>NW_015091257.1:1607865-1699358 GCF_001431845.1 Calidris pugnax
TCCCTTCCCTTCCCTTCCCTTCCCTTCCCTTCCCGACCTGTTTCTGCCCAGGACTCACAGGGAAGAAAGAGATGGTATAAATGGCTTAATGTTTGGAACAGGGAGCTGTGGGACTGTTCTAAGTCCAGCTGTACCCAGTATGCTTCCAGCACTGTGCAAGAACAGTAGGGCTGGAATGAAAGCTGGATCTGTCAATTCAGCCCAGCTTCCAAGCTGGGACAGGTGAGCAACCGTGCCTGCAGTAAGCACAGGCTCTGAGTTTATACCTATTCCAGAAGGGTTCACATACTGACTTGTGAGGAAATCAGACCGATGAATCATTTTGGTGCCAGTCTGCATGCAAATGAACCCTCCTAAACAAGGAGACACCAAATTCAGATGTGCTTTTTTAGACAACGTAAATAAGCAGCCACAAAGTCATTTGCAGGGCTTATCTAAGCCTGTTTAATCATGCTATTGCAAGCCTGTTTTGAACAAAGGTCTACTCTTTGGAGAAAACGAGAGGAAAAAAATATGCATCCCCTACCCCCACCAGCTCTCAGAAGGACACACGCACCTTCTCATAAGGGATGGCAGCTGCTCGATTTAGCTTAGCTTTCAGCTGAACTGAAGCTTTCCACATAAACATCCAGGACATGGCCAGTGGTTAATAAACCATAAGCTGCTCCAGAATCCACAGTGAGTCTTTGTGGATTTTGTTAAAAGGCATACTGAGTAAAAACAGTGGAGCAAGGAAATGTAAATGTTTTTCATGAGTCTAGATTCATACTATCAAAATATCCTAAATCAAGTTTATGAAACCTGAAAGGGAGTTTTGAGCTCTCACAGCCCAGGCTGTATCTGCTTATCCGCTCTCTGAAGAGCGGCTGACACGACATCTCTGATGGACGGAAAACATTCCATAAGCAACTGCAGAGGGTGTGGTGGCACAGCAGCCTGCAGAGTAGCACAGAAAACACATTGATTCCTCCTGCCTTCTGTGTCTCCTCTTAGATCCAGCACACCAGAAAGGGCTGCTGTGACTCGGCAGCAGCGAGGGTGGGTTAGAAATTAGAAGGAAGCTGGTGGAATACCAAGAAACACTCGTATTTTCCAAGAGATGCTTACTGGCCGCTGCTCACACTCTTAGATCACTCACAGTGGGATTTAGCACAGTGCTGTCTCCTTTCTACTGTGCCATGCTGCTCACATGGATCTGATCCGTGTTTCTGGGTGAAGGCAGTCCACTGTCCTTTTGCCTTTAAAGACAGAGCATGCAGAAGTACATTTCTGACTATTTTAAACATTTCTAACACATCCTGTCACTGCAGTAGCTGGATAACAAGACCACAGTATTTAAAGTCTCGGAGGGAAAAATGTCAAGGTCTTTGAAAAATCTCCTGTTTCCTTTTTTTTTTTTAACCTTCTCACTGAGTGATCTTCTTCTTTCTTGACTGACTGCTTTGAGCGTTCAACAACAAAGTATACATTCAAACTGGTATCTTCAGACATGCAAGTCACAGAGGAATATATCAGTGACTCTGCTCAAAACTTGTGTATCAATAGGGTGTAGAATCATGTACAGAAAGTACAGCTTTATGTCAGATCACACTCATTAACAAACATGCAAAGCTAACAAGCAGTATGTTCCCAGTCTACTATAAATTACTCAGAAAAATCAAAGCAGCACTAAAATAAGCAATATTTCTGGTCACTTGCACTATAAAGGAAAACAGTTTCTCGGAATTCACAAGTGGAGAGGTTCCATTCAAGCCCACAAATGCTGATCTTGGATCTCCTGAGCGTATGTTTAGAGTAAAATAATGCCTGCAAAGCACTAGAGACGAGGATACAGAACAGCTTCTATAATTGCTTATTGCTGCTTCAAGAGTTGGGCTAAAAAGAGATCAGAACGGTACTTTCCTGAACAAAGGTTTGGAAGGAAGAAACTAAGACCTTTCACTGCCTGAGACTGTGGAACTTATATGCTGTTAATGCTGAAGAGAGACACATACAGATCCTCAGGGCACACTGGCAGAAGGGCTGCCCTTCCAGAGGATGGCTGTACCCAGTGTACCAGCACTGGCCTTGCGTGCCTCTGGTCACAAGGGCTGCCCAGCGCACACCCCACGCCAGTGACTCCAGACTGGCATCCAAGGCTTTCCACGGCCAGCAGCTCAGCGCAGACCTGTGGGACTGTAAACTGCATGGGTGGGCACAGAGCAGGGACAGAATAAGGAAAGCATAAACGTGGCTTAAAACAACTTTTCCTACCCCCAACCTCACTCCTTTCCCATGGCCAGCAGAGTCTCGGGTACAGAAATAGCCATCCTTCATCAACGTGCTTCACAGGCACGTGCTCGGAAGTTATCAGTTAGTTCATGTAAGAAACACAGAAAGGCCAAGCTTCTTAACACAACTTCTTTTAAATGGTTGAGATATTGCCACAGAGACATTATTCAAAGACGGCTATGTAAAGTTGATATTTTAAGAAGCAGCTTCCAAAAGATCTGTGTTTCTTGTCCTATGATAAGCCACATGACCGGGCACGTCATTCTGTAAGGGCGGTGGGGGAAGAGTTTAGCAGTGTGGGAAAGAGAGGGTCAGGACTACATAATGTATTTGTTTGTTTTCCTGCTTGAACAACACGGCTGCAGAATGACACAAAACCAAGCTATAAACATAACTGAGAGTTGTTCTGCTGAGTGGTAACATAAAAATGTAAAAGCATTCTTGTCCAATGCATGAACAGGCTGGGATGCAGGTTCTGTAAGAGATTTGGGACCAAACTTCTCTGAGGTTGAGTAAAAGGGTAGTCAGCATTTGGTGCAAGAAAATTTTTGTCTTCCAAAGTATTCTATGAGATCTAACAATAAGGTCTCTTCAGTTGTGGCAACTTAAGACATAGCCAGATAGGAACTGAACATTCCAAAAAACTGCATTATCTTGCTATTCCATGCTACTTGGTTGTGGGCCTACTATTCATCCAACACTTCCCAAGTAGCTCCCTCTATCCCTCTGCTGAGTGTCTCTCAGCAAGGCAACACCTTCAAGAACCAGTAAGAGCCTATCCCTACTAGTACAAGGGGAGGAAACCAATGCTGCTACAAGAATTAACAGTGTGCTCAGACAGGTTTTGGCCAGGGCTTTAATGAGGATGGCAAGTATTCTGCTGAATAACTTATGGGATGCTGTTACAGAGAGCCTCTGTGATACTGCAGCTGCTGAGACTTGGTACTTGCAGGTGTGCACTTTGCCTACAACTTAGTTGATGCAGGAACCTGGGTTGGATATTTCTTGCTTTCTCAGCTATTTTAAGAGAGGGGAGGTAGTCATATGTAGTTTTCTTAAAAGCTCTCATTCAGTACTTGCCTTTTGGGGGCCTGGGCCTGTTTTCATTGGAATGAATGAGCTTTCTGTCACTGACCCCAGTTTAACCCCTGACAATTTATTATGAACCTCACTGCTATTGTAGCTAGGCATTTTGTGATTTAAAATTTATTTAAAAAAAATATTTATCCACATATTTTGGAGCATACTTCTGAGATAGAAAAGTTCCATTATCATCTATATAATGCAGAGAAATAAGATACAGAAGGGGGATGGGCTGGAAATGCCAAGTGGTTAGGTGTCTAGAAATCCAACTGGAAGTATCTATATGATAACATATTTCCTCAGTAAAGCAAGGTATGCTGAGCAAGCCATGCCATGTATACCTTGATATGCTGAGCTGCTTGGCATATAAATCTAGCTTTGCTTCCCTAGGTAGGCACTGTTTCCTCAGTCTTCTTCCCTAATGGGGCTCAATTCAGTCTCCAATGACTGAATTTGAGGAGGAAATGGCACTGCCACTCACTCCCACACAACAGTCCAAAGGTTACAGGTCTTGACAAACTGTACAAAACCCAGGCTTGGAGTCTTTAGTTGCCTGGTTTGGATCAGCAATTTACACCTCAGAGAGTATGCCAAACATGAGATTGCGGGGGTACTCCCTTCTGGTATTCCTGCTGTATTAATGCACACACATGTTTGCTGGTAAAAGACAGAGGAGTGACTTCACAACTGATGGCTTGGGCACACATGTGGATGTAGTGTAGGGGGCTCATCTGGGCAGTAAGGCTCTTGAAAGCCAGTCTTGTGATGATCTGTACTTGGACATATCAATGCCTTTCACTGTGTTTACCAACACTTCCTGTTTGTCAGATGGTCTTAGATCACAGAAGTCCAACCATCTGCTGTGGATGAGTGGAGGAGCTGCTGCCTTCCCAAATATTCCTCTGAGATAGAGCTGGGATGTACTCCATCCAGAAACATAAAAGCATCCCTATATTCAGTAGCCTATTTGCAATCTATAGTTTTGTCCTACATAACGTGCCTGAGGTCACGCAGGAAGTCTACACTGGCAGAAAACTGGGATACATCATCTGAATACCTCCTTGGAGCTCCACCCACTGGAAGAAATTTCCTCTCAGAGGGAACAGGATGGGACATTTGAGAAGCAATTCAATTAGCTGCTTTGAAACAATCAGGGTTTTTGAAACATTTGGCCTGTAGCTGATTAAATGTCTTGCCTTGGTGGTAGCTGCCATGTCATGTCTAAATTCTATGTGGAAATCACTGATGATTAAACAAGTCTTTATCTCACATTTTCACAAGCTATTCAAAGAAAGGATCTATCCACCATCAATAATTATTTGGAAGGCACACTGATTTTTATCCCATCAGTTGGATTGCAACTTCATTAATGCTGATCTACCTCAGTGCAACTATAGGCCGCTGTAGCTACCTTTGATGACGGGGTAAGGGCAGCAGCTCCTGTTAGCAAAATCCCTCAAATGAGAAGAACTATTAAGAAAAAAAGATGTAGCCGAGTTCTAGAAAATAATTTATTTTTTTCCTGAAAAAAATACAGGAAACTGGGGTTAGCTGACAAGAGGGATGGGAGAGGAGGGCATATAAATAAATACTGTTTCAATAGGATTATTAAAGCAAGTAAAACTTCAGGTAATTTCCTCTAATTCTGCTGACAGTAACTGATCTGGACTTTGTTTTGTTTCAAAATAGTGCTGTTGGGGAGAGATAAGCACAGTGAGACAGCAGTAAAACACTTTTTCAGCACAGAAATCTCCAGAATGCATGCATGCTGCCCCTTTAAATCTTACAAGCTTTAATGCTCCAAGTGTTGGAGGCATATTCTGCAACATGGAGTTTCAGGCAAAATTCCTAATTGAAACTGATCTGGTTTGCAGGCAGGAGAAGTAGTTGTTTATATTTAAATATCTTCTCACTGGGCAGTTAAAATTTGTTTTCAAAAATCAAGCTACAATAGAAGCCATTAAAAACCCCCAACATTTTCCAACCACACACAATTGCCCCAAATAATTCCTATTCAAATTCAGGGAAAAATTATGGTAAAACTTCTGATACTATGACGAAGTCAGCTATTGGCAAGTGCTAGTATTTTAATGACAACCATAATAATTCATTAGCAGTACTAGAACAAGCAGATTTAGCTGCTGCAGCCTGGTGAACAGTTTACTTACCTGAAACAAATTCTTATCTTAAATAAGGGTTAGGAATGGTGACTTACCAGCTCTAAGAACCTCCTCACCACCTGTCTTTGTTTTAAGTTAGTTTCCCCATCCAGGTTAGCTGTTTCTATATGGCACAGCCCATCAGGATCACTTGAGGAGAGCAGCAATATGTCAGCAGGTATAATTTCATTACAGCGAAGCTGCACAAAGTCTCCGACTTTCACTTCTTTCCAGTATCTGCTTATGTATTTCTTCTCATTTCTGGAAAATGAAAAAAGAAAAAAGACATTTATAGGATGTATATTAAAAAAAATGCACAGACTGGAGTGGTTTCAATAAGATCTGGTTTGATTTGTAACAGGAGTACAGCGCCCTTGGAAAGTCCTCAGGTACTCCTAAGTTACTCTGGGAAAAGGCGATGCAGACTGCCAGGAGGCCACTTCCCACCAACTCAGAGCCAGGTCTGAGTTCCCAAGAGACTCTTCTAAGGCCCAGAGGGTCACACGTGGACATTAGACCTGGCTAAGCAGGGTAAGCAGGAGTTCACACACTCTCCATTCCCTCCTTTCCATGCTCTGAGCCATCCGTCCGACCCCATAAAGAGGAGGGGACTGCTGTTCGTACCAGGTCAAAAGGGGTAACTGACAACAGGCTTAGGCGCAGGACACCTGCTTGGCAGAGCTCCTGAATGTCCTCCATCATGCAGCACCCTCTGATGCACCCTCAGATAGCTTCCCCTTGGTCCCTCTTTCCAACAGGGATCAACTTTGCACAGTGTTGCATGTGAGGTTTTGACCAAGGAGCCAAAAATCCCTAACTGAAAGGAACTTCCACTACTCATCACTAAACCTAGAATTACAAGGACATGTCACATGGAAAAACACAGTCCCAACTGGTCTACTGGGAAAGGACGCTGTCATTTCTTTTAAATATTTCTGCACTATTTCTGTTCTAGCCATAGCACCGTGAGTTACGTAGCTAATTTCTGCTTAGTTACGCTGAACCTTTTATTTTGGAGTGTAATTTCTTTGCCAATTGAAAGACTTACCCACCTGAAACACCGATGTGTATGCTGTTCATTTAGATACAGCCGCTAAACCTCTCTAGTTTTAAAGGTCATGCTAGTTTGCCATTTTTTAACTTTTTCTTGAGAGCAAAAGGAAAAAGGAAGAGGTGATTGCTTAATGAATTCTAGGTAAAATTCAAGGTTTTAGAGGGCCTTTTGCCATGTGAGCACTGAGATGCCTGTCAGCGCTGGCACTAATCCTGTCCCCACAGTCTCCTGTGACAGCACTTTTAAGTTGCAGAATGGGCTTCTGATTGGGGAGGGGTAGGGGAGGAGGAGAGGGGGGAGTGGTGGCAGCTATTTTATGTTCTTTAAAGTATATTATTTTAAAATACATCACTTTCAGTAGTTAACCAAGTGGAAACACACAAGTTCTGCCAATGTTGTTACTTTGGAGCTACTGATAGTCATGCCATACCTAATTCATCTTTGTCATGCCTTCGCTGGTGTTACAGGAATTAGTAACTTAATTGCTTTTATTCATGTATTTAGCCTAAATCCTGAACAATAATGTGTCAGGCAGCATAACAAGGATGTATCAGATGAGGTTTTACCTCCCAGAATTTCTTCATTGTCCTTTCCTAACATTCACTTTATAAAGGGAGGAATGAAAATTATGGCTGTGAGTTCTATTTTGGTGAAGCCTGAAAAGGATTACTAAGAGCCAAGTGTAAAACATGATAGTCTAACAAGGGCAGGTAAAATACATAGTAGGTGCTGAAATTACACATTATCTTCACACTCAGGCTGAAACTAACATTTAACTTTTTCTGCTAATGAGCATGAATTGCTTTGAAACCCAGTGTGCTGTAACATAGTCCAAATCACCGCACCGCAGATCTGAAGGGTTTGTTAGCCATGAAATCTGTTAACTTCAAATTCCTCCACATGCGGCCGTTGCTCTTCATCCTTTTTAATTTAACTGTGAAACTGGGTGATGTTCAAATGCACGTACAATAAGTAGCAGTATAGAAGTATGATCAGGCTAAAAATAGCAAGTAGTCCCATACTATGCTATAAGCACTACAATTTTTATTCAACTTCTATTGTTTGAAAAGCATTGCTATTTTAGCATTTCCTCATCTCTCACATGCTTAGCAACTGCCACAACTACATACACTGTGGCAGGAAGGGTGGATATCGAACTACACAAGGCCAAGTGGCTCTGCTGGGATAAATGAAGCTGTTCAGCCTGGAGAAGAGAAGGCTGTGGGGAGACTTTATTGCGGTCTTTCAATATATAAAGGGGGCTTATAAGAAAAACAGAGAGACTTTTTACCAGGGCTTGTAGTGACAGGACAAGGGGTAAGTATTCAAGGTCAGGTTGGACAGGTCTTTGAGCAACCTGATATAGTGAGGGATGTCCCTGTCTGCAGCAGGGGGGTTGGACTAGGTGGTCTTTAGAAGTCCCTTCCAACCCAAAGCATTTTGTGATTCTGTGATTATGTGAATGCATGAGCTCCTGCACATGCACCCGGGCACTGAGGCAAAGCCTCCTTCATCAGACACACAGGAACAGTTTGGCCCAGTATTCCATTTGATCTGCTGTCTGCTAACAAGGGCCAGTAGTGGATGGAAAATTACTATCTGCATGGAAAATTACTTCCTAATCATCTTCAGCCAGGGTTGCTCTATGTCCTCTAGCACAGCTCTGAACTCAGACTTGTCTAACCGCAGCCAGTGAGTGTCCACTGCAAGTGGGCTCTGCAGAGTATGGCATGATACTGTCTTCAGGTGGGGTGGTTCAGGTGCACTAGAGGCACTATAAATACATCAGTCCTTTAGGAGAATTCCTTTAATATGCTCAGCCCGCTCTTCTGAACTCACAGGTTAGCTCACCTCGAGACAACTGTCATACCTCTAGCCAGTGCAAACACAGCAAGTGACCCAGTCGATACAGCCACATTTTTGCCATTGACTTCTGCAGAGACAGGACTTTGTCATCCAAGTTTTATATCACCTACTAAATGTTTATTCTTGCTGTTATATTGTGCCAGTAAATTGCAGAAGTTATATGATATAGAGAGTTAGGAATGCCACAGAGAAAGGCTGTCTTTAAAATATAAGCTCTCCTTTGTTTGTAAGGTGTGGCATACTAAAATGCTCAGTTTAAATTTTGTTCGAAGTGCAGGGATTTGAGCAGTTTTGCCTCAGCGTGTCCTCATAGACATTATTTTCCCAGTCTCTCTTCAGAAGCGATCCCTCACACATCTCTAATGACGTATATTGCATTGGCCTGCTGTGATAGAAAACCTGAATTAAACACAGTATATCCATGGGTGGGCATATGTGCATCATTACGCTTTTGACGGTGTTTTGAAATGGTTCCATACACTTTCAACTTCAGAGCAAACACAACATTTAAGCAGATGCTTCAGCTGAGCTCCTCACAGTAATGACCAGGTTTGGAGGACATCAACAGTTCAACACACAGGACTGGAATGAATACCAGATTCCAGGGACCACCTCCTTGCACCTGCAGGCATTTAGGAAACAGAAACCACACCCCATGCGCTCTTAGAGAATATTGACAAAATACAGTACTCTTTACCCATCCAACAGTCAGCAGGATTTTTCCTGGCAGGGTCCTGTCTGTCCGTTTACCTGGTAGCTGTTTCTGAAAGGCCTTCCTGTCTCTGGTAGTTAATATCCTAAAATCATCTACAGACTTTGCTGTCTTTCATTTTATAATCACTCAGCTGATAAATTAATTTTTCAGACACAGATGCCTTGGTCTATTGCTCTGGGACCCTGCCAGTTATTCTTGCTTTGTCCCGACTCTATCACTACTGTGTGGTTGACGGACAGTCATCTGCAGTCTCAGCACAGGGCTTCGGGCACTGCTTGGAAGGGACCCTTGAACAAAAGCTTTTGGCAACTTTAAGTAAACATCATACCACCTCCTGAAATATTTTGTTGAAGGGCTCAAAGAATTCTGGCAGGAACACAGGACTGGAGGCAGCATCTCAGTTAGTGGGTTCAGCCCCCTTCCCACAGTCTCAGGAAATCCTGCCATGGATATTTAGGTCAGAAGCTAACACCCCACAACTCTAGTTCTACCTGCCCTCACTTACCACAAGCCTGAAGATAAGTTTTAGTACCTACGACAAACCTAAGGTTGATGCTACAAGAAGCCAAGGCCGCAAACTCTGATGAACCACAGGAAGAGGTCAGAGACACTAATTCTTATCTTTCAAACCTGAAGAGTTAGATAAAAGTCTTCCAAATCAATATGCTAATCATGAACTACTGCTATTCTGCAAAAACATTGTTGGTAGTCTACAGTTAAATGAGCACGAGGAACTCTTAATTTCAGACAGCCCAGCTACTGCAACGTGTTGTGTTGGGCTCACACATTAGAAATGTCCAGCCTCCCGCTCACAACCTTGTCTTTATCTCCACATTTGCACGCAAAGAATGTATTTACCAGCTGTGGTTTAAACCCACAGTCACGTAAATCTTCATGGTCCTCTCTGCCACAATCAGAAGCCGAACTTGTCAGTGCTTTCACTTTTATAAGCATATCTTTACAGGTGGACATTGCCTGAAATCTAAAGGTAAATGGCTAAAAAGTCGGGTGGTGCAGCTGCATTCAGACCAACACCGTTACCCAACAGCAAGCGTGGCCACAGCAGGAGTCAAACTCCTCGAGAGGCTGATGTTCTTTCACAACAATGAAGTGCGATTATCCCAGCATGGCTGCTTTTGAACATATAAGGGAGAGTCTGCAACATCCTTTCAAGTGTATGAACATAAAGAAAATGACTTTAATTGCTATTAAAAATTTGTATTAGTCCACCTACTGCATACATTTGGCCTACGTTCTGTTTTGTAGCAGGACGGCCTGCAGGTTTGTGCCAAATATGAGACTGGCTTTGGTTAACAGCAAAACCTAAACAAAACAAAAACTATAGTTCTTTTTCTTTAAATTTCAATTTCAAATTGAAACTCAGAAATTACATTTTCTTTTCCTATTAACCATGATTTCCCCTCTTCTTCTTTGCAGCATGAGATGATAAAGATCACACTCATAATTTTGCTTTTCTGGCCATGTAGACACCAGTTTTTATCTACAAAAGGTTGAATATTTCAAACTGTCTCTATTAAAGCATTACAAAAATAATTGTTTCCTTCTTCTGAATAGCTTTTAACTGTTTTGGTATAGTAAGGAATTTTTCAAAATGACCATACTTAAAAGGAGACAACCAAACTACACCTACATGAAATTTAAGATGAATCTCTTTTTTTTTTTTTTTAAAGTCTGGGGAAAATATTACAAGCAGTACTTGGTAGGAAATGTGAAGACCATGAAGCTGTAATCTGTTCCACTTGTACAAGGCCTGCACACTAGAAATTTTTTATGTTAAACTGAGAAGATGGGACTACTAGGCAATCATTTCTTGCTTCCTATACTTTTCAACTGACAAAAATTACAGTTCATGAGTGGGAATGGCTGGTGCAGATTTGCTCCACCAATTCCAGTGAGTGGTTGGGGCACCTGTGCTTCTGTGTTAACACTGCCCCAGCTTAGCCCCAACATAGTCTCCTACATTCATCTCAGCAGGGCTTGTAAAAGACATTCAGCAAAAGACAAAATGATGTTCTCTCGTAACTTTTGGGGGGCTCAGTCTGGTTCCCACGGCATACCCTACACAGGTTGTGGCTGCAACCCAGAGGTTTTTAAGCCTCTCAAAACATCCAAATGAAGTGTTGTTTCCCAGTCCAAGCCCATCCGCTGACCCGCTTTTGAAGTAACAATCGTCTTTACTTCAAAAGAAATCAGACTCCTTTGCCTTCCCCGCCAGCTGAGGTTGGTCACTGAACCAGTAGGCTTTAAAAGAAACACAGCAAGAAATTAAGTCTGTGGAAGAGGAAAAGCCCTCCACAAAAGACAGGTCAAAGAGTTGCTGTGTATGTACAAGGCATATTTTAGAGCTGGTTTTGAGAGCTCCAAAGTTCTTTAGAGCCAGGTCCTTCTATTTCATCTCAGGAAGCAGAAATAGAGTGGGATAGCACAAAAGAAGAAATCGGGTACCTCTCTGCTCCCAGTGACTTAAAATATGTTCACAACAGTTGTCTACAAGTGTGATGTCAAGTCTCCTGGTTAGGACCAAGCTAACTAAAAAAACTTGAGGTTAACCAGCAGGTCCCAAGCAGAGCAGGAGAACCTCAAACTGTAATACAAATACAGTAGAAGTCTCACATCAGCACAAACTATCTTCAGGGAAGCTCCGCATCTAGCTGTTTCTCAACAGGTCCTTCAGGCTTATACAGTTTTCCCAAATTGTTCTTTCCTTCGCCTGGGCTGCAGACCTTGCCTTCAGTCCACCTCTCCTCCTGACACTCCTGCAGATGTGGAGAGGGTTCACACTAACTGAGCCCATAGCGCGCTATTAACACTTCAGTGGCAAGCAGAGATTTTGCATAACTCATTACAGGCTACAAAAGCAGAGATGGTGGACACCACTGACATACATGCACAAAACCACTGTGTTACAACCAGCACTAATTACGATTTGAAAACTACAGGTGTAGAGATCTTAGAGTTTAAAAACAAGAGCTGTCTATGAGACCAAGGCATATATTACAAAAAGTCTGAACACGCTAAGTATCTATGGAAACTAGTTGAGAACCATTTGGATACAATTACAATGTTGTGGCAGAATGAAGGAAAAACATGTAGCATAAGTTAATGCCAAAGCAGGTTACATAATGCCCAGAATATGTTTCCATTCCACCACAAACGATAACATCTGTTTCCATGAAAATAAATAATTAAGAGACTCTGAATCTGATATTAATCAGACAAAACAGATTAACAGAGTGTATTCTTCAGAAATGTCAAAGAGAACAAAGTCTCTCCATGACCAAAGTTTCTGAACAGACCCCTTCATCTTCACATTATTTTAAGGGCAGTTTTCTTGTTTTCATGGACTTCAAATGGTCTTTTTTTTTTTTTTTTTAGATTAGCAAGTGCAGATGTATGTTACAGTTACTAGAAGCAAATATGTATGCAATGACAAGGAATAAAGGTGCCTTTTATTAAATTCACACTTCCTGAAAAGTGCTAATTTTTCTGTTACGAGTCAAACATGCTTATGAAAAAAATATGTACCCAGGAAACCTCAGTGATTCAGGTTTATAATGTGGAAGTAATAATTTAACTTCTCTTGGCAGTGCTATCTCCATTATACCCCATGTTGAAAGAAACCTCCCTATTGTTCACTACAATGAAACATTTACTACCCGGAATAAATGATTTTTCAGCCAAGAAACTTGCTGCTGTGATAACACATGAAACATAAAAGCAGAACATGTAAAGAAACTTTGCACAAACTGAAAAAAGAGAAAGCTATCTTCCACAACTTTATTTTAAAACTCTAAGACTGTTTCAGAGAGACACCCAGTATTAATTTTAAGCAGTATGACTCTTGACACTCCTATGTTTACTGCCAAAAATGCTAATAAACTCCTATCACTCTTCCAGTAAACTAATATATTGGGAGAAAAGACTATCAATTGCTTATATGTAGCAGAATGGACAGGTAACGGTTAATATGGAGGTTTCCTAAGTGGATATCACACAAAGGGTGGAAGAAGCAGAAGAAAGGTCTGGATGTAACTTGCATCCTGTCCTATAGACATGAGTCAGGCACCTCCATACTAAAGCCACAAATCTTTTGATAGGTTGATATATGAGAACTTCTCTTCCAAACAAAGTAATGCAACAGGCGCTTGTCTTCAGATGTCTTCTTTCTGAGCATCATCAAACACAACGCTTGCACTTGACAACATTGCTAGCTGGTACCTAATGCACAAAGCCACAGATGAAAAGAAGACAGCTACCTCAGCAGTTGACCCAGGTAAGGTTTTCATCCTGAATTTCAGGGCCATAACAGATGTTAAGATTGAACATTACAGTGGTGTCCCAAGCCACTGCAAAAAGATTCAGCTGAGCTTGGTGCTGTGCAGACATGGAAGGAGAAACAATCCCCTGCCTGGAGGGAACCCATTCAAATTAGAGATAACCCAATGACACAAATGTCCTGTATCTGTGCCTGCTTCCTAAACAATTAAAGAAAAAGAGGGAACTCTTCCATGGGAGATGCTGGGTGCCAAATTTTGGTAAGACACAAGTTCTGTGTAGAATACAGAGTCCTTGGGTCCTTTCCCCTAAACCAGGGGTCCTTGTCCTCTAAACCAATATTTAATGACATGAGGACACTTGGGAAGATGGAGTGCCTGAAATTCAGGTGCAAGCTAGAAGCATAAATCCAGTGGACTAAATCCTTCATTAGGCGCTTTCCCATTGCATTTAAGCCAGTGGAATCAGGTGACCCTTCCAAGGGAGCTCTTCATATCTTAATGGTACATCTTAAAAGGTAAATTTAGCATGGCTCTGCAGAGTTAATGAGGGAAATCCCATTCTTTAACAGATTCAGACACTTTAATAGATTTTTTTTCCCTCTCATTCCTCTGGTTCTACACACCTGCCTGATTAGATCTCAGGTCTACCTGACCTAGGCTGTAAAAATATATTAAGATATTCACTATGTATACACAAAAAGACATTGATGATTCTGTGATTCTGTGAAAGGTGTTTCCTAAATGCAACGGTTTTTATTTGAAAGATCATTCCAGTTGGAATGTCCTGTGTAACAGTTGGAAGAATTTTTATCAGGAAAATTTTTTCCTGCTAATTATGTGCACAGCCCTGATAGAGGTCTTTACTGATGCTCAGTTTGGGAGACTATTTTTCTCCACATAACTGTGCCATACAAACACACCTCCTTTAAAGCTCTAAAGCTCCCAAGTTACCTAATCACTGCACAAAAGCACTCTAAAAGTTAGCATAGTTCAGCTACTTTATGTTAACAAGACAATTAGTGAAAAGAACGTTAATAATTCACCACTTTCACATTAAGCAGGCAAAATCAATGTCTCAGACTGAAGTATAAGTGTTCGATCTTCTCTAGTTCCTCCTGAAAATTATGAAGTTTTACATTTTCCTTCCATTTCTGTTCTTGTCTGGGTAACATCCATCCATGACATCCATCTCATCTGGATATTCTCATCTGTTCTCATCTGGACAATCTAAAGTTCAGGCTGAGGACAGGAAAAACATTTACCTATCTAAATACCAGCTGAGGCCTCAGCGGGTCCCTGGGTCCAGTGCTCACATTCCAAACAACCAAGATGATGCTTACATGTTGTTGCCTGTAAACTTCTTCTGGCTGCAGTTTCAGAAATTCGCTTTTGCCCATACACCAGACTTTGTTACTTCCAGTCCCGTACAAAACTGAACTGCTTAAAGAAATGGTAATGACTCACAAAAAAGTAGAAAAAAACCCCACTTTTGGCTGTAATGTTATTGGAAGAAAACAAAGTTGGATGCTCCTACATATTTGCAGAACATGTTAACAGTTTTTTCTACCCTGAAAAATGAGGTGTGAAATGGTATAATATGTGGGTTACTGATATGCAAGGATATTGTTAGTATGTGCCATTGTACACATTTGTCAATTCTCATGAACTTTAAGTCTTGAGTTACTAAGGAATTACTCTCCTCTCTCTGCAGAGAAGATGCATTCAATGGACATTGCATAAACAGGGAAACCTCAAACTCAGGCACACCTCTGCTGACACTGCGAGGTACAATGGAGATTTAAGGTGCTACCCTGCATAAAACTGGTCTGCCTCCATATCTATTCAGTCAGATCCCTGACACCTCCAGGCAGGCACCGCAAGGTGGGCAGTTTTACCTGGCAGTCATGGGTGCCTGCTGGCTAGCAGGCAAAGCAAACTGGACACATCCGTGGGCTTTTGTGATGGTGATGGAAGAAAGGTTTGGCAGGATTTGTATGCAAACGTTGGCCTTACCTTGAATGCCAACTTGCAAATAAAAGAGGCCTCAGGATATTCAAAAGTCAGATAAAGTGTGTATCACAGTAGCATCTGGCAAACTTTTGTTGATCAGATGCTGTATGCTGCCTTTAGAGCACTGTCGCTGGTATGCCCCACGCCCCAATACAAATTCTCAGTGGGGTGAGATAATGCTTCGCTTCCGAGCCACTGCTCATGCCCCATCACACTTATGTCTTCCTAACTGGCTATGGCTCAGCAGAAAGGAGGTCAGCAATTTTGGGCTAACTGGGTTCTCAGAAGATTCTTCCTAATCTGGAGGAACAGAAGGGTCAGCTGAGAAGCTGAAATATGAACACAAAGATCTTTTAATTTAAATACCTGTTTTTTTTAGTATTTACTATTATTATCTCTTCTTTGTTGCTATTTCTCCATGCAGTTTCTTAAACACAAGAGCTCTGCTCAGAAGAGACATCTCTATCACAGTAACTGATCCAAACACTGAAGAGCTGGAAGTTGCTGCAGTGCTCTCACCAGCGCTTGTACTGGTAACCAGAGTGGAAGAACTGCCTGACATTTTTAATCTAGATCTACAAAGTCACTTTGTGAGAAGCAATATCAGTAGAAATCCCTGGGGAGCCCCTGATCCGAAGCATAAACATCTATCTCCAGCATCAGTACACCCCCAAGAGTGAAGGAGCAGTAAAAGGCACTACAACTCAGAAGAATCCTAATTCTTCCATGCAGCTGGCAGGAGAATAGGCCTTAACTTGTACTTCGGGCTGATCTGGAAAGTGCAGTTGAAGTTTTAAACATAGTGACTTATCTTAGGCTATATGTAGCCAATTTCTCTATATTTAGCTGCTCTCAGGTTATGTAGCCTGTCTCTACGTTTCTGGATCACTGCTTGCCCCAACAAGACAAGGATACTAATGTGAGGAAAAGCAAACAGCCTCAGGCTGTATGTTAGCTCTAAGAGATGTTTAAATTACGATATTGTTCCCAAAATGGAACAATCTGAAAATCTCTAAAATTTTGGTATTAATTAGTAACAAGGTGTTTCCCAACAATGCTTTCCTAAAAAAAAATAAAAAAATAAAAAAAATAAGGCAACATCTAAACTGGGACCTGGGAACACTTCCCAGTATTCATGACTGAGTACACACACTGGGTTAGATCCAGCATTAGATTGAAATCAGGGTGTGCAAAAGCCTCAATTTGCTATGCTCTAGGTCCTGACGCAGTTTGAATTCAGCCTTATATAAGGCTGTTTTACAGAAATTCACAGAATATAAAAATTTTCCTCACTTCCATCACAGAAGAATTAGAAGACCAAGCTCCATGCAAATCATATGCAGCGATATGAATCTTTGAAGGTTTGAGTCAAAACAAGTATGTCTGCAGATGCAAATTTTATATTCAAAATTCTTGGTGAAAGTAAACAATAGAGATCCATATTGAAGAAGTGAGAACCACAAAATGCAAAGTTCTGCTATTTAAAAGAAATGTACGATGCCTTTAGTAACATTTGAGTAGTTCAGATTCAACAACTTGACTACTGTTGGTACCTACATATAAAAAATTCAGGATAAGAATTCATTTAATGTTTTCAGTGTCAATTTGACTATACTGAGAGCCCTGTTTTCACACTATCAGTTGCTTCCCCTGAATTAAAGATGTTGGTCTTCATCTCATTAATATTCCAAACTTACTGGAGCTAGTCAGTGAATGTAGTTGAATACGAAATGCTAAGCTAGAATAATACTTTTGTTTTCACAAAGGTAAAGGCACTCCTTTCCTGTCCCACTGATTTACAATCAAAATTACTATGAACTGTAGTCAGCCCAATGGAATTATGAGATACAGTCAGCTAATGCAGACAGTACATCTCAAACTGTTAACACGGTTATTCAAAGACCTTGTAATGAAAGAGCGCTGCAGGGAGGCAGGTCATCTTTGCCACTTGTCCACAACTACAGAACTATCGTCAATAAAAAGGGCAATTTATAAAGAATGACACACCATCAATATAAATTTTGATAGCCTGTTTCCATCAGTTGACTAGACAATACATTTTCACAACAAAGTATACCTTTCCATGATAATTTCTATAATAATTATCCACACTTTAAAAAAATCATTGAGGCAGTTATAACCTGACTATTTTCAAGAGCTTGTTGGTTGTCAGATGTGTACTTATTTGCCTATATTTAAACAAAAACATCCACACTTACAAATATAAACACTTATCAACACTTCTTCACTATTGCCCTGTTATAAAGAAATAGTGTTATTTGTGAACAACGTTTCATGAAAACTCTATTTTAATTCATTTTGAAGAAGTGAAAATCTGAGTAGGCCAACTAATAGGAAAGGATACAGTGCTTTGATTCTTTTCACGTGAAAGGGTTACCTCATCAAGGTCAATCTTTCTTGGTAATTACTAAATAAATTATTTGCAAATATTATTCTCACAAATAGAAAAAAAAATGTTCATGCATGATTTTCACTTATTGTTCACTGAACTCCAAAACTAGACTACAAATCTTGGCCCAAATTCAGACCTAAATATATGTCTAAACTCAGGTGGAAAAACACTCTTTCTGGCCAAACTCCAGAAAGAAAACTTCTCTGTAGTTCACAATCATACTTGGGGGAAAAATGATAAAACATTGAAATTCAATATCCTAGAAAAAAATAAATTTCAAGGTCTTTATTGCAGGTGAAAGAAAATGACTGGATGCAAACAACTCCACTTTTGAAACTCCCAGAAAGTAAGCTTAGAGCAAGTAATTACAAAGATACTATTTATTGAAAGGGTTTGAATCATGGAGGGGGAACAAACAGCCTAAAAGTGCTTGTGAGATCTAAAACACTTCAGCAGGTAGCAAGCCACCCTGGTTGTGGGCAGAAAAAGCAGCACCCAGCAGCCTGGCATATACTGAGACCAAAACCTTTGTGTCACAACCTCTAGAGAGAAGGTAGCTTTCAGAGGCAGGAACATCAGTTTTAAAATTGAACTTCAATCTGATCTCCCAATGTGCTATTCCAAATTAAACCAATCTAGTCCTGCAGATAAAAGCTGCAGACCTACCAAAAGAATTCTTTACCTTGAACCCTTCTCCCACAAGTCTGTAAGAAATTCAAAAGGAAACTAAAAATATTAATTGCAGCCTTTTAGAGAGCACAGAGATCTTCAAATTACTTAGTTGTAACACATTCAAAGTCCGATTCTTAAACTTCCTTTGCAGCAGTCTGCCTTGCTCATTGCCGCTTTAATCTCTATTACTCAAACCCATAACTGAGAGTTACTTTTCACTCCATCTCTCCCCATCTTAAAAAACCCACCACATCTTAAATGTGTGCCTTTTATTTCTCTCCGTAATGCCAAACTCTTATCAAGATGCTCACTTCCACTCTCGCCTCCATCCTTTTTCCACACTAGTTTTGCTACAATCACTTTCCTTCTGTATCCTCAGCAATTAATGACTTTGAACTCAATGGCCCCTCTTTGCTACATCCAGTTGAAAGCTGAATCTTCTCCAAAGCACCTTCCTCCTCTTTATCTAGCTTTTGCTACACCTCTGTAAATGGTGATCTTCTTTGGCATCTCATGATTGATATCTTTGTTTATGACTCCTCTTATGGCTAAAACACTTTTCCAGAGATTAAATGCTTTGCATTTAGTTCCATAACTGTGAGGTTAACTGAGGAGAATTCTTTGTAAAGAAGACACTCCAGCTTGTAAAACTCCTAAAACTGAAAGTCATAACTGCAATCCCCCTGTGATGTGGGTCTTAGTCATCAAAGGAAAATAATCTTTTATCTGCAGGCACTAATGTAGACGAAGCTGCTTTGTAAACGCATAGCACAAATTCTGAAAATGCTTTCCCCACTATCCTCAAAACAATCCATTTCTTCTGTAAACATATGTCAAGAGTTACTTGTGTCACCAGGATAGAAATTCAGTCTAGACGCCTTCCAACATACAGCAGGTAACTCCATCACCATGCTGCTGGCTCGTGTGCTGCCTACAGCTTGGTCTGTCCATGGAGACAAAAGCCATACACCCCTGGCACGTTCAAAAACCCCTGATCTACTCTGCTAATTCAGCTGTGGAACTAGAGCAAGAGAGTGGTGTGAGAAAGATGTATAAATTCTTCAAGGTTAAACTAAATATTGTAAATTTTTTTTTTAGCATAATCCAAACAAATATGTTTCTTTGACATTTTTAGACTTATATTCATTTTCTCTGTGTAAAAATAAGCAGAATGTTTTATGGAGGACAGGAAGGTATCTTCAGTCATTTTTTGTTTAAGATGAGAAAAAAAAATTGCTGTTTGCCCAAAACCTTGTTTGAGAACTCTATGTACAGAGCATCATTTTGCTTCAAACAACAGCACAAAACAGAAACAGTGACATGATCTTAATCTGAGAGGCAAGGCTGTAGGCAGCCCCAAATTCTTTCTGTGACTACAGAGCATGCATATTAATTTCTAACATACAGTTTACTAAGACATACCAATGACAGGAATATTTAGTCTCTGCAGACTGTCAAACGAACCATGAGAAAGAGTGGCACCCTCCAGCAAACAGGTTTCTACAGCCTGTGCTACTGCCTATATGCTACTCCATCACAGCTGGCAACCCACTGGAGAAGACCAGGCCACTGTTTGGAACACACAGTTCATCTGCCTCAGTCTAAGGCAGCACCAGATGAGACTCCTGCAAGAAATCCACTTGGCCCTTTGTGCAATGGAGCTACAATTGGGAAAGGTACCTGTGGAACCAAACCAGCTTAGTTACAATGCAACCAATTTTCAATTCAGACTAAAAGAGAAATTCTAACCCTAAGCATTTGCCAGTCTACAAATTCATTTTTGACAAGGAATACAAAAAATTTCTCTCCTTTCTTATCATCTTTATATCAGTAAGCAGATACCTTGCAGGCTGGGTTTACATCCTCTTAGAAGAACACTAATTTTACACTTATATCTCAGACTCTGATGAAGAGATAGACAGAAGAGTCTGATGGGTAGGGACAGAGAGATGAGAAGAGATACACAAGGTAGATACATACATACAGAAGAGGAAAGTGTGAGGTATACATGGAGGAAAAGATGTAAATATTAAAAGCAAAGAAGGGACCTAATGGCCATTTGAAAAATAGAGCAAGGGCTGTTAAGGAAAACTTCCTTTAATTTAAGCAAGAGAGCAGAAGTTCTGAGTTTTGAAAAAATCAGTCAGCAATTTTTGAAAATGCAGGGCTGGCTGGTAATAAAAGGTTGCTGCTTCTGTGACTCTGCTTTTGCTGGGGACTCTTGAGCTTTATTACTAAGGCTAAAAAACTCAGCAGTACTGTGCAGCTCTGTCTTCTGGTTCTGCCACATGAATTTTGAGACCCAACCAGTTTGTGGGCCACAATGGTCTTTGGAGATGTAGACTGAAAAATAAACTCACATGCTGAATATATGTTGAGGGCTGGACTCCTGGAGTGACTTTTAGCAACAGACATTAAAGAGAATCTCAATGGGCTATTTACATTCAGTTTCACATAAAGGACATACTAGTTTTCAGAGCGAGGCTATAGCAAAATGTCGTATTGTATTGTCAGTGTTGCAAAGATCCACCTCAGAGCAGCAAGACTTGCTCAGTTTCTCTTGAGAAACCTAGTGAGGGAAAACAAATTTCCTTATTTGTGGCTTTCACAGCCAATCTTAGTTCACTTGGTAATGCTTTCTCAGTTCTGTACATTTAATGACATACAAAACTAAAAGAATCAGTGATATTTTTGTATGTATGATATGTGCAATACATCCTGTTACACTTTGTTACCAATCACACTTTATTTTCACATCAGTTCATTTAGGAAACATTACAGAAACTGTATAGATACATTTTTCCTTCTTTGATTTAGAATTCTGAACTTTTTTTGTTCTTTTTTTTTCAATCAATCTGGAAACTGAGGATGGTGAGACTGAAAAGTCTTCCCGAAGGATAAAAAAAAATGATATAATCCATAGACTGGGAATTTATGATTACTACGGTTTACCAATAGACTCTCTCAATTTCTTATTAGAGTGAATTTTATGCAAAGAAATCCAGCAGTTGAAAACTGCTTTTCTGAGTGGACTGTATCATTCTAGCTGGTCAACCCAGATACAGTAGTCTTTGTGTCTCTTTCAACACTTAGGAGAGAGGTAAGTGAAGCACGGTAGCAGATAGGAAAGCAGGAATCCAGCAGGATCCCAGTTTTCAGTGAAAATATTTTATCTTTTCACATGCACGTACTGATAGTTATCTTTGAGTCAGAAAGGCTCAAATGATTCAGTTTTGCAGTGGACTGAGTATTCTGCGCTGTTTAACAACCTTAAACTTCACTTCCGAGCTCGGCAGAGCTGTGCCTGCTGACAGCTATCACTAAAGCTATCCAGTATTCAGCTGGACCCAAGTGCTTGGGGTTTAGGATGGACTCTGTGTTTTCCCAGCAAAACATTACAAGACATTTCAAGCCACAGAAGCCCAGATTGGACTTCAAAACTAGTTTACATCAAGAGATTATTTCTTTGAGCTAGCGTGCACAGTACGGCTTCAAAATGAAAGGTTTTAAATATGGGTGTAGGAGTCAGGCAATCCTAGGTTTACCACAGACTGTGAAGCTGTCCAGAAAGGCACTGAAACTGAGCGAGCCTTAGCCAAATTCTAGCATCTGCCAGCTATAAATTTACACAAATGTTAAGTGTCAAACGAGTGACAGACTGCTGGTTAGAACTGACTGGTCAGACTAAACCAAGGCAAGTTGTGTTTGGCATGAGGTCAATACCATCATCATCTGAAATCCAGAGAAAATGAATAAAGATGACCCCTTGTTTCCTAAAACGAAAAAAGTATGAAATAGTAGAAGACAATCAAAGTTGCCAGATCATAAGCCACCAAAATAAAATATTTTAAAGTCATGTAATCTCACTTTTAAGAAATCTGCAAAAGTAGGTGGTGCATATTCTCCCCAAGTGTCAGACCTGTCTCAAAATAGCTGGGACATTTTAATGACGTTGCTGTCATTTTGCCTTCAACGGAAACTTGTCATAAGGCCTCAGAATAGACAGAACATCTGTATTTCAACAGAAGATGGAATACCACTTCTAAATATCACTACATTTATTATTCCTGGCCTAACATAACCTATTGCACCTAGATCAGAAAATAAAAATAGGTGTTTCTCCCAAGATTAATCAATTACTTTGAGCAAATCTAAGATACTGGCCAAAGCTAAAGTCCAATAATAATGTCTACAATCTATGGAGGCGAATTCTCCAATTTCTTTAAGGTAAAAAACTATGGCTCCTTTTTACATAAAGAGTGGAACCCCTTTCTTCAAGCAGAATCATATGCTTTTATACATTTCTAAAATAACTTAGTGGAAAAATATGAAAAGATATAACTGTCTAGGGACCCTGACAATTTTAACTGCTCATGTGCCTCATTCAACTCTATGACTAAAGTAGATCACTTACCAAGGTCACCGTAACTGTCTTTATATGGAGGAATAACTGTTTGTAAATAAAAGTACTGATTGTATTGTACTGATTATTATTTGACAGTATTTAGCCATTTTTAAACTAAAAAAATAATATTCTGTTTCAGTCTGTGAGAAACTCTGGAGTTTATGGAAAGATGTGGACTATGATGGTAGTTTCTAGCCATTTTTAAACGAAAAAAATAATATTCTATTTCAGTCTGTGGGAAACTCTGGAGTTTCCACACTTTTCTCTGGAAAAAGAAAGTGATAACTTTCTTTTTAGTGATAACTCTGGAAAAAGAAAGTGATAACACACTTTTCTCTGGAAAGATGTGGACTATGATGGTAGTTTCTTAATTGAAGTGACACGATGAGAGACATGAATCTGGATTTTGCCACCCGTATACTCAAAATCCTCTTTTTTTTTAACTTTAAAAAAATAATCGGGTGCTATGAGTTTCAAAACTTGCAATCATATTTTTTGGGTGATAGTATAATACGTGAAGAAATACATTAAGCGCCAGAATGAATAACAATGACAAAAGAATCACAGACCTCTCAAAGAGTTATGTGTCAAAATTTTCACTGATGACAACTGCAGATTTTTGGCTGGCCTCTCTGGCAGTGAACAGCTGCAGAAAAACACCTACAAGGACGTAATTCTAAATGTGATTGTATTTCCAAAAGCTTGAAAGTGCAAGAAGAAAAGACAGTACATTAAAGTCTGACTGTAAGTACTGTCATCAATATAGTATTTCACGAAAGCTTTCTGGAAATGTTACTTTTAATAGTATCAGGTGTAAAGAGCAGTGTAATATAGCTCATAAATTGCTGGAAGAGCTGTTGACATAGGTTAATAATAAACGTCAGCACATGGAGTAGCGAGAGAGAGTCACAGAGGAGCGCTTGATTAACTCCAGTTTTAGTCACCATCAAAGCTAATGATCTGTAGGCAGCGGCATGCACCATGGTAAACCAGACACATCAGATACATAGAGTACAGGACCTATGGAGGTAAGTTGCTTTATTACACAGGCATCACCAGGTTAAAATAAGCTGATGCTTTTATTAGCACTAGGCTAATACAGTCGGTTTTTAAGACAGCTCCTCATTTCAGAGAGAGATTCCTAACTCAGTGCCTGCAGAAAGATGCAAGATACCCAGGTCAAGGATAAGACTTCTTATCACTGTATGCAGCACTGAAGAACCCCTCTCCTGAAAATCCTCTGGAAATTCTGTGTATGAAGAAGAAACGAAGTGAGCTACTAAATACAACACAGAAGTATGGGCTTGTATACGGTGGGTGGAAGAGGTTTGTGATATCCTCTGGTCATGTCACAGGTCTAGATGACATCGAGATTAGGACGTGAGAACACGCTGAAGCACTTGAGTCCCGCTCACGCTAGAAGAGGGTGTGGATGGCAATGCTATCTTGAAACACAGCAGCTGAAGGTCAGCACAATTTGTAGCTAAACACAGAGACAATCCCATCATCTAGCAGGGATTTCTTCTCCTCTTACCACTCTGCAGTTTGAAACATTGCCAGGAACCTCAACAGTGGAATGAAAGGGATGAGAATCTGGGCAGAGTTCAGAGAACACAAACATGGAAAGGTCTTTATGAGGAAATATAAAAATAACTAAGTATGTTGTACAGTGCATTCAAATCATCTGCAGAGATGTGATAACCTTACAAATACTGGGAGCTGTTATGTGAAAGAGGGAAAGCGTATTTAGCATGGTACAAAGGGGCACAGAAAGAGCAAAAGAATTAAAATCCATCAGGTGTTTCACCTGATGGGCAGCAAACACACTAACATAGACAACGAGACTGGGACTACCAGAGCAGGACTACTGTTGTGCCCAAGCAGCATAACATCCACACACATTGCTGGAAACTTTTATTTTATTCACACTTGAGGAAGGGAAAGGCTGGATAGCCCTGTGGCAAATCACAAGCACTAACACAGCAGAGGCTGGTTTCCCTGCACTGCTCTAGGAAGGTTCTGCCATGGTTTTGCCTGTTCCGAGTGCTGCTGGGCCAAGTTAAATGGTTACCCTCTGCTGCTCACTGCAGACTGCTCACCACCGCCTTCCTGTAAGAGGTGACTGATCACCCCACTTGCTGGAACAACTGCTGTTGTGGCTGCTTTTTAGGTCAGGTCAGTTAAAAAAAAAAATAAAAAATACAAAGAATCCCACTATTAGAAGCACTGGAGTTCATCTGAATCATTTTGACTGATTTGAGCTAGGCAGTGACCATAAAAGCAGTCAAGCTGAGCAGTTGAGGGGGTGGGAGATGGTCCTGGGGGTAACCACATCTCAGGGCTCAGCTGCAGCTAGAACAGGATGTGTAACCACACTGCTGTCCCTTGCTCTGTGTCGGAGAGGATGTTTCTGCTGGAGAAAAGCAGTTCTTTCTCCAAGCCTGTTCAATCCCTCTCGGCTGAGAAAGCACCACAGTTGCCAGTAATTGTGGTGGCCTGTCCGCTACCCACTAAGCTAGGACCACAAACTATCTGACCCTTCAATTACTATCAGGAAACACGAAATGCTCCTTATTGTTACTAGTCTGCACAAGATTTAAAAATAAAAAAAAAATAAATTAAAATCAATTAACTTTTAATAAGAAACTCTACTATGTTTCTGATCCCCTGCTTCATCCAGTATTTTACCTTAACCGAGTATGAAATGAGGAAAACAAAAACAACCCCCCTGACCCCTTCACGCTCTCCAAGACTTATTTTTCTGCGGGTTTACTTGGCATGTAGCTTAAAAGTGAAGGATGAAACAGAACTACTTGAGTGAAGATGTCTGTCATGGACAAGCATCCTGTGAAACTGCTAGTACAAACCCAAACCTGACCAGAGTGTCTCCCACTACAGCTACCGTCTCCGAGCGCCTTGACCTTTCAGCCATCCAGCTTTGTCCCTAATGCATTGCAATACCTTCAGAATGGTCTCTTAGGAGGATAAATGAGCTTAATGAGTAGTTCCATTCTGGGAGACTGCGCCTGCCAGTATATTCTGGGTTGTGTGGTTCATTTCTTAAACTATAATATTCCCTAGGAAAAAGAAGGACAATTCTTGGCTGCAGGGTGGATACCGAAAGGTGGTTTTCCTAAATAATAAATTAGATCAGTCTTTAAATAAGTCATCTCCTTCTCCCTGGATAAATATTTACTCCTTCCAAACTAATATTAGGTTTATGTGTCTCCCAACAACTTTGTTCTGTTCTGGTTTTCCTTAGGAGTTCTGGAGTCAGCCACAACACAAATCTACTAGATAGCTTCAGGGGTTTAAAAAAAAGAAACATGAACAAAAAAAACCCCAACTCCTTGGGCTTCTATTTTTCAATAGAATTAGCCTTTGTTAACTCAGCAGCTAGGCACAGCACACATTTTAAGGTAAGTTACTTCCCCTACAAAAATAACCACTAGAACAAGCTAGAAACAAGAATCTCCATATGGAACTTAACCACTGGAAGGCAGGAGTCTGCATTTCCAAAAGCAACTGAAAATCTGTTAGAAACTGAATATTAGAGAGGCCTTATCCTTCCAAAGCCTCTAAAAGACTGATGTGTCAAAGGCAGAGAGGGAAGCATTACTCCCAGGGCACAAGGCGCTGATGTATATGGCATTGTCACCTGGGACAGAGCCCAGAAAACAGGTGTCAAACTATAAGAGAAGGGGAACAGGGATTAACTCAGAAGGAAACTCCCTCAGGGGGGGCTATTCCACTGCAAACAATGAAACTTGAAGATGCCGGATAGTAGGCAGATCACCAGTTTCAGAAGTTTGATGTTTTTCCGGTTTAAAACAACTTTTGTTTCAAACTGCTGTTCCCTAGTGATTTTAGCATTTAAAAATGTTTCATCCAGAATGAAGAACATTTTCAAGGTTTTCAGTGATCAAATTTTGGGAATAAAAGGCCATTTTGTGTCCGTAAAAAGTCTTTTGACTTCATTTTAAGCTTTTAAAATGATCTAAAGGTAAATCAAATAAAAATTCCTTTTCACCTACCTCTAGTTTTCTGGCATACAAAGCAAATCAAAGCCCAGAGATTGATTCCTTCCAATGACAGCAAATGTGGGAGGAAGAGAATGGCTATTTAACCACAAGGAAAATCCTTGGACAAGACCAAGTAGGTATGAAACTGTCCATGAAAAACTAAGGCTGGAAAGAATGGGATTTCTAAGGACTGGAGAAGGGTACAGCAGGGCAACCTTCTCATCGCAGTAGTTGGGACAAGCAGTGAAGGCTTTTCAAGGCAGAGTGTAACGCACTCATGAAGGAGACTATTTGACAGGTAGCAGGGACAGGGTATCAGGAGCCAGTTCCACCTCAGCCGTGCAGTAACACAGCTGCTGAAAAATGAAAACTATAGTGAAGCCTACGCAGCCCCACACTTCTACTGGCAGGCAAGTGTCTGCCCTCGCTGAGCTCAGTAAGGCACTGACACCTATGTGCTTCCAGTGCCTAAGCAAATGTCCTTATTTTCAATATGCTGAGCACCAGGAATTTGAAAACACACCATCTTACGATGAGTTAAAAGAGCACACAGGAACTCCTCATCAGGCATTGCTGTAATTCACAGATCCCCCATCTACAGAAGAAAGGTTAACAACAAGCAGTGGAATGGAAAGTTGATCTTTTACCCTTGAATTTTAGGACAAAAACGAGAGAATTTTCTAATCTCTACACATTCTTCCTTAATGTTGGCAACAGTAAGAGCAAATATGCCTTGTACCAGTAAGTCTTACACGCAACAAAAGCCAAGCAACAGCAACGTAGGTCAGATTAAGTTCTCAGCAGCCTTGATGGTGAGAGTTTTGCATGTAGGGTTTCTTGCTCTGGACCAAGTACAAAGCTGTACTTGTTTATCCTTTCTGCCATAGAGTGTGCGCGTAGCTGAAGCAGAACAATCAGCTTGAGGAAACATTCCCGAAAAATAATAATAAATGGGTTTCGTTTTTTATTATTCAAAAAAGGGGAGAAAAACAAACATGAAATTTCAGTATACGCCCGAGAGTTTTTTTCCAAGAACACTTTTATTTGTTATTAGATCAGTAAGTATGCTTTGCTGCCCACATCAAAGCTCTTTAATTTATCTGTGATCAATCTGAGGTAAGCTTGTAAGAAAATACCTTTTTTTTTGCCCATCAGCTAAAAAGAATAAGCAGGAAAAAAAATATCCTAGACATCAAACTAGTCAAATTATACATGTTTTTAGTCTCTAGCAGCTCCTTAAAAGTGATTCTGGAGAACAAAGCAGTCTGCTTTAAAATTACTTACAATTAGAAATATTTGCCATTTTCTTTCCTTCCAGGAAAGTCCCAGTGCTTTATCCCAAACTCACTGAAGTCGCTGAGCTTTTTTGCAGCAATTTCCGTGTGCTTTGGAACAGCTCTCCAGCATTCAGATTTCTGCCAAGCAAAAGGCTCTGAACTAATCCCTACACTCCTATGCTAGAATGGGTGGCAATGGGTTTGATTCTCACTACGCTCAGAATATCTTGCACAATGTTTAACACTGCAAATTTTCCCCTATATTAAGATTTGCATGAAAACTAGAGGCAAAATATAGTCCTTAGTGAGCAGTGAAAAACAGAATACTGTGCTAAAGTAATAAAGCAACATTATCTATGGTCAGAAAATGTGACAAGTTGATTAAGTTTATTTACTCTGTCTACATTACTTCTTATTCTTATACTTTTACCATGCAAAAAGAGGGAAATAATTCTGCATCCATTAGAAATAATGGGACTTGTGCTATGTAGTCCAAGTAGGAGAAAACCTTAGATTCTTTTGATGCTATTCATAATTTGGGTTGTCAAGATTGGATTACAGGAAGAACTTTGCTTGGTAAACTGAATAGATAATGTATAGCTCTGTATCTTGAGCTCATGGTATACTGTGAATGGACAACGATAATACTGGGTTTCTATACCATGGGTTGATTTAATTCTTTAAGAAAAAGAAGGATGAGAAATGACCTATCAAAAGTTGTTAACAGCTACTTGGGGCAAGGCTTTCTTAGAGAGGTGATCAGGCAAGGAAAGAACAAGATTCACTGGCTAAGAACTAAATCTAAACAAAGTTTGGATGGAAAATGATGTGCAAGTTTTCCACTGTAGCATCAGGGCAATTTCAAAAGGGATTTGGTGGATTTGCATTCAGATGAAATCTTTAAAATGGAATTTTGTGCATCGAACAGCAACTTGATGCAGAAATCTTTTAAAGAAGTAGCATCCTGTGTCATGAGTACAACATAATTATCAGACAACAATTACCTTGGCATCACTAACTATTTCCATGGTGCAATGCCTTTAATTTTTTTGGCTTTGATCAAAGCCCATGTTTTTGTACCTGGAGTGCCCATAAATGGTAGTAATGCTATGTCCAGGCATGGAGGTCCTGAATTCCATGTGAGTGACCCTCTTATTTCTTAGGGACAGATCAGAAGCAGGAAGCTGCTAATTTATAGAAGAGTATCTTTCAAAATTCAGCTTCCTCACACCTTTTTCCCCCTCTTAATTAGGAATGCAATAGTGAAATTAAACATTTGTAGATTGTGATTCTCAGAATTACTGGGATGCCTCTGCAATCTGAAAGGTTAGAGCAGCTTTCTTTCAAAACACCTGCAGTGTTATTACTGGAAATAGTGCTTTTCTACAGCAATTCACACCCTAATCACTTCCCATCTGAGGAATGTCTAACTATCACTGTTATTCCTCAAAAGCTGTAATGAGATTGAAACACAGTGTGAAAACAAAACTTTTACAGGTAGTTGGAATGCTTCCATTTTCTGTTTGTTTGTTTGGTGTCTTTTTCTTCCCCCCCAAGAGAAAGCAAATAAGTTACTCTTTGGAGGAAGAAGGCTTTACTCACCATCCTTACCTGATGAGTAAGGATCTCCCTATTTCAGGCATGCTGCATAGCCCTCCTAAAAGAAAACATGAACCTCAGGCCCTTCCCACAAGTCTGCTCAGGTTGTATTTATAGAGTAAACTTACAGCTTCTCACCCTGAAGAAACACCAAAAACCTCTTTTGTTCATCATTGCACAGTCTGGAAATAAACAATGGGGTGACAGCAGTAAGTGTGATAACAGAATAACTGAGTACATTTGGTTTTTTTTCAGTACGGTGCACTAAATTAGATTTTGTCCACTTGTCATATTTGTAATGTTCCAAAATTGTGCAAAAAGGAGCTAAAGCAACAACTGGGTTGTGTTGGATCAAAATAGCTGAACTGGATGGGTTCAAATAAGCAGACCAAGTTGCAGTCATTGCAGTTTGAAGCAGGCTTCAGCCCCAAACACAAGACATCAGAAAATGTATCATTTCACTTTGCATAAGTGATAGCAGAGGTTTTTGAGCTTTGTCTTATTTTTCACATGCAAGCATTTTTCTAGTGAAGTACAGATCCAGCATTTTAGAGCCAACTGACAATAAGCTTGTTTTTACCTTTCACAGAACCTAGGCATAATGCTTCCCGCATCTCTGGGGATTTGTTGATGCAGGTGGAAAACTACTGCTGGGTGCATTTCAGGAGAAAATGTCCAAGAGCACACAGGCAGACTCTCAGAGCTGGGGAAGAGAACAGACTCCAGCCCCGCTGAGCCCCCAGCATTCCCTCCTATACCTGAACTGCTACAGGCCAAAGCTCTTCCATATGTCTGGTAGGAAAGATTTCCTTCATTTTTAAAGCATAAATCTTGTGCGTGTGCCTCATTTTTCTGGCTCAGTGAATAACAGGCATATTATGTTTTGAAAAATAAAACTGCTCCATCTTTTACCATCTTATTCATAAACTCGCCCTCCTGTGCCCCGCCCCATGAAGAACAAAACAGAAGAAAACTGAAGGCTTGGAAAGAGGCAAAAAGATGTGCCACTACCACCAAAAGAATCTAGAGAAAATCATACTGTATGTCAATTTTCCACGCTTGTATTTCTTCACAAAACAATACATTTCTATCAGGTCTTCAGCAATTCCCTTCTACATAAAGCAGAATATTTGTATTGCTTGAAATGGCCTAATGTTAACAAAACGATTATAGAGGTGCAGAAGACAGCATGGGCAACTTAGAAGTACGTGATGTTTTCAGACATTCCCCCGTTTTATGGAGGATACCATTCTGCAGAGATGTCAATGTTATTGACAATGGAAAAGCATTTTAAATGCCTATATATCTGATAGGGGACTGGTTCCTGTAGCATCATCAAAGTCTTTGCCAGAAAGACTTTAGCACGATTTATAAGTTTCATCTTCTTGATTATAGTTGACCATAAATAGCATTTTGGTTTCCCTCTTTGTATAAGGAAACCCGAGTACCATGCAGGAAATATAAGAAGGTCTCCAAAGTAACTTTTAAAACGGATACCATAAAGGGTTAACCTAACATCTTTGCTTTGGCAGGAGCTCCGAGTGTACTCAGATATGCCCACAGCTTTTGAAAGCCTGTGTTCCTCGGGTGGGAGTGGCAGCAGAGGTACACGGGCAGAAAGGCTTCATCCTCTGGCGAGAGGAGGTTGACATTAGAGGGCTCCCTTGGCACCGTGCTGGCGCGGGGCTGGGGACCACCTGGGTTGGGACTTGTGGCTTGTTGCTGGGTTTGCTACCTTCAGTCACACTTGGCAGGAAAAGCGGAGCCTCTCCGGTGAGAAATGAAGCACGACAACTGTTAGAAAAACAGCAGGTGCACTAACAAAATTACAGGAGTTTTGACAAAATTGGGCCGGGATTTGGTGCTGATGCGCAGCTTCGTGAGACACACAGCACCCTGAGAAGAGCTGCTTTGGAGAGAGCACATGCCTGGTGTGTATAAAACAATACAATAGCAGTAATTAAGCCTAAAACTCGATAACATTTAGGCTGAAATTCATAACAAAGTTTCACAATTACAACAAAGTCAAACAAGCAGGTCTGTTAGTATAATTCAATTTTCTTACCATCAGTACAAAGGTAAAATACTTTCCTGTTAAGACCACCCTTATGCACATCCACATCCACCCTCCTGGTGAGATGATGTTTTCATTTCACCTTATTTCAGCTGCCCAGATGTGAGGGATCTCATCTTTTCTACTTGCCTAGATATCTCCACAGCAGATGGCAAGGGGGGCGAGGGCAATCCTGGTGGGTGATCCTTCCCAGCAGAAGATGGATGGGATGGGATAAACAGCTTTCTGGAGATGCCCATCTTTCTGCCCAGGCTAGTGAGGTGGTCTCAGAGTTTGGTGGGACTGAATGCCTAATATCCAAATAGCTGAAGCTAAGGAAGACAAATCTCATGCTGCTCTAGATGGCTTCAGACACACCAAGCAACTTCAGCAGGAAGTTTGGCTTGTGGATACAGAGGGTAATTAATGCCTGACTCTCACCCTTTCTGGGAATCCCAACTTTCCCTCTGATCAGATATTCATGTGGCAGGCCTTTATTCTGCTGCATAGAATCACAGAATAGTTTAGGCTGGAAGGGGCCTTCAATGATCACTTAGTCCACTCCACAACCTATGATGGGCAGGGACATCTTTCATTACATAGGTTGCTCAAAGCCCCATCCAATCTGACCTTGAACACTTCCAATTATAGACAATCCACAACTTCTCTGGGCAACCTGCTCTAGTGTCTCACCACCCTCATCATAAAAAATTTCTTCTTAATATGCAATCTAAATCTGCCCTCTTTCAGTTTAAAACTGTTGCACAGTTAAGTCCTGGGGAAAGTAAGTGAACACAGATTGGTCTCAATGTTTCCCTCACTTATCAGCACTTCCTCCAAACAAGTTCTCCAAAAACACACATCCCAGTTTTAGTCTGATGACATTAAGTGATATTAAAGTCTAGGCATTTGCAGAACAATACCTACAGTAAAAACCTGTGAGACTGTTGCACGAGAAAAGTTTCTCACCTTCTGAAATATTTTCAGAATAAACCTGCTAGAGACGCTTTCAGTATTACCCTTTTTTGCTTTGAAGTCTTTTTTATTTGACCTTTGGAACAAATATTTCACAGGATTATTTGTAGCTAAGGAACACAATGGAGAACTTGGAATATTCTCTCTTTCTCTAATAATTTTTTACTGTACATACATTTTTATTCTGCATTGTTCCTTTCCTTCTAAATTCCTGTACCTCTACCAGTTGGCTGTTATCACGCAGTAACATTTTTTCAGTAAAGAGGCATTTCTGAAAGTGGTTATTTCTGCACATGGCACCTCCAAACGTTTTGCTTTGTCTTAACTAAATACCCACCTTTTTTCAAAGTTTCCCTGAGACTCGTGGGAGAAGTAGAGTAATTATAATCCATTTAGTGTTGGGACTAATCAGGTCCTTACGGATGCTAGATACAGATTTCTTTGTAACTGAAACTGCAGTTTTTGCATAACCTATTTTTTACTCCATTTAAAGAGATTTTGAAATCAGATCACTAATAACCCAAAAATCCATGGGAAAAAATAAATCAAGCTTTTCCACATAAGATAGCTGCTTTGAAAATCCCTGAAATGAGACAACCAAGACACTGAACTCCCATTCAGCATTAAGGGAAGGCAAATAACAACAAAGACCTCTTTTAAAAGTCCCAGCTCAAACCTCAAAACCCCTGTGAGATACATCATACTGTTCCCATTTAGTAGACTATGACTTTGATGCACAGAAAGGGTTATGCAACTTGCTCAAGATCCCATTGAAGACCCTAGTGGAGATTCACTGACTCCCCATAACTGCTTTTAAGATTCAACACCATCCTCTTTCCCAAAATGGTTGAAGGCCTTTCAGCAGTTCAACAAGACACTAGACCAAACAAGAAAAGAAAAGAGGGGGAGGAGGGAACATGACTCCAGCATAGATGGGTTATTTAACACTGTTCTGGATGAACAGTGCAGTAAGCACATCTTCATTCACTGATGCCTTTGAAGGCCTGACTTGTGGATGATATAGCTTGCCTTTGGACTGCTTTCTCTTATAGGTGATGCTCCCATCTTGCTGCAGGAAGAATTCATGTGCTTGTGAAGCAAAATTAGTTTGTTATGATACAGAAAACTGTCCATCGAAAAGAGAAATCAAGGGCTGGATGTAACTCAAACCCAATACTGAGCCCCAGTCTCCTCCCAGGGCTTATTTCAAGGCCCAGTTATAAGCACTAACTGTTCATTTTTCTGGCATTAGAGGTCAGAACTACATTTTTCTTTTGCTCCATTTTCTAATTTATCTTAACATTGGTCTTATCTTAAGCAGCCTTCTAATAATCAAATTTTGCCTATTTTTCTCCAGCTGTCTCTCCCATAGCTGACCTCCACAGCACTAACTAAAAAGCCATCAGTTTGTCGATCTTGCAGACACAATGTTTTGTCCACAGCAGCTGGTAAGAAGCACTCTTCTTCTGAAAATATGCAAGCAGAAAATAAACTCAAGAATGCTGATGCAAAAAATAACTTGTTTTGACAAGTTCAAGCATTTTGTGTGTATATATCTGCAAGGTGTTGGTAGCAAGCTAATTTCTACTTCATCCTAAATATTGTAGAAGAATAACCAAAACAAAACACAAAACCCCCAAATGCCACTGCTTGCCAAGTAGGAAAAAAATACCCAAACACACTGGTAGAAGAAAAATATTTACTTCCCAGCATCTAAAATTATTATGGGCATTAGAGAGCATTTAGGAAAATGCCTTTTAAAAAACCACTGAAGTGTTGTTTTAACAACTTGAAACGAGAGACGGAGCCAGTGCTACTGATCCATGAAGTCTGTCTCTGTTCTTCCCTCTCCGAGCGGGCTGAATTAAGGACCGCCTGTACTACCCTTGCAGCCTGATCTCTTTGTCAACCATCAGCCCTCCCTGTGCCAGCAGAGTTCAAAGCACAGCTTCAGAAGTAAAGCACCTCTCCTGGAAATGTAAAACCAGGACCAAAAGTCTGAGCTGGCTAAAGCATAATCCCACGTCATGATGAAAAGACTGGATTTCCACGTTCTTGGCTGCTGTTTGTTGCCTGCTTTCAGTACCATGAAAACACTACGGTTATTTTGGCCGCCAGTTTCAGGACTCTCTGGATGCGTGGCAGAAAAAGACCCACCTCTGCTTTTGTCATGGCTACCCATTCAGTGATGTTCACCATCGATTATGCAGAGGTTTCTTGATAAAGAGCAGAGCTATGCAAAACAGACGGCTGTCCCAGCATACAAACTGCTCACTTGCCAAGCGTGAAGTCACACTTTCTCTTGTCAAAACAGCAAAACTGTTCCCCTGGCCAGTTTCTCCTTGTACCCATCCTGGTGTAAAGCAAACCAACTTATGTTTACAAAATGCCCTCTGCTTCATTACAGAGAAACAGCTATGACTCTACTCGTATACATTTTAAGACTTCTTAAGCTCCCAATCATCTTTTTTTAATACTTTCCCAGTCCAAGGACTGAACATTTGATGGTGCCATCTACAGCTGTAAACATTTTAACCTCAATATTTCTTCTTGATGACAATGTGTCTGTAAAGCAGGCTCACAAGAGTCCTCCGAGGTGCAAAATCATCTTGAAACTCCAGTTGGAGACATTTGAACCAACTGCTGTCGAGCCAGCTTTCCTCTCCAAGTAGTATGACTGTACCGAAGCATTACGTGCCTGATGCAGACGAGCTAACGAGCCTTGCTGAGCAGCTCGGAGACACTTATCTGAGTAATGCTGCCTTGGGCTCTGCCCCATACCGACACACCAGCCTGCCCCAGTGCCAACACAGACCTCCTCACTGGGAGGCATAAATGCGCCTTTGATTTCTCAGCACGAATCACCAGGTTTCGCCCTTACAAGAGGGACAGATGCAGACAGACATCAAGTATGAAAGCCAGTGAAGTTTAAGGCCATGGGAGGTGATCCCGTACATCATACAGAGGGCGTCAAATTGACCAAAGGAAAGTCTGACTTGCAAAAAGGGTCTTATTTAAGAAAGCCAGGGGAGAAATCGTGGCTCAAAGAGAGTTCTCCTGCTGACTTCAAGGAGGATAAACATTGCTCTGGAACATGAGCTGCCTACGCTGCTGTGGCACCTACAGGTTACTTTTTTGGAGCTTTGGAAAACTCCTAAGAATTAAAAAGCAGCTTTTTCACTTTGTTTAAGTTCCTAGTAAAAATGGATTCAGATGGCAAAAATACAGTAGAAGGATAACCACTCAAAGTAGCACTTATTTACCTCTGCTTTACTTGAATATCTAAAGCCTAAATCCAGCTTGTTTAACTTGCTTTTCAATCCTGAATCATGAATCTTCTGGTAATTTGATCTGTGCTGATGTGGCAAATCACACCTATTATATACATGTCTCTTTGAAAAAAGGTGTTTTGATAGGGTTGTATTTTTACAATTTACTTCCTTATCCAAAGTTACTTGGGAAACACTGCTGCATTAACTGTCAGTGATGAGAATCATGGTTTACCACCCATTTGGTCACAGTTAAACTGAAATAGCTCCCCTCCCCAAATTAAGCATAGTCATGCAATCTGCATCTGCATTTAGTGAACATTCTTACTGGCTTTTTTTGGTCTAAGGACAATAAATTAGAGCAGGGTGGAGGGTCTCAAACTCCCACCAGCTGTGCCCCATCCACAAACAGAAAACTGTGATGTGAACTTGGCTGTGTTTGAGCTGCCAAACCTGCGAAGAGCCAGCACAGCAGTCATGGCCCATGTTGCTTCCAGAGCAGCAAGCACCTCTGCATGGTGCTCTGGAGGTGTTTTTAGACATACCAACTAGGACAACTCTGCTTCATGCAGAATGTGTGTCATACAAACATGCTTTCCACAGCTGAGAGCTTTAAGGGCTGGCATTCGTGTAACCAATTGTGTAGGAAGTCACACTTAGGAAAAAGATAATCTCTCTCTTTTTTCCGGGCTTTGCTTCTTCTTTGAGTTATACTTGGGCAAAAAAGATGAACGGACTGAGCTTTCTAAATACACAGCTCGTAGTTTCCCACTGTGTACTGCGTACCAGCTTAGCGCTCCCACTAAATATGTACAGGTGTGTAGCACAGCAATAAAAGTTACAGGGAACACTGACTGGGGACCCCTCCTTAGCAGATGGTATTTTCATATTGTGTATGACCTATGTGGAACAAACTGCTGTGGAATCTAACTGGAACTAATGAGTTACAAAAGCAGGTCAGAAAAGAGTTAGACATGGATGAAGAGACATCCCACAGAAGTGTTGGGACATCTGGATGCATATTCAGTAACTGGAAAAGTAAGAACTCTGCTCCCAAACGATCAGTATTCTGGTTTGCACATAGGTTAAAAACTGCTTGACTAGCTGGGGCAGCACACCATTGGTGTTAACCACTTGTGTGGATGTCATTGTGTTTGAAAATTTTCTTCCAATGATAAAGGACAAGTATTGTATTTTTCTTGCTTAAAACTTTTTGGTAAGGTGCAGCACCATCGACTCAGACATGCTTTCTGTAAATGTGGATCGTGGTTAAAAAACAAAACAAAAAAACAAACCCAAAAAGCCTTCTAGAAGTTGCTGAAGGGAATGTTATTATGACTAAGAGGCTGGATTTTCTGCACAAAACAGCTATTTCTAGTGATAAAGCATAAAGGTTAAACAACTGAGGACAAGGCTGCCAGATGTAAAATGGAAAGTTTCCAATTTAGGAGCAGCAGAGGAAGAACATGAATTAATATGCAAGGACCAAATTAGCAATATAAAAATCCTCCAAGCCAAACCAAATGCCATTGAAAATAAACTCAGGAACTCTCCTCCTCTTCTGCTCCCTGCATTCCAAGGAGGATTGAATTTAGAATAACCATGGGGAATTTTAGAAAAATCTTACACTACAATGCTGAACAAAGGCTTTAAAAGGCAGAGACATTATGTGCTTAAAAGACACTATTTCTGTCTTTATCATGCTAGATTGTTCTTCAGTATTTCTGTCTGAAAAAGGAATAAATGTTTTGGACTTAAGTTTTCTCATGAGTTTTATCTTTAGTGAGATTAGCAACGATTCCTTAACAGCTTCGAAACTAGAGTAACAACCGATCATTTCTACCTGGCTTATTAATTGGAAAAAACCCCCACAACCCAACCCAACAAAAAAGACACAAACACCCACTCCCACCCCCCAAAATAAAAAAACACATCAACAACAAAACACTTGGCAAATACACAAAATCCACTGGTTGTTGACTTTTCATCCTAGACCACATTTCAGTGCCAGCTTTGTTAGCTCTACATATAGCAATACACTGTCAGGCTGGGGATCCTATGCCGCAATAACCTTCGCCAGAAGGGTTTTACAGGTATTACACACATTTTTCTGGCATGATCTGGCAGATATTCCACTCCAGGAAGAAAAGCTACTTCACTGCGAGTGGTATGGACTTTAAATTGGACTCCTGGAAAACTGGTGCGTCAGATTAAACACCAGCACCACTAAACTGATGGTTGGCTCAGCTGCGGTACAGCTTTTCTCTTCAACTTGCATTGTGGAAAACTCCCACAGGATCTGACAGAAATAGGAGCTCCCACACACAACCATGATCCCATCGCAAAAAGCAGACAGACACAGGGAACTGTGCTGAAAATAAATGGGAGACAGACACATATAAGAAAAACCCTACAGGAGACTACATTTAATCTGGAACAATTAGGAAGAGCAGAGTATCAAATGCTTGATTCAGATGAACAGAACTTGGGACTTTCACGATAGCAAACAGTGGCACGACATATTGTGCTGCACCTCTTATACAGCTACATGAAATCTCTGCATGTGCCTGTGCTGCACATGGACAGGCACTAAAATTCCAGCATAGAAATTGGTAACCAAAAGTGAATCAGTGATACTCAACACCAGCAGAATAATTTCACCATTGATCCCTCTGATTCAATCCCTGATCACCCAGCCATAGCCCTTGCAGGTTTTAATGTCTGATCCTACTGGACATAAAACATAATTGCAACAACCATATGTGATATTTTTGAGACACCTGACAGTGAAGCCCCACTTTTACACTTGTAAAAGCCATGATTATGTCAAACACAAAACTGCCCTCTGTGTTTTAAGAGACATAACTCGCAAAGTGGTTTTAGTTCACCCAATATTTAGATACATCCAGACAAACAGAAGAAAGCAGAATTAGGAACCTCCTACCTTATGTTTCAACAGTCCTTCCCAAAAGCTGCATCTGAGGTTAAAGAGCAAATAACATCCCAAAATACCAAGATTCTTCACGTTATGTAGGCAGCCCAAAAAACTCCACAGAAACACAAACGTAATCAGTTATTCAAAGAGGAAAATTATTTATTGATAACAACTCATCTCTTACATTGTTTCTCAGCACTGAGATAAATGCTGTAAATACATTTCACAAGTAAGAACAATATGCTAATGGCTAATGCTGAAGGCAGAATGTGGCAGGAAATGAAACAGTGGTTACTGGGATATCCCCTTCACCTGACAGGTGAACATACTTGTATCTGTGATTCCAAAGCGTCCTTCTTAAGTAAACAAATATATTGAGCTGGACAGCCTACTCTTCTACAGTCCAAAAATCATATGAAGCATTAACAGGAATTAAAATCTATTCCCTCTGAGTTTACTAATGAGATTCATCTTAGCTGGATAAGCTAGTCATCTAGTTTAGCTTCACCTGTATCATCACTGGAGAGAGGCAAGGACCTCCTGATTCAAACCAACCTAAGGTAAGTGTCTCAAATAAACTGGAAAGATTTCCTCTTCCCCCTGGAAATGTTCAATGCTCTTCACTGTGGCACAAGCATGTATGACTTGGTCAGACTGGAGGTATACCTTTCAGCTAAAAGCAACGTGAAATAAATCTCACCTCACGTCCCAGAAAGAACCTGACAAACTCCTTCAGGAAATACCCTTGTCAGGTTAGAGAGAACCTAATTAGCACTTGAGAGGGCTTCCTGCCAGCCAGCTACAATCCGCAGATCACTACTGTTTACAGGGAAGACAACTAATGGCATATGCAGAAGATTTAAGATGCAAATCAACTTGTCTATCAGTAGACAGGCACCGCTACCCAAGGATCTTTGATAAAATATGACAGTGAAGGAAGATCAAAATGCTCTCAAGTGTGCAGATGAAAACAAGATATGTCTTTATTCTGGTAAACTGTATAAAATCAAGCTTTAGCTTGACAGTGTTGCAGGTCTACAGCAAAGAGGAAAGTACAGAAAGGGGAAGCTGACAGTGAGAACATGGGAATTCTAAAAAAAGGAGAAAAAGAAAACAGAGAAATCATCCGAACCCACAAATATAAGTGTGGGCCCCCACAAAAAATAATGCAGTACAACTGCAAGATCAGACTTGGGTAGATTCGATTTGATTTTTCTTATTCTACTTTTACCCAAAACAGATTACATATCTCTAATGCACTTTTGAACTTATTGAACTGCATTTTTAAGGGCTTGGCTACTAAATCTGCCTGCTAAAATTTGTTCACCAGCATCTCTTCTGAGGCATCTTATTCCATGTCTGGATTTTGAGAGTTCCTGAACATGCCCACAATTGTATTTAGGTGACTGCTGTTTAGCACCTTCTGTGTTAGCCTCAGTATTTTGGGAGATTTCATAACAACTTGTTAGTGAACAAACAAAATCAGCTAACATAGCCAAAACAGGCATATTCAGGTTGTTACTAGAAGGCAGGAAGGTGAACAGACAAGGGGTAAGCATCCATGTATATGGCTGTGCAACCTAGAAAAAGCCTAGCAAGCGTAAGATAACATACAAAGGTAAAGAGCTATGGCTGCAAATGCCATCTCTTCATAACGGACATTTTCTCCAAAAAGTCAAAACTAAAACCTCCATCAAAGCTACAGAAATACCAAATATTCTACACTAGTGTTCACACTCTCAGTGTTAATATAATAGCAGCACAGATATATAAGAACTGGAGTGCAGTTGTCAGTCAAACATTTAAACTCTTCCTTGAAGTAGGTCAGTATTTCCAGGCAACCAGAACATAAAAACAAAACAAGTGACCTCCATGCCTATTATAACAAATCTCCAGCAGAGTCTGGGTTTATGAAATGACTGGGCATGAGGCAAATGTTGGCCGCTGCACTGGAGAGACTGGCCTATTTGTCACTCCAGAGAAACTGCGATCAGACAAGAATAAAACTGTAATAAAATAGCAGAGGAGATGGCAGATGTTTCTCACCCCAAAAACGTGTACCTTGCCCCTGAAAATATATGCCTTGGCAGTTCAAGACTGTCCTTTGACCACACAACATGGTCTTAAGGACGTAGGGTGACCACGGTAGAGATCTTCACCTGCACCACTCTCAAAACGGAATATAATATTGCTCCCGTTGAGGCAAAGAACTAAGTGGCAGTTTGCCAGTTCATAAAGCAGTCCACAGGACAGAACACCCTATTAGCTGGGTAGCCAGCAGCTTTCTATGGACGGGCTGTCTAGCTGAATCCTAGAAATAGTAAAAGAGACAAAGTTGTTTCTCTCAGCTTACATCTTGCAGGCACTGACAGCTCTTAGTCTGAACCCTCCTCATTCCCACTTCCTGGGCACGCAGCAAAGGTTAAACCAACTCATTCAGAAACATGCAGGTCATCTTCCTCAAACTAAATCTAAGGCTTGCTTTATCAAACTTTCGGAATCAAAGACACATTTGTACACGTACATTTCCCCAGCTGAGCTCAATATTTAGAGCCACTCAAACTCCTGGAACAGGATGTCACTGTTCTGCCCTTTGCACCTCTCCTCCCCTCCGCACCACCACAAGCACGTCCATAGCCAAAACTAGACTAGTGTCTTTCACACATTTGCATTGTGGTTGTATTTTGGAAGTGGGTCAACTTTTGCGCTTGACGTACATCAGGGGAAGCTACTGCCCATAACCTATGTCCAATTATCAGTAAGAGGTCAGTGTCCTGGCTTTTAGCATCGAGTCAGCTTCTCACTTGATGATGCCATTCACTGAAAATACGCTCTCCCTGGCACGGGAGCGCGTGGAGATTCCCACTGTCTTGCTTCCACATCCTGGTGAGACAAGGTCAGGCAGAGAGTATTGCTGCAGGGTTTGGATTGTGTTTCTGCTGTGGTTCTCTTCTGCGTACAATGACTGGCCACTAACATAGTTGCATTAGTGCCAACTACCAAGAGAAAACACTGAGGCTGAAGGTAAGCCCTGGAAACTGGTTCACCTCTCCAACTACGCAAAGTGAAACAAACCGTTCTGCTTTTAATGAATTTAATTGCTCTCAATACCTGTGGTTGCTAAAACCAAGCCTGCACAGCGTAAATCCTCCAAACTGAGCACAACCCTGAAGTCGTGCATTTGGCTTGCCAGCTGCATTGCCCTTACTGTGCATGTACACAAAAGGTCCACATAGCCAAAAGGCCTCATGCTGCAGAGGGAGAAGAGAGACACCTCTTAGACCTCTGCAAATGGTGAGCATCCTGGATTACACGGCAAGGGGATATTTGGCACTCCTGCTGCTGCATCAAGGTAGACAGCCTGCCCGTCCATAACAGTTGTGTAAATCTGGATAAGGTGTCTGAACAGGTCCTGCCCAGTGGCAGGAAGCCTCTTTTTTTTCTCTATTTTCATCTTCCTTATCAGCCAACATTAGTCAGAAGGAAGAAGGAAAAATCACAAGAAGTCATTCAAGTCTTCTTTATTCCCTGGAATCCTCCAACACTACCATAGTAAAATCAAGGCCTCCTAGACAGAGCTTGAGACAACTACTCTAGTAAGTACTTCTGGAGGACTGATCTGCTAGCAGGAGGAATGCCCTGACTAAGTTATGCCATGCTAACTAATAAGCAGTTCCATAAAACATTGATCTACAGCATGGTTGTCAGGGTTTTCAGTTCTCGTTTTCAGTTCTGCTGACACGTGGAAGGTGGAATGTGGAATCACGGTGTTGGGCAGAGTTGAACAATACAAGCTATTCTTTCCTCTCGTATAGTTTCTTTGGAAATGTATTCTGACAGAATCAAATAGATATGTTATTTTCCTTTTGGCCACCTCTAGCAATAACCATGGTCTCAACATAATACTGACACATGACAGCAAGTAGATTCCTGCACAAGGTAGGCACCTATACTTCTGGGCTGTGGTCTGCTTAACACAAGCTACAGTGTCTCTCCAGAGTGCAGCATGTATCTGCAAAAATTAATCTGGGGACATCCCTAGGTCTTTCAGTGGAGATTAACTGTATCTTCTTTGGCAGTTAGCCAGAGGCATGTGAAACAGCCTACAACTGCTCTCATGACATCCTCTACAAATGAAAGAGCTTAGTAATAAGAGGCAAGCATTTTTCTTTTCCAGCAGTAAAGCTCAGGCACTTAGAAAATTTTCCCTACGCTGAATAATAAATAAACTGCATACATATAGTTGGACAGAGTGTAGATGGGTTCTCCTGTGCGTTGCAGCTGGCTAAATCTCAGAAGATTAGCACAGCCATCCCTCGCTACTAGGATCAACTCCACCACGGAATGAAATTACTCTCAATCAGTCTAACACAAGAGCCACTACTGCATTTCATGCTGAGTTTACTCACTGTCCACCTGGCCCAAACCAACGGACAAAGACACAGTAATATGGACAGGGCTGCACTTCTCTGAAACTCATGGAGGGAACATTGACTTCACCAACAGATTCAGACTGCTACTTTCTGCTTTCAACTTTCGGCGCACCAAGCTCACCCAAAGAGGAAACTGAGTAATCCCAGGTAGTCTCCTTTTGAATCACATCTAGTGACATTTGTGTTCTGGAAGAGATGAGACAAGCTGGTATCTCCTGGTGAGAAATGTCTTAACCTGCCAGCACATTTTGGGACATGAAGATGCTCTGGTCTATTCGGGTAGTAGTGGGAGATCATCACCAGATAAACCCAACTGCCCAGAGACTGGTGTTACCAGCAAAATAAGGCACCTAAGAAGTGAAGTGGTTGCAAGGCAAGTCATCATGTGGCTATTTTATAGGCCATGAGTAGGATCCACTGTGCCCTTGTGAGGATCTTGTAACAATGCTGTATCTTTTTTCTCCAAGGCTGGGATTGCTTTTACTGGTGGGTTAACGGAGGGGGGGGGAATAAAGGAGCGTATTTTGGAAATTGTATGAAACACATTGCCCACATCAAACTTCCTTCTCTCCTCCTCTTGAGTTTTGCAGAAAGAAATTAACATTTAACGTAAAACAGCCTGCTTTGATAGCTGCCTGAATGCCCTATTAAACATTTTCCGCACCTCAGGGGAGACGAATATCCGGTCATAAATTCCAATTTGTCATGGATTTTCTAAGTCACAGGTTGACAGAAGAAGCAGTTATCTCTCTCCGATCAGTACGCAGAGACCATTACACTCTCTATCAATACTCGTCAATGGACGCAGAGTTAAGAGAATAGATTTAAAAAGCAAGGCCCTTTGATTTTGAATATAGGGCTCCTACAAAAACGTTAGCAGAGATTATTTCATCAACACAGTACCGAGTTAGTAATAGAACGTTATTCCCTGCTGGACGAGTGCCATTATTTGTTGTGATTGTAGTTATCACTATTCATCTTCTATTTACATACCATGTAAATGTATACCATACTTTGTAACAGCACACCGAAAACAAAGCCCCTGCTTAGAAAAGTTTTAACACTTCTGCTCCAGTGACAAATTAAGTTCTATCAAATATTTAAGGGCAGCAGCAACGTGTGCATCCTGGAATTATTTGGAGCAAGCATTTACATGTCCAATCCACAACTCAAGCCAGAGCTGTTGACACTGGAGGACATTTACTGCAAAGAAAAAATCACCTTCCCATCCTCCAAGTCCAAGACAATAACACAGAAAAGTAACTAGCCAAACAAGATTTCACCATTAAGATTGCAAATTAGCAATCTGCAGTCTTCAACCTCTGTCCCTGGGTGGTGGAAGTGAGGGACAAAGGGAGAGGAATAAGATGATCAAAGCGTTGCAAAGGTTATACACACAAAACAATTTTCTACAGGCCGGGCTCTAATGCATTTGTAACTTCCCTCCATTTAAACCAACTAACAAAGAGTTCTGGCTGTGATCCAGCATTCCTAACTTAAGCACCTGCACTTAATCTAAATTCTAGGTGACCTGTGAAACTGTCCTCCTAAACTAAGTGCCTAATTTCCTCTGTATTGCCAAACAAGAGAGGTGCCCTTAAAGGCCTCCAGAGGGGCCTCCTATTAACTGCACTTTGCTAAGAAACCTTCCCTCTCTACCTGTCAAGACCCTGAGTGCTCTTACAGGCAGACCTACAAACTCCACCACAGACCAACACAAGTCTGCAATTCCCCAGCGTGTTTCATTCCTCAACATATGCTGGCAATTCAAACTCAACAGCTCCTTTCAATTTATTCCAAGAATCAGGTCTTTCCCCTTTACACCATCTGACTCTAGAAAACAGTATCTTTTGAGGGACTCTCCAAAATATCCAGAATTTTTAAATGAAAGATGTCTTCTTTCTGCAAAAATAAGCTTTTTACTTTAGGTTGCATCATCCTTTGCTGTTCTATCATCTGAGAAGCGTTGCCAACTATGAGCCACTGAGTCATTGGTTCAGCAGTGGCTGTATGAGAATGTGTCATCCAAGTCCACACCACTGGGCAGGCGGGAGGAGGAAGGTCCAGCCTGAGCACCAGCTGTCAAGCAGTCAGCATAGCAGAAGAACAGTTGTTTTCCCCCATGTTGGGTTATTGACATGATCTGGCTTGCGTTGGCTGCTCCTGAGGACCTTGCTGTGGACACTGCTTGCATGCTGTTGAACCTCCTCCTGATGAGCTGGCCTGAGCAGCAGTAGGCTCTGCCTGCCCCTGCTTTCTCTCCGTCCTGCAGATCTCACATCATTAATTGCTGCTTGTATCTAACAGGGGATGGATCCTTCAGCAGCCAGGAAAGCAGCACATAGAGGATATATGATAGAACACACAGGGTCTGACTTGAACCTTTACTTGGTCGCTACACGGTATATATAGTGTGATAAGGGGCTCTTCTATGCTGCTGTGAAGCAAAAGTCCCTTTCTCAAGTTGCTGACTGTTGTAATTCTCTGTCATTTGCTCTAGTCTGTGTTTGAAAGCTGTAGTTCATGTTTGAGGTGGCTTTCTTGCAGCTGTGTGGGAGGCTGGCAGGAAAGGGAACCTATCACAGCGCAGAGGACTCCCCTAGCACTCGGACACATCCCGTCACGCAGAAGGCCTCTTTCAGAGCTATAAAGTCCTACCAAGCTACCAAGCCAGCCAGAGAAGAGCTGCTGCTCTCTGGCAGCCCTAGGGGGGCACACGGCTGCAGCTGTATGTTCATTAACCTGCCCTATCTACACAAGCATCTCTATCAAGGACAGCATTTGCATCAAAGTCTGCCCGTAGGACACCACAGGGAAGTGGCAAAGTGTGGGAGAGAGAGAGAGTGAGTGTCTGTCTTGGTCAAAGGTGGTAAAACTGACAAAGTGATCAGCGTAAGACGGATGTGGGGAGAAAAGCTGTCATTTATTACTTCCTTTTACGATGTCTATACTTCAACGTTTTTCCAGAGGCAAAGAGTTTAAGGAAACAAAGTAAAAGTCACATCCAATCACTTGTGTTTCTCCTGGCATAACACCTTTCTGAGAAAACAGCTTCTCTAAACTCACGCCCAGCAACTTTCATGACCTTGATACAAATCTCCCAATCTCGGTTCCTTGTCATTTGAGTTAGTGAGAACAATAGTTTTTGACTCCAAAAATAGCTAGGTTCTAGTCCCATCTCGTTCACTGGGGCTGGGGCATGTTCAAAAAGGTGACTTGGTGAAGTTTAAAAAAGACTAAAAAACAAGAAAAAAGTGAGCAGACTAAAAACGTATAAGCAAATTATTTTAACTTCCTGATTTGTTTTTTTTTTATTTTTTAACTGCGGGACAGGAGCTTTTCCTAAGGACTGCTGGAAGGTGTAAATAGGTGAGCTGCTAGTGGGGACTAGGATTCTGCAGAGGCTCCTAAGGACGCATCGTTCAGCTCTGCTCCCAGCCAGAAAGTGCCTCCCAGCTCCTGTGCCTCAACAGGTGACGGAGTTCCTAAGCTTCCACGTTCGCTGCTCCACAGGGATTAGTCCGACAAGTGCCTTTGATGCTGATGCAAAGGCACACTACTCCCAAATTAATCTGTGTAAGTGTCACTCAACAGTAATCCAAACTCTGCAGTGAAAAGGAACAATTCTGACTTGGGCACAGCGTGAGCAGTTCAAAGGGCAGGGCACTGCTGGCACTCCCAAAAGAGCATAAGTGATATTAACACCAAAGGTACACCTTTTCTCATAGTCACATCTATTTTTTTGGCAGCAGAGAGGGATACGGAAAATTGCAGGGGGGAGAAGCATTCCAGAATTAATATCCCAGTACCAGTATTTGTTAATATTTTGAACAGCTTCTGCAACAAGCACTTGTTTTTTCTTCTCAACATAGGAGACATGAGACCTTATCTGAACTGATTTTTTTTTGTAATGGCTAGATTAACCATCCTTATTAGCACTATTTTACTTAACTGCAAGAATAGTCCTTTACTAGCCTTCCTGCCACCCATCTCCCTCAATGTCACAAGTACTCAGATTTAAGGACAACTACAGGCAAGCAAGGTGCTAGGCACAGCCTTAGGTTAGTGATGCCTACGTGTGTGGTTTGCGTAGACTATTTTTGGTTTAGTTTACAAAAATGAGGTCATTTCACTTGTGTTCCCACACATGTACACTTACCCGGTGGGGGAATATCCCAGGGTGAGATTTCTTATGCGATGTGAGTTTGTGAAACAAAAAGCTGAGTCTGCTGATGTTGAGAACGCAGCCTATTCTGAGCTCCTGTTAGCATTTTATTTTTTCTCCACATGCCTCTCTTGCAATAGGAGAGCCGCTCTCTGCCTCGGTGCTTACGTCAGCCTAGAGGACCCCTCCCAGCCAGCCTGTGGAATCAGAGTGTAAGCTTCTTGGCACGTGTTTCGTTTCTGTTAGACTTAGAAGCATCGGAAAGAGAACTCAAGTCTGCTTTCTCGGAAAATATGTGCTTCTCTCAGTCCCCAGAAAACCTTAGCCTTAGCTACTACAAGACGACTATCTGGCACTGAGAGAAAAGGAAACCAAAAATTCTGTAAAGCTGGATTCTGAGCACATAAATGTTGGTGCAAAAGTAATTTCTGTCTGATTTAGGGATACCAAGGCTATGCTCTAAATGTATAGCCCAGATCATTAAAAAAAAATATATATTCTGAAGAAATGACCTAACGCTCCATCCATGAGCACTGGGAAATAGTGAAGTCACAGGGAATGATGACACTTCAGACGATAAACAAAAAGCATTTGCTTAAAAGTAAATGTTCAGTGGAAAGACTGTCTCATTCTTTAGAAAAGCAAACATAGGTTGGGCTCACTAATTTGTATGCTATGAAACCTCACAGTCCTAACTCAGATGCAGAAGCCTCTGGCCTCTATCCTTCCTTCGCTCAGTGAAGATTTAATAGATTACTTGAGTGAGTTCTCATGTTGCTATAACCAAATTAATATCTGAAACCATACAGTGGTGTAATTGACTAGCTGTGATGCTTACATTCACTTTGCCACGCGCTGCCCTTCCTTTAACACATAAAACACTAACAAACCCTGAGCATATAAAAAAAGTGATGCTTGCTCATAAATCAGTGATTTACTGTGAGATCCCACCGATCTGAGCGGATTTTCTTTTCACCTGAAGACACAGGACTGCAGGAACTTCCACCATTCTGAGTAAAGCGATGGGAGACACCAGCTCCGGGGGCAACTGGGAGTTTCTTCATGCTTGGAGTGGAAACCAAAGCCCTCCACTGTGGACCTGCTCGCCGCCCTGCTTCCAACACCTCCGCTTGCCCGTGTCTCCACCACCATCTGCCACCACAGCCCTCCTTGTCCCCGGCACCCACCCCGCCTCACCTGCTGTACACCAGGCACTCCATGTGGTTGATCTCCTTGTCGGAGCGGTAGCGGCTGTAATCCTCCCATAGGTCCTTGATGGCGGTGACCGCCAAGATGAAGAGCACGGGGGCCAGGGCCAGCTCCGGCTGGAAGGCATTGACGGCTGGCACGAAGTTGAGGAGGGCGATGAACACGAAGTAGACGTTGGCCAGCCGGTGGAACTGCTCGAAGAGGTTCTTGGGCAGGAAGGAGAGCGCCGTGTACTTGGTGGTCTTGAGGCGGTTGCTGGCCAGGACCGTCCTCTTGGACTTCTCTGCCTCGGCCTCAGGTAACAGCAAGCTAGAGCGCACCAGCCGCGTCTTACTCTCCTTCTTCCTCCGTCTCCTCTTCCTCTGCCTCTCCTTCCCCTCCGGCAGCACCTGGGGCGCTCCCTCTCCCCCGGCCGTGCCCTGGGACATCGCTGCCGCCCTCCCCGCCGCCCTCGCCGGGGCAGCTCCCACCGCCAGGCACGGCCCTAAGTTATCATCCTCCGCCGCCCGCCACGGCTCTCCTTTCTTCTTCCCCTCCGGGGGTGTGTGTGCTGGGGCGGGAAGGGGGGGGGAAGGAGGGCTCTCTCTAACCCTCTCCTAACCGCTCTGCCGGGACCTCGCTCGCTTTCTCCTCCTCCTCCTCCTCCTCGGCCGGGGAGGGGACGTGGGCAGGCGGCGAGCCGAGCCCTCCTCCACCTCCTCCTCCCGCCGGCCTCGCCCCGTCCCGCTGGCGGGCCGGGCCCCGGGGCCGGCTCAGGGCGCCGGGAGGGATGCGGCGGCCGCCGTCCTCGGCCGCTTCGACTTTCTGTTACGTGTGGGGAGGAGGAGGAGAGGGGTTTGGGTGTAGAAAGGAAAAAATTTCCACTGAAGCACTGGCAGCTCCGCACCGGCCTCTATCCAAGGCCCCCAAACAGCAGCCGGCGGGAGTTTCTATCGGCTGACTCACGTCAAAATGCTCCTTTTTCTGACTAAAAACCTACGCCACGGGTTGTAGCCACCTCTGTGGTATGGCACGATGTCCCCGGACTGCATCCTCCTGGTGCCCCAGTTCAGTTGGTGGCGGACATGGCGCTTGGGACAACCCCAAGGGTGGCAACCAAAAAGGAGGTTTCTGATGGAAAGCGTTGGGCGCCGCCAGCCCAGGTGGCGGTGTGCTGTAGCCTGGGTTCAGGTTTATATGGATTTTTCTATTCCCTCGTGGTAGGTCTTCCCAGCGAGGGATGGAAAACCGGCTGAGGTTTGCCTTCCACGCTTTCTGGAGAGAGACGCAGTTGCGGGTGAGGACGGAAAGCCTGATGGATAGACCTGAAATACAGAAGAGCGAATAATCAAGATCGAAAGACTTAGTGCAAAGTCACAAGCAAATAAATGTATGCAGATGTTTAAAGAACAAATCATGGAATAATGAAGGTTATTGCTACTGGGCCTGGCATGAGGCTTTGCAGCATCACTTTAGGTTGGGATTTAACAGCACACCCTTTGGATATGGGATTCCTCAGGCAGCATAAAAAGCTGACACAGGTCGCTCCAGGCTGTGTCTGAACTGTAGCACAGCTGCATTTTGTGGTGTGACCCTTGGTCCTGATCCTGTGATATCCCAAGGCAGGATCACATTGACTACAATAGCAAGCCCCTGATTCTTGTCAGCAGGTTTCTTGTTATCACGGAAAATAGGCATAAAGTATACACATCTAGTCTTGATATGAGGTCAGGTCAGGACTGGGGCATCTTCTGGGGACAGTACTTGGGTCCCATGGTTCAGATGCTGCCATTACAAGATCCTGGAAAACCAAGAAGTGAAAGCCATTACCTCTGAGTCTCAAAGCCTGTAATTATAATGCATTGCTATGTCTTCATCCTTCCTTCCCCCATTTGGAAGAAGTTTGTAGTTGCTTTTTAAAAGTGTGTAGATAATATCTGTAATATATGTTTAATATCTTTATCAACAATCTGGATGAGGAGATCAAGTGCACTCTCAGTAAGTTCTCAGACAACAAGTTGGGTAGGAGTGCTGATCTGCTTGAGGGTAGAAAGGCTCTACAGAGGGATGTGGACAGGCTGCATCCATGGGCCAAGGCCGATGGGATGAGGTTCAACAAGGCCATGTGCCGGGTTCTGCGCTTGGGTCCCCAACCCCATGCAGCACTACAGGCTTGGGGAAGAGTGGTTGGAGAGCTGCCTGGCAGAAAAGGACCTGGGGGTGTTGGTCGACTGTCGGCTGAACATGAGCCAGCAGTGTGCCCAGGTGGCCAAGAAGGCCAACAGGCCATCAGGAACAGCGTGGTGAGTAGGACTCAGGAGGTGATCGTCCCCCTGTAGTTGGTACTCGTGAGGCTGTACCTTGAAGACTGTGTTCAGTTTCAGGCCCCTCATTACAAGAAAGACATTGAGGTACTGGAGCAAGTCCAGAGAAGGGCAACAAAGCTGGTGAAGGGTCCACAGAGCAAGTCTTATGAGGAGCAGCTGAGAGAACTGGGGTTGTTCAGCCTGGAGAAAAGGAGGCTGAGGGGAGACCTTATCATTCTCTACAACTGCCTGATAGGAGGTTGTAGAGAGGTGGGTGCTGGTCTCTTCTCTCAAGTAACAGTTGATGGGACAAGAGGAAATGGCCTCAAGTTACACCAGGGGAGGTTTAGATTGGATATTAGGAAAAATTTCTTCACTGAAAGGGTTGTCATGCATTGGAACAGGCTGCCTGGGGAAGGGGTTGAGTCACCATCCCTGAAGGTATTTAAAAGACTTGTAGATGTGGTGCTTAGGGTCATGGTTTAGTGGTAACTTGGCAGTGCTAGGTTAATGGTTGGACTTGATGATCTTAAAGGTCCCTTCCAACCTAGACAATTCCCTGATTCTATAATTATGAACCCCTTTCAGGCCCTGAGGGACTAGGTGAATGCTAGTAAAGCACATGGCCTGACATCAGTACTGTATGAAGCCACAAATCCTTTACCAATCTTGCTGTGAACTCTTCTGATGCTACTGCAAACTTAGCAGGGATTTCCTGGGTTTTCCAGTTCTTGGAATATGGAAACAACAAGGTTTTACTTTCTGCAAGGGGGAAACAGAGAATCGGTCTGGGTTTCTTTGCTAAGTCTGCTCCTTTGTTGATAAGGGAAAAAGTACAAAAATGTTATCCCACACAGAAAAACGAGACAAAAAAAGCTCTCGATTTCAATTTTCTGTGTTTGTTTTTTGCTTTGGTTAACCAGTTCCTGCCTTGCTTACACTTGAGATTAACTTCAAGGGTAAGCTGGAATGAACAAAAATCTTTTTTCCTTCAGAAATGCTGAAACAGGAAAAAGAGGACACCCACCAGAGGTCTCCTTGCAGTCAGCTGCAGATACTCCAAAAAGTGGGTTGCTGGACTTTTTGCCACTTGCCTGCTGGCTTCTGTGACCCACTGTTTTGTAGGGCTCTGGTTCACCCCTGTCCCTAGGAGCTAAAGCTCCATTCAGGCTTCATCTTTTCTCTGGACGTCCCTCTGGCTTGTCTACGCAACAGTTGATGGTTAGAGGAGAAGCAACAGTAATCTTTGCTCTCTCCTGATGTCAAAGCACATCACCTCTCAGAGGCAAACTTTTAATATCTTTCTCAGTGCCAAGTGATTCAGGAGCCGCTCAAGTATGGCATATCTGAGCAGAAAGATGATGCAGACACCAGTGCTACCAGGTCTTGTGAGCCTGTGCTGGGACGGGAAGCAAGCCAGTTGCTGAGCCACTGAGAAACGGGTGAGCCCACCACACTCTGATGCCGTATAAGCTGGGATGGGAAGCAAGCCAGTTGCTGAGCCACTGAGAAACGCGTGAGCCCACCACACTCTGATGCCGTATAAGAAATGGTGTGCAGGTAGGGTTTCACACTGTATATTCAGCAAACAGTAACTGAAAGCGTATTAAGGACCGGGTATGTTGTAACATTAAACTTTCAATCACAGTGCTCAAGGCAAGGTAAGAAAAGACAAGTGCTCACATAACCCTTAAGCTACTTATTTAAAGAAAACACCTGTGTATCGGGAAGAAAGAGAGCCTAACCTGGGATGAATTGTGCTTACACGTGGTTATATTGGCTGAACCTGTGACACCAGATATTCCAAAATTGCCAGTTACAACCACGTAACTATGAGAAATGTTCTATTAAGCCAGCGGGCTGTATTTTAAAACCTGTTTTACTTGCATTCTGTTTTGGAGTGCGCAGGGTTCACACTAACAAGCTTTCTTCCACAAAGGAGTAACAGGAGAGAAACTTGGTTTAAATATATTAAACAGAAGTAGAAAGTTCTTATGTAATCCCCAGCTCACATAGCTGAGTTTTACAAATAGATACAGCAGCAGAAAGATAACAAACAATTGGGTGGGAGCCTCTGAAGATTCCTGTGTTTGTTTGCTAAATCCTTACTTTCAAAACAGTTTAAAGCCTTTGTATTTGAGCACACCAGAGTCAAGGGCAACCCTTGCAAAGCTTCAGTATAAAAAAAAAAAAGTAGAAAGTATGCAACACTCCACTAGTCAAAAGCTGAAAAACTCTTGTTCTCATATTATTGACTGGGACTTTCTCTGTTGCTACTAAACTGCTTTTTTTTATTAATATAGGCAAGATAGATTATCACAGAGCAGTGGAAAATTTTCCATTGACTATAACAACTTCTCAGTCACATGAAGAATCCAAAGTCCTGGAAATTTATATTAAAACCTGAGGACGTGTAATCCATGATAAATAAAAACAAGAGTTAGACTTATTTAAAAAAGCCTATGAAATACAGCATTTGGCAGGCTTTGCTAGCCAAAGATTTTAGTAATGTAGACACTCCCAAGAATTTAGACTTTCCTTTCCCTTTCTAAGTGAAACTGTGCACATAAGGTTTGAGAAAGCATAAATGTTTGTTTCTGAACTCATATCTGAGCTCTCCCTGCCCACACAGTCCAAGTATGTGAGGTTGCAAATAAGAGGCAGGCAGCAAATTCAGCTTTCAACTGGTATAAAATACACATGCACAAGTCTGGCCCTAGCTTTTGGATTGCAAAATGACAAGCATGTTCCTTTTGTTGTTAACGGCCGAACACCTGCATCTTCTTTTTATGGGGTCTTCTGGAGATTGGCTTAAATCAGTCCAGATGACGCATGGTCCCTACAAAGTACCGCCCTCTAGAAATGTGAGCTAACTGGAAAAGCCTGAGGAGGCAAGAGCCAAGGACTAGGACTATTTTTTAGGGTCATTGGAGCAAAGCACTAAAACTGAGGAATCTCTGAGGAATACTTTGTCCTCCGATTGAGCCATCCCTGCCATCCATTTTTGTCTCCTTCCTGTGCAAAGCTCTTCCTCTGCAGACCGTCTTCTAACTGTCCTCCATCTCACTGGCCAAACCACTCTGCATTTTACTGGGTATCTGCTCTCTGATTTCTCCTGCCATTAACCTGAATCCAGCCTCTGATGCCAAATATCTCTTGAGTTTCAAGCTCTCCCCAGAGTCTTTCCCGATGCTCGACTCATCAGCTGTACAGATTTTCTTCAGATCAAGGACTAAAGTTGAAAAAAGAGAGGTTCTAAGCATCAGTTATGCTGATAATATGCATAATGAGCTCCTATTTCATAGCCTAGGCCATTAAAAGCTGAGTCTTTAGGTATGACATTTCTTTAAAGCTAGAAGGAACTATGGGATTGTCCAGCCCGTGATACTGTATTAACTTGAGCTTTTAGATGCCACACACCCTACAGCTTGAAATCATTATTGAGTTCTTATTATATGAGCAGACTGGTTGCTCAGAGATGAGATACCCATTTTTTTCATCTTTTCAGAGCCATCAACTCTGATTATATTTTAAGTATTTCCTATGGTTTGGGGTTTTGTGGGTATGTGGGAATCATAACATTGACCAAAAAGTGCCTTTGGCCTGATGGTTGTGTGGAATAGATTGAAAATGACATCCTCTTGAACCCTAGGGATGAAAACCCCATAGACAAGGAGAAAGGATACCAAATGGATTACTGGCATAATAACTCATGATTTGACTTGTCATGGTTTTTGAATGTTTGGACTTATCATTATTCCATTTTAACAATTAACTTCTTCCTGTCATCATAAGGTGAAACAAATCTAATTTTAACACATTGTCTAAATTACTAGGTCACTTTTGTAATATTTATATGATCCTAAAATAAAGATTTCTCATGTTGGATATTGCCAGAAACATCTATCAAATTACTCCTGATTCTCATAAAGCATCACCTTTGTTCCAAATATTTTAATGTAGAACATTTTTTCCAAATTATTTTGGAAGTTATTTTAAAATAACTTCTAAGTTATTTTAATATTAATATGCTTAATATTATGGAACCACCTAGAGGCCTCTGTCAGAATCTGGGACTTTAAGAACTATAAAAATAGCTGTAAAGACATGGTACCACACACATCAGACAAAATCTGTTCTGCCCTTTGCAGATGAGACATATCCCATCTGGCTCTACATAAAGGGGACAGGCATACATGTTTTGAACCAGCAGAAAGGCAAGAGGCTTGCAATGTGAACAGCCTGCTAAAAATGCCAGAATTGGATGAGGAGAGACAACAGCCAAAATGGCATCGTTCCTCATTTCCTTCCATTCTGCAGGAGATACATACATACACAGACACGCATACGCACGCACGGAGGCATATATATGTACGTACCCGAAGCAGCCTCCAAATCCAATTCCTTGGCTTCTCAGCAGCCAGAGAGGAGAGATTTGGGTCCTAAGGTGAGCAGGAGCCATGTGTGAAAGACAAAGAGGAATGTTCAGCATTGCAGCATTAAGGGAAGAGGATCCTTGTGCAGGGCCTGAGCAGCCCTGTTGTTAGACCTTTCCAGTGCAATGGTAAGGCATTGCTGAGGAACAGCTTCTGCCCTTCGAAAGTGAGAGCAATGTGATGGGGACCTAGCCAGTCTCTCACGTTCTGCATGCCTTTCATTGAAATCTTTTTCATCTCACATCCTGCCAGCTACACGTTGCTCCACCACACCATGAGCCCGACCCAGGTCTTGAGCCTGATCTGTGATTTACAGAGAGGCTGCCTGGTACATGGGGTGCTGGAGTGGGAAGAAGGACACAGCACGGTGGAATATGTACCTTTGACCAGTGTCTGGTGTGGAAAGAAGTCAGCCTAGGGAAGCAGAGGGGTGCCATGTCCTTTGCTCCACCACCTGAGTGGCCATGTCCGCCATGTCTGTGACCCTGTTTGCATGCATTCCCCTGGCAAATGAACTGGCTGGCCCTGTTGGAAGCACAGGGATTGGTGACAAAGAATTTGGAAACCTGTACTACTGTGTAAGAGAATAGATAAGAAACTAGTCAAGGTGTAGCAGAGGCTGGAAAATAAAGAAACAAAACGTTCAGGTAGCTGTAGTTAGCTTATAAGCATGATACTTGAGGAAAATAACTCTCTACAGATACTTAATGACCAGTAGTATTTGAGTTGTAAGGACTAACTATATAGAACCATTTATTAGCATTTAGAGCTTTCAGATCTGGAACTTTCCTCTAATGATCTCAAAGAACTGAAAAAGTGCCGTCACAGTGGGTAGAGAGAGTCCGGCGATTCTAGGGCACCAAGAAAATCCTAAAGTGGGTCAATAGGTAAACAGGTCAGGTAAAGCCCATGCTCAAAAGCACTTACCACTTTCTCCTGACTGTAGAAGAAGTCATAAATGACTAGTGCAGAGCAAGGTGTTTCCCTGGTGGTATCCAAAGCTGGGTGAGGTAAATTTCCCCCTTAATGTCTTGCCCAAGCCAATTCAGACCACCGAACAACCAGCTCCCCAATGTGAAAGACAAGGTTAAGCTGGATGGGGCACACACAATAGGAGATGCACGCAGGAGAAACCTCAGCCGTGTCATGATCCTTTGGCCACTCAGCTGTGCCTGGCACAACCTGATGAAAAATACACAGTGGCAAGTTGCTCCCATCTAGAGTGGGAAAGGAGAAGCAGCTCCTTACCCACCTATACTCCCCACCTGCAGAAATACTTTTTTTTTTATATAACAGCTTACTGTTAAATGTGTTTACTGGGGAACGCCCATAAGCATTGCTTCAGTCCATCAGCTAACAGACTGATTCACGGGCACACTGCAAAAGAGGAAATGCAGGAAAATCTATGTAATTAACTGCAGAAGGAGTAAAAGCAGACAGACGCTATTTATAGAAACTGCAGTTTAGGAGGACACAAAAGTTAATATCCTCACTGCGGCGCTGCCAACTCTTGCTATTTTATGGTGAGGCTCACAATATTTGTTGCTGTTCCTAAAACTGCGTATCCTTCTATAATGGGATCTTGCAACAATCTTAGCTCGCTAAGGCAAGAAAGCAGGGATGGAAAAAGCTTGAAAGTGGAAACCCCAGAAGGGGAAAATAAATTGGAGAGTATAAAAAGACATAAGTTTATGTTTTTGAAACCACTGTGATTCTTAAAGCAATTCTGTGATTTTTTTTAATCCTGGTAATTTTTTACATCCAGCGCTTGGCAATAATTTTAGTTGTATAGAAGCTGCTGTAGGATTTCCTGTACACATGAAGTCAAAGCCTCAGTTTCATATCTCTCTAGAAAGAAAACATTGTCTCAGAATATTGTTCCTGAATGCCAAATTGGATATCTCTTCAAATTAAGAGATATTTAATAACCCATCATGCTTACATTTTGCTACATCTAGGTTTCTTAAAAACTCCCAAAAAGGCTAATTGGAGCTGCTTGAATGAGTTTTTACAAGGATTTGTCTGAGGGGAGCTATGCCTTCACTGGAGAATTAACAAGGGGAAGTTGGAGCTCTTCTGCTATTTAGTCATTAGTCAGGATTGCTTGAAGAGAAAGTTGTGCAAACTGATATTACCACATGGTTTCTTTGCTGGCCAGTCACTACGGTCAGATTCGCCTTTGGGTTTTGTGACTCTGCAGGGTGAAAACAAGACTCCCATTCAGCTTGGATGCCAGGTACGCAGAGAAAAGCAGTGGTTGCAGGCTCTTTCTCCTTCTGGGAAGGCGACCGCTGCTTTCAGTCTGCTGCAGGTCTGGGGCAACGCTGATTGATTGTCTCCTGCCTCTCGCTGACTCAGAATGGCCAGGCTTAATGCAAAATGCTGTAAATGGGCTGTAAACAACAAGATCTGAAAAGAAAAGGAGGAAAAAACCTCAACAGCAGGAGAGCGAAAGGGTGACTTTCCCGCCTTTGGAGAACTCATCTGTAAGTAGAACTGATCGGAAAAAATTCTGGTTCATTGAGCCTGACTGCTTTGTCTGAAACCTAATAGCCTGAAGAGCTTTTGCTGCAATTAAGTCAGCGTTGTCTGTGGTACCTGCTGGGTTTGTCATGAGGCTCGTGATACTGGTTATGGGGAGGTTTGCCCAGTACGCTCTTCCACTTGCCGTAGAGGCAAGGGGTGCCCTAAGGTCTGGCATCCCTGACTCCCCAGCACTCATCTCTGGTACCTGGGGCCCTTCTAGCTGCTCAGGCAGCTTGCAGGCTTCTTAAAGTGTCTGCTCATATTAGCAGAGAAACTGTCAAATTCAAGATTTTTGGTAGCTTGCATTCTGAAAAATACTTCAAGTAAAAGAGTGGTTTGGGACCAATTCAGGCTATCTACAAAATAATGTAACAAAAAGTAGAAAATTCCTTGTAATAGAGCAACACAATCTCCTGACTACTTCTGCTTTTAATATCTATACCCGAATTCAGTGCTGAATGCCAAGATACAAGTAGTTGTTTGCTACACCCTTAAAAATTCCAAGCACAGGCTGCTGAAAGACCACATACTTTAAGAACACTGTGATATATGTCAAACTTGCTGTCTGTGTTTATGTTATATGCCACTGACCATAAGAAATAATACATACTTTTGCCTACTAAAGCTAATGAACTTCAGTGAAGCCCTGCTTTTAGCAACAGTATCTAGCCAAGCGTTTCTGCAATGCTAAATAGACCTGATCTGGCTTCTTCTGAAGACAATTCAAGAGATCTCATGAATTTCCTAGAATTTCCCAACAGTTTGAAAACCTATAAAGACCCAGAGTCACTCTTTTGTTTTGGTTTTTTTTTAAAATTTTTTTTCTAGTGTAATAGTGAAATTGATATTCTTTAGGTATAGCAATCCATCTTACAGTTCTGTAGATCTCTCTATTGTGTAGCAAGCAGTAGTTAGTCAAGGTTGTGTGGCAGTGGAGTGTATATAAGCATCAGATACAGCTAGGTACCAGTGTGGAATATATGTCACAGAAACAGCTGAAAGAAGATTTCTAATCCAGCATTCACTAATGCAATGAATAGAAGACTGTATATTAAAATGGGAGGGAAGGCTTTTTATAATCGACTAGCTTTTCCCATGTTTGGAAAACCAGAAAATGAGTGCTGGCATTCTTCTGATCTGGAAGTCACTCTCAGTGGTGGAAAAAAAAGGATATTTCTTCCCCCTCTGTTGTCCAGAAGCTGAAACTTCCAACCGGTTCCCCATGAACGATACTTTCATGGTGCTGTGCTGGCTTATTGGCTCAGGAGATTGCTGCTTCTGCTTTGTCAGAAGTGTCAGTGATCCATGTTTCTTTCCTTACTCCAGTCTTCCCTGCTGGCCTTAATTTAAGCAGGTTTTTATTGTCTGGGCTTTTACATTTTCGGGTAACGCTACCAATCCCTGCATGACTGAGAGTGACCGTAAATAGCCCACATATACTATACAACTCCCAACATATGTACACCATATAAACACACATACATGCACATGTATGTCTACATATAGTCTGTGCATACACACACTGGATTTATCTCTGCATAGTATATAGAGATATAGTATAGTGTGTAGTAATGATGTTGTAATCTGAGAGACTTCAGTAGGGTATTGCTTGAGTCTGTTAAATCAATCACATTCATTAAGCCACAACAGTAATTTCACACTGCAACTTGAGCTCCTGTATGCCTTGCAAGAAAAACACTGGACCTGAGATAACTAATGGTTTAAATAAATAACACGTGGGAAACCAGAAGGAATGCCAGTGAAAGGGTGGTGTATCAACAGTAGTTAGAAGAAATCTGAAGAGCAGCCAGCATAATAAATTTAAAGGGTGGAGGAGAACTGCAATGGCAACACAATGTTTTGATCAAAATAAAGCAATTTATACATGTAATGAAGCACCAGCCCATGATTTTTAAAGACCCATGCATTCAACAAGCACAGGCTGCCTTTCAATTTTACAAGCTAATATATCTTCATATTAAGAAAGGATATATCTTATCGTTCTCTTTCAACAAAGCACCAGACAGCTAACAAAGCAATGAAAAATAGAGACTTCTTTTTTAAACAAAAAAATCTCCAAGTTTATATGGCTGAAATTAGAAGTCCAGCCAGTAAACCGTGCTGAGTACTGTTTATTCTTACTGTGTTGATTTTCTTTCCGCTATTACTCACTCTCTGCTTGGTTGCAATGCAAAAACCTCTCTACTCTTCTGCTCTCTGACCCTCCTTGCCTGGTCCTCTGACTCCCTCTCACCTAGCACAGACCTTGGCTGGATCAGCATGACAAACTGTTGCAAGGTATGTACATCAATCAGGGAAGTGCTGAAGTGTGATCTGCAACCAGCATAGCTGTGCCAGCAGAAACCCCTAGTATGGATTAAGAAGTATCAGCAAAAGCGCTCTTATACAGGATGATTTTTATTTTTTTTTTTCCAAGAGAGCTGCAAAAAGCTCTATCAGCAGAAGTGGAGTTTTCCCAGTGTAACCCACAACTGGAGTATGAACACTTTGCCAGGGTGTAGGCTATCAATACCAAGCTACCTCATACAGCATGTATACCATAAATATGGCTTTCTGCACTCCAGAGGTCACTCTTCTTAACCCACACCATGGCCTTGGGTCTTTTTCTGCCCTCCTCCTAACTCATCGTCCTGCTTTACCCTGTATCGTTCCTCTTAAACATAACCAAGACTGTATATCTTACCTCACCACCATTCATTCTGTGTAGTCTGATCTTTACTGTCACATTCTCCACACACTTTATACTACCTTACCCTGAGAAAATTATCTTCCTGTTACCTGAATGTGAGTATTTTTGTATCAGACCGCTAATGCAAGGCGTATAAAAATGAATCTTTTTGTTCCCTAAGCCCCTCTAATGTACAGAAGAAAAATAGTACATTTGGGTCTTTTTTATTTGCCATATGGTATTTGGAGTGTTGGGACTCATTTTCAAGCAATCAGGACTAAATTCCTGCTTTAGTTTTTATATGAAAAGTGCGATTCTCAAATAATAACACAGTCTGAGTATCTGGGGGTTTAAGGATTATTATTTTTTATCACCTGCCTTTTGCTGAACAAACTAGTTCAAATCCTTCAATACTTCTTTGTTCTCTGCCTAAAACCAGTGAAAAGAGTGTAACCCCTTCTCAGCTCCCAAAGTTCAGGCTATGTCGATGAGGGGAGAGGGTGGTAAGAGGAAGCACCCAGACCTGAGCTGCGGTACCACCACCAGGGGCTGATTACACTGAAATGACCAACAAATTAGGCAATGCCATTGGACCTGAATAGTTGCCCTTCAGCTTCAGTGCTAAGACTCCACAGGGCAGCTAATTTTGGGAGGAAAAGATGTCTCACTCTAACAAAGGGACAGAGGAACTTCTGGTTCTGCTGTGCATGCAGAGTGATCCCAGGGGGTTACACTTGTGCTGGTATACAGAGGAATTAGCTTCACTCCCAAGTAAATATCTAAGAACCCAGAAAATAGAGGATGCTTCATGAAAGGGGTTGAGCTATTGCCACGATGCAGAGGTCACTGATTGCAGAGGCTGAGAGCCTACCTTTTAGCAAGTGTACACGATGCCTTGAGGTTCTTCTGGGAGACTGGGAACTTAGGTGAGAATATGTTATTTAAATATCAAGTGGCTCAATTTGACTGATAAAACAGATGGACCAAGTATGTAGATAGGATAAAGTTCAGTCAAACTGTTCCCTTCTGCCTCAAGCTTCTCTGTGTGTAAGGACTCTATATGCAATCTTTGGGGCAGAATTCAGCCTCCTTTGATTCCCCCGTGCTTAAAAGCAAAGCAGAAACAAAGCTTGGGCAAAAGCACCAGCATATAATCACCTGTGATGCTTAATGTTTAGCTCAGCTTTTGGTTCCCAAACAACATGCTTTGGTCTGTGCCACCTAACAGTTTTTCAGGCTATGTCTGGCCAATAGTTTGGAGCATAATATGTATCAGATATATCAGATATTTGGGAGGAGGTTATGAAGGAGACAGCTTAGCTCTGCAAGTGTGAACAGTTCCATCATAATCCCCTGCAGTGATAGGGTCCTGCTCATTTGATTTATTATTATACAAGCAGCCTCTGAATCTGATATTTTGCCTTCACACTTCCATTTAATCCATTATTTTTTCTCTTCCCTTCTACACCTAACTAGCTTTCTTTGTCCCCACAGTGAACCAAGAAAGTAATTTTTCTTACCTGCAGACAACATTCACCCTTATTCTCATGTCCATGTAACACACAGTAAAATTAGATAGGGCACTAGCCATTGGCAGATACTTGCTCATCAAAAGATAAAGAAAGCTCGGGAAGCACTGGCTGATGTCTTGTTGGACAAATCAGTACTTGAATCTTTTTGCAGACAGAATATTTTCTCCAGCTCATTGGCCATCACATGAAAAAGCCACTGCTCTGCTTCATTTTCACATCATCAACAAACTGATGGCACAGCTAGGAACTCTCATGATCTCTGTGTTCCAGATGTTTCTCCCCACTTTCTTCCCACTCTATAAAATCCTCTTCTGTTTTTTTTTCCCGTAAAGGTGGTTTTAATCACCTTACAGAAAACATTAGGTGGGATTTGTTAATTGCATCGCAAATTAAGGAGTCCAAAAGACCCCGAGAGAGTGTCAAAATAAAGCTTTGAGTTGGTATTTAATTAGCATTTATCAACAAACAGATTTTAAAGCAAATATTAATACAAGCTTACTAATAAAGGGAAGTGTGTGTGTAATGTCACTCCCACTCATTTTCACCTTGAGATATTTTAGTGGTTGATGACCTGGAAAAGTGAACAAGCAGTGAGTACTGTACAGACTGTGGGCAGTAGGAAAAAATGTCTAAATTCAAGTGTTGTGACAACTTCGTGATAGAGACATCAGGCCCTGGTGTCCTTGGAGTGTAGGTGGGCGGGTGAGTCACTTATTGCTATCCTGATGTGCCATAAGTAGGTGGCTGTACTCCGTTGTCAGAGTATGGTCCTTCAATTTTTATTTAGTGAGAGAGATCACCATTTAAAAATGGATTTATTTTGGCTCACACTTGAATACCCGTTGTCATTTTTCATTCTGAGCAGTGAGCCACTAAAAACCAATGCACCTTAGACCAGTCTAATGCCATTTACCAGTCCCATAGACTCAAACCACTTTGCTTCAACACAGTGCAAGGTGTCTGAATGTGGATAGTATGGTTGGAAGCAAAACTGCAGCCAAAAGCTACCTTGGAAAGCTCTGTGCTTTAGATGTCTTTTTTTGCTGGTCATGCTACCTATGACAGAAGTCATACATAGGAAAAGGTGTAGGAAAAACATGTAGCAGCATGATGGCAAATACACTTATCTTATTCCGGACATCATTTCCTCAGAAGATTGGAAAAATGCATGACTGCAAGAAGTCTGGTATTGCTGCTGTCTCAACGGGAGTTTAATGCTCCTGTTTTGGTTAAATGTGAAAATCTCTCACATGGGAGTTTAATGCTGTGTTCCCAGAAACTGTTTTGGTTAAATGTGAAAATCTCTCACAATTATTGGCACATAATACAGAAGCTTCGGAGTTTATAGTTGCCTCCAGTGAACTGCTGCAGAGCACATAGACTTTTGCTAAGGAGCAAATACTCCCCAATAACAACCATGTGGCTGTGAGGGAGCCGTTACAGAGCTATTTCCAGAGGTCTTCCATTATTATTAAAAATGAAATATTCATCCCCACTAACATATAATTTTTGCTACATTCTCAAATTTTTCATTTTGTGACAGGCTGGACAAAGCTCCCGAAACCTTAGGAGAAAGTCCTAGAAATGTCTGAATCATTAACATGCAAAGCAGCCAGCCACAGTACAACAATTTGAAGAACCAGTAGTCGGGGTGAAAGGCACTTGTTCAAAACTGTTGTTTCTCTTTCTGGGAGTCCTCCCTCCTCACTCTCCTATGCTCTTAGGAAACTGGACAGAGGCCCCAAAAGCAGCACGAATTCTGCAGCCTTAGCAAGTTTTAGGTTCAGAAACTGTTTATCTAGCTTTGAGCTGATTTTATTTTTCTCTTCTTGAAGAAGGAAGAGCTTGTATTAAATTTACTTTTATTCACTGAATTTCACTGACTTTTTAGAGTTGGCAGGGACCATAGAGATCATCTAGTCCACCTCCCCTGCTGAAGCAGGACCACCCAGAGCTTGTCAGAGCATGTTACTCAGGACTGCATCCAGGCGGGTCTTGAAAATCTCCAAGGAAGGGGACTCCACGACCTCCCTGGGCAGCCTGTCCCAGTGCTCTGTCACCCTCACCGTGAAGAAGTTTCTCCTCATATTTGAGTGGAACCTCTTATGTTCCAACTTGTGCCCATTGCCCCTCGTCCTCTCACTGGGAACCACTGAAAAGAGTCCGGCTCCCTCCTCCTTCAACCCACCCTTAAGAGACTTGTAAGCATTAATCAGGTCTCCCCTCAGCCTTCTCTTCTCCAGGCTAAAGAGTCCCAGCTCTCTCAGTCTTTCTTCATAAGGGAAGATAAGATTTTTTTCTCCCAACTGTGTTTGATAGAGAATTTTCCTTGGGTATGCCTCAACGCAGACCCGCTTTTGTATTTCAGCTAGCAACGCCTGGTCTACGAGCTGCTTGGCCTTGATCCAAAAACGGAAGGGCCTTTCCCTGTTCCCTAGATATCCAGCTCCACTCTGCTGGTATCCTGGCCCCCAAAGGCTGCAGGCATGGCCTCTAGCTTTGACCACCATCAGTGTTCCCCAAGCAGTCTTTTTTTGCTCTTCATTTCTTCTTCCCAGCTCCCTTGTTTTACCTTCTACCACAATCACTTCTCATCCTCGTCCAGCCAACCCAAGCCATGAGGCAATTGGATCCTCCCTGCAAGGATCTGGTCACCTTTTCTCTCTCACGGTCTCCATTTGTCTTGAACTCGGTGAGTTCACTTTGTTCCCCCTCTCCTGAAGATCAGATTAAATGGTTCTCTCTTTAAAAGATATGGGCAAATCTGAGTTTGGTGCAAGTAGTCAGAACACCATTAATGCTAATAGATTTATACCAGGGACAAAATTAGTCCAAATTGTCTGTTTTCCATTTAAAATAATTATCCGGAGTAGAAGGTGTGCACTCTGTGCAGCCACATAGTTCATTCGTCCTCATTGCCTGTGTCTGTTGTGGCAGGCTGTTCTTTTTAAAGATTTCAGTAATAAAAAATGTTTCCATTTCTACTAATTCACAAATATTTGCAAGTTTGGACAATTCAGCAAACTTTTGACATGTTTTTGAGAAGTAGCTTTTTCATACTGCATACTCATTTTAGGACCGCAACGTATATTTGTTAAGTTATAGTTGAATTTGCTGCTAGCAATAAATCTCTACAAATATACATTATTTTGAAAACCAATAATGTAGAGAATAATAATTTATAGTGAATATTTAAAGTTTTGCTCCAGTTTTCTGTCAAAGGCTAAGAGTAAACATGAATGGAGTTTAGAGTAGAATTGAGAAATGAATTTAGACTAAGAAGTGAAAGCACAGCTTCCTTATGTTTTTAGCATCCAGTGTGGCAGGTCTTGTAATATAAATGCCTCATTTTCTGAGATTTCTTTTCCAACATTTCGTTCACTTGAAAAATACAGATAATTTTTAAAAAAAAATTTAGTGATCAGGTGAGTTGTATATATGTAGGATTAAAAAAATGAAATCCTTGCTCAATTTATATGATGCCTCACTTCAAGGTTCTTAAGCTACCTGCCTGTCTCAAGGACAGCAAGATATAGCATGGCTTTTGCCAAGAAAGGGAGTCTTCTGTCTCATGGTTGAATAACCCCAGTCAAAAAAGTTTTCAACAAGTCTGCTTTTAACCTGTGCCTGCCCTGTAGGTCAAATGAGGACTCTACCTTTCAGGTTCTGAACTTAACCCCACCCACCCACTGCAGTGGATGAGGCTTTGTAGAAAAATTTACTAGAGTTTTGTTCCTTGTTTTCACCACGGATCACTCCGAGGATGTATGTCCTTGCTCTGCTACTAGTGACAGGCTCTACACAGGGCTGAGTTGACTCCCTGCTCCACCCAATCCTCCACTTCATCTGATTTCCTATTCAGCTCTTTTGGGATATTCTAGCATGGGGACCACCTCTGGCTGTGGGTGAGTGTAACATCATGTTGCACAAAGGGTCTTTAATCTTCCTTAGTACCACCAGTTTGTATTTCAGTACTAGATTGCACCAACCTGAGATATTAATATAAAAAACATAGTTGCTGCTAGAGCATGTGCGTGCTCCTGCTCATACATGACACTCATCTGCCACATTTGTGCTGCCCCTTCCTCCCCCAGCCTCATGCCCCTGTTCCTTTGATGTAGGTCACTTGCCCCAAAGCAGAGGTGGCAGAGCAGTGTGTGTGAGCTGAGCTTCAGTTTGAAGTCTGGTCATGTAACTCAGACTGCCACTGGCTTCCAAGTAGAGAAATGCCACCAGGAGATGTGTACATATGACTCTAATCTGCTGACAGTGATTGTGAGAGTGACAGTGGACAGAGCTAACGATGAGAAGACTTAGGGGGGATCTAATCAATGCATGCAAATACTTAAAGGGAAGGTGTCAGGAGGACAGGGCTGGTCTTTTTTCAGTGGTGCCCAGTGACAGGACAAGAGGAAATGGGCACAAACTTGAGTATAAGAAGTTCCACCTAAACGTGAGGAAGAACTTCTTTACTGTGAGAGTGGTAGAGCACTGGAACAAGCTGCCCAGGGGGGTGGTGGAGTCTCCTTCTCTGGAGACATTCAGAGCCTGCCTGGACAAGTTCCTGTGCAACCTGCTCTGCGTAGACCCACTTTGGCAGGGGGGTTGGACTAGATGATCTCCAGAGGTCCCTTCCAACCCTATATCATTCTATGATTCCTCTGATACATAACCTGGGATCTGCTTAGATAAATGCAAGAGTACAGCTGGTTTTGTGCAAGATGTTGGCTGCGATGTGGAGGCATACAAAGGAGAATGAAACATTTAAAATTCAAAGCTGTCTATGTAAGAGACAGTGTAGCATGAATGGCCTCATTTGGAGCAGATTCCCGTAATGAGGTTTGGGAGGAAAAACTGTCAGACAGCTAATGACTACTTATAACCTTGTGTTGATTTGAATTCCTTTAGATTGATATAAACAGCAGAATATTGACCACATTAGTTTTAAAATAGGTTTGGCAGGACATTATTAGAATTCCTCTTTCCTTCAAATATTTTATGTTCACACCTGAGACGCTAGAAGAAAAAAATGCCATTCAAGGAACAAACCGTTGCACTTAGGAAGCCCTCAGGCTCTCATACTCTCACAGGGCATGGCTAGGACAAAGAAATCAGTGTTTGTCTCTTCTTCTACTGTGCCTGCAGCTCCTCCAGCCCAAGGTTCGGAGGCTGTGCTGCAGCACACCTCCGCTTCTGTCAGACACCTCTACCAAAGTCAGCGGATGCTGACACAAGCTATTTTGTTATCATTAAAGTCCATATAGCTTTGCCAGCTTGGCAATAGTCTGCGATTTAGAACGATAAGTAGGCCAGAGTGCCTTGATATTTACAGCCTCAGCACAGTAGCTATTTTCCTTTAATTACAAAATCGCTATGGCTACATTAAATGCCAGATGCTTATTGTTACCTTCCAGTTCCAGTTCACTTCAGTTAACGCCTTGACTAGCACAGTTTGACTGAAGCACCTTTTTCCTTCTGCCCTTTCTTTTCCCAGCTTAAGTATTTCCTTGCAGTGGTTGTCTGTTCACGATCCAGACCAAAGCAAAACGAATAAATCGGAATAGAGGCACAAAGGGCTTTGATATGACGGAGCATTAGTTATATCCAAGTGGCTTTCCAAACAGAAAAGGTCACTTCCCTTCTCTCTGTGGCCATCATCGGCTGGGAGGCAGGCACTCGCTTCAGTTGATTCAGAGTCTTATAATACAGACTTGTATTTTTTTAAATTTTGGAGTGTTGGTGGTAGTGAGCATAACACCTGGGTGCAGGGGTGGAAAGCAGGAGGGGAGGCCAGCTGCTGTGTTATTCTTGCCCTTCCGTGCTCCTGGGCTGGTAGATATTAAGGGTTGTAAACACAGACTACATGGATGGTTTCTGAAAAAACAAGCACACCAACCCAACTCCCAAAGCAACCAACCAAAAAAAAAAAAAACCAGCCACAAGAGAAAGTAACTTCTCCAAGTCAGTGCAAGCTAATTATAGCAACTCTGTGCCAAACTGTCATAAGCCCTACAGTGAGCAGGCACGGCTTCGGGAGAAGAACCTGCGGTGAGTGTTTCTGTCTCTCAGCTCTTTCCCTGGCTCACAGTCCATAACTGTATGCTGTTGTGACTGAAACCAGGAAAAAAAAATCTCTTTCCTGTCTGGTTTTTACATTATGTGAATCTCAGTAGCAACCCAGAACTAACCTCATGGGCCCCTGGGGAGGTCAGGCTGACGAGGTCAGAGAATGATGAGTACTCATGTTTGTGATTTATTTCCCATGTAATATTCACTCATCTCAATAAAGATGCATGGACTATTGTTGGGCCTACATAAACTGTTACATACTCATCAATAAAATGGTTTGGGGGGCATGTTGGGGATGTAGCTTCTCTGGAACTAGTTCAGTATTTAATTTCTGCTAATGTACACTACGAGATTGTGTCTAATTCAATTTGCAAAAACATAAAATGCTATTTAAGGGGAACTCAAATATGGTTAGATGAATGTGTAACCCAGATGCCTCTGTAATTCCTTTCGATGTCATTAATTTGATTTGCTGAATTGTTATTTGCAGACTCTAGTTCCATCTAAAACACAATAAACCTCCGAGAAGGAACCTCTCTAAGTGCTTTTAGGAGGTTGTTTCTTTTCTGTGCAGTAGCACTGAAGAATACTGATGTCTCTTCATATCTTGTCTTCAGCCTTGTAACTTCATTAATATCATTACACAGAAATAGCACAGTACTGACAAATGAAAAACAAAACAAAAACAAGAATACCCAGAGAGATTGCTGAGATTGGCCTTGTTCACTGAGGTATTGTAGTCCAGTGAGGGTCGGAATCAGTAATAGTGAAGTCAAGAGAATTTAGGTCTCGATGTGTCACAAGTGTAACAGAAGTAGTGTACTGGTATCATAGCTTGGCCTTCTCACAGCCCATTTTTAATTATTTTGTGTAACTCGCCACATGCGTGATGATCCAATGCTGCAAGATCAAGCAGACAACAAAACCCAGCCCAACCATGTATACAGTCAGTCGATTTGATTTATAGAACAAGGGTGCCATTTCTACATTCCCAAACTGCAGGGCTAACCTCAATTTTGCAAACTTTCTCGGATATTTTGCTTTCTGTATTTTATTCCCCTAGAAAAAATGTAGCTTTTACCCTCCCAGCCTGACTGGATCCCATTCAGCTGGATTAAGCTCAAACCTAACTGTTATTAATGAACTTGAACTTGGAAAGCAATTTAGGCTCAAAATGGGCTCAGGCAGCAGCAAACTCACCCTCATGTACAGCAAACAAGTCAAATGAGCAAAGAAAAAATGCTGAGGGTGCACTTGGGTTAGTTATAAACACTGATGCATTGAAATTATAGAAATCCTCCTCAGAGATTCTGGGGCAATTTCTTCTCTCGTCTTCAGTGGTGTCTATTATGACTGGAAAAGGTGCTGTTAAATTGCATTTGTAGAGTGAAACAGTTGGTCCTGAGGAAACGACACCCACACAGGGCACATTGCAGGGAATTTTTACTTTGGACTAATTCTAGCTTTGTCCCATGATCTGAATGCTTGTTAGAGGCCACAGCGGTATGACCAACAACAACAACAAAAAGTGGTTGGTGGGGATGGCAAGGAAATTTGCTCCAACACCATACTTAAAATCTGGAGTGCTAATGTAGGTGCACCCCTGAGACCCAGTGAGCAAGGTGCTGCTCAGAAATTAAATATTTACATGGGAAGCTCAGCTGTGAGCTGTGAGCTGTTTCCCAGGAATTAAGAGCAGGACAGATGCATTGGTTTGAAGTCGAGATGTAAGTAACAGGCATGAAAAGCAGCCAAAGAATGTAGAAGAGAACAGAAGATGGTAACAAAACAAGTCTTAGCTCAAAAGGTGGTAGGTTACTTGGAAATAATAAAAATGTGTGGGGAAAAGCTAAATGCAAAGGAAGTATTTTCCTGAACATTTAATATTTTTTTTCTCAAAAAGTCCTGCTGTTTTAGAAAAATCCTGGAAAAAGAAACTAAGTGGGAAAGGCTCCACCTACCTTTAATAAACATATAGCACCTTTTCTTGACATAGGATATCCAAGTGCAAAACTTGTGAACATAGATTATGCTGTACAGTTTTCATCTGGTTTGCCCCTCATTAAGTGGTAAACACTGGGGAAAGAAATGAGCCTTATCTGGTTTGCTACCCGCCTAACCATTATCAGCTGGCATCAGGTAAAGAAATGAGCCTGAAAGAGTGAAGGATAGATGCAGATGCTGGAATCCATTGAGGTCAAAGGAGTCACACGGATGAAAGGAATGAGAAACTTTCTTAATGCTTGTTTTCAAATGAGCAGCTCTAGCAGCAGAACAAGCAGTGAAGCGTGCTCCACCTAGGGACTTGTGTCCCGTGGCTGGATTCTCAGGTGTCTAATAAAGTAGAAGCAGCGATCTGAGGTTTTTTCTCTCAAGTGGGTTGTTCATAATGTCTCTTTATCATGTGCGATTTCTGGTGATTGATGAGTTGAGCTAGGAGCCTCCCCTCGATGGGTGTGTTTTTAATGATCTCTCCCTTTCCTTGGCAGCTTAGTCCCATAAAACTGCTTTGGTCTTAGTATCACCGTGGTTTTGATCTTGGTATCAAATTCGCTTGAAATGAGCTAAGTGGTTCAAGAATTGGGGGCGGGGTGGTGGTGGTGGTAAGGAACGTGAGGATACCCAGGACAAAACACTCCGATAAACCAAGATTGCAGAAGTCTTTTGTCTTTTAGGAACCAGGCTGAAAGAAAATAGGTAGTAACAACTTCTGGAAGAACATGTTTTCTAAATTCTTGGCATTTTTCTCTTTCATTTCAATTCAGTTGCCAGAGGTTGAAAGAAAAATCGAATACCAGCTAAAAAAGGTGCAGCTGTTGCATGTGATCAAAATTGAGTGTTTTGCATCAAGTTGTTTGTTCTGAAGTTTGATAAAGAAGCTGAGTTTAACTGCCTTCCCCTTTGGGATCTACACAGAAATGTGAATATGCATCCATTAAGGATATGTTTTGACCAAAAGGAGGAGGAAGCTGCCGTCATGGTACTGGGAACTGAAGAAGAAAATACCTGCTTGACTGAGCTGCCCTTTTAATCCTTAGTAGTGTGAGACAAGCACACTGAATCAAAGCCCAGGCTCCAGATGCCATGTATAGTTGGAGATGGCTTCCTGCCAATGAGTTTCCAAAGCAAACAAGGAAGAGCAAATTTGTGTAGCACGAAGTGGAGCCACACAGGGAGGCAGTGAACAGGGTGGTTCCCCTCGGCGTGGAAGGGAATGTTAAGTGCTATAATACAATGTCAGTTTAGCCAGCACAGGGTCTGAAAGAAAGAATGTGATTTTCGACTCTGACCTTAAGCTCTCTGAGCTTAACCAAGCCAGTAGTTCAATAGTGTTTCGGCTGGGTTATATAATACTGTGTTTGTGCCTTCTTTTAAGGGATGTCTCCAATGACTTAGAGCGGTTTCCAATATTGATAACCAAGCTAGCACTGAAGCAGATAAGAAGGAAAATCTAGATCAAACTAGCTGAAGCCAAACAGACTCAAATGCATTTGTCAATAAAGTGCCAATGGCAAGATGTGCAGATTCATGCAGATGGCCGTGTCAAGTGATAAAAGAAGGTAACTTTTAATGTCTAGATAACTGTGTGGAGATTGTGTGTGTAGAAAAACTCTGGAAATAGGATGAGTAGAAATACCCATTGCTGTGAGATGCTTTCCATGGCTACTATAGTGAAGGAATGATACTGTTGAAAATAAACACCATCTAAGAGAAGATTTTCTGTCATTCGGCCTGCTTGCCATATGCGCTTATCAGCTTCAGGAGTTGTGTTTTATGAACCCTAAAAATGATTCTTGCCTCGTTGCCCTCTTTGGTGACAGGAGAGCCAACTGCCATCTTACTCTGGCTGCCACAGAAGCACCTGGCTCTGGTTCATGGCTTGGAAACTGCAGTCCTTGTTGTTTATGTATTTACTGCTGAGGCGTCTGGTTACAAAGAAAAATAAATTAATATATCAGCTCTACAGCAGTCCATCTGGGAAATTTATATGGGATTGCACTTTCATAAGAATGACTGTGGAGGATCGCAGACTGGAAATGATGGCTTCAGTTTGTTACAGCAGTGATCTGGGTAGCTGGGAAACTTTGTATGGGGTAAGAATTTGATATCTGAGACTGTGATTCATTCAGAGACCATAGATCCATTCTGTACCCTCCTCCGCCTGGTTATCCATTGAGCTAAAAAAATAAAATAAACCAAAGAAACTTAATGAGAAACAAATGTTGCTGCCGAGTTGGTTTGCAGGGGAAGCCAAAATTCTAGAAAATGCTTCATTAGTGTTTCTGTCACCTTTTTTTAATGTTAGATAAAAACTCCCGAGTTCTCTGCTAGTCCAGAAGTTTGGGAACATCGTCACAGGACTGAGCTGTGTCCCACATGCAGACGTGAACAAGCAATTGAAGGCAACAGCGTGGTCTCTGGGATCAGGGTGAGATCTTTCCAGTGGCAGATGCAAGCATCTTTGAACATATAGTAGAAAGGATGCATGTTAATTATTACACATCACAGCACTTCTCCTGCACATCGGCTCTCTGATAATTGTTTTCTGTGACTGCATGGAAGAAGGGGGAATCCAGAAAGGCGCCACAAGAGATGGGGTCTGTTTCACTCTGCTGGCTACCTGTGTTCCCTACAGAAGGGTGCAGGATGAATCTTGGGGATGAAAACAACTACCACATTAAATGAGGTGCCTCATTTAAGCTAGCCAATAAGGGGCACCTTCTCTGGGGCTCTGGCAGCTCTCTTGAATCTCCACAAGGATTCAAGTGCCAGCCACTGGGTTAATAGCCAATGCCATTTGACTGAGACGTGGAGGGGGACTACTGAGCTGCCCAACATGGATCTGGAGAAAAGGGTCAGAGCATTTTAAATTGTGTTGAACCCCAGCTTTCAGTTCACAATCTTTTCCTTACTTTATAAGGTGCCAAAACAGCAAACATGTTCAAAAATTAATGTTTTAATTTTTTTCTTTTTTTTTTTGGCTAGACTTACCATACAGATTCTAATCAAGCACACAGTAAAAACAACACATACTAATGCTTCCTGCTTCGTATCCATATATACATTTATTTCCAGTACATATAAATATATATCTAAGTCTTCAGCACTGTTTGAGAAAGCAATTATTTCTGAACCCAAAACTCAGTGCATCAATTTGCCATTCTGCCTGTGTGAGCATTGTTTCTTTCTTTTGCTAAAAATCAAAGAATAACACACCATTATCTTTAAACTACAGATGTCGCTCATGGTTTTATTCCCACTGCTGCATAGTACATAAAGTTTAAACTTGTGCACATTGGTGCCACCTGATCTCCAAAGTGTCTGTATGGCTCATTTCTACAGCTCTGTCTGCTTAGAGATTGCTTTTTTATGGTGCAGCATTTTAGAGTGGGTTTTATTGCAATTCAGGATGCACACATTTTAGACAGGAGATATATATAATATATTTTATCTATACGTGTGTGCATGTGTGTGTATTTAAAAGAGAGCCATCAGTTTCTAAGAGTAGAAATATAACCTGAGTATTGCAAGTATGGATTCAGTGTATTTCTTCCAACACAATTATCTGAAGATGCAGAGACCTGTTACAGTAAAAAAGCAACCACATAACATTTTAGAAGCCTAGTAGGTTAAAGTATATTTCTGATTAATTTGTCACTTAAACAGCCCAGACTCTTCAGTGTGAATTGGGGATTTAATAGCAGCTCCCAGCTGAAATGAATGGTGTTTGCTTGGCTGAGCATCTCAGTCAGCTTTGCAAATTTTTAACGTGGATGTATCCCTGACGGCCTTTTGGGATCTCCAAGGAACAAACCCAACTGTCTTTGCAAGGCATCCCTGCTCAGGGGAAAGCAGACAGGTGATGGCACCTGGTGATCAAAGATGCCGAAGTCATCAGGGAGCTCTACAGATACCACTTTGGGAGCTCATTCACAGATACAGCCTGGAGCAGATTGCAAGTTAGTGCCATCTGTGTAATCTCAGAGACGTAAGCAAAGCTGAAGCCAGCTAGATGAGAACATCTAGCTTTTCTAATACATCACAGCCTTAACCACAATATGCAAGTCTGTCCTTGCCAGATTGTCAACCTCAAGTGACAGCTGTCCAAGCAAAACCTTGCAGCACTGGCTGACGTGCTGCAAAGAATCCCATACTTCTTCACCCACCTTCATCAACCAACAATGGGGCAGGAGCCCAAACCCCAGATTTATTAAAAAAAGAAAACCATGGCAGATCCAGAACCTCAACATCCAGACACAGACTACTAGCAGAATGGAGGGAGAGGAGAGAAAAATGCCATCATCCTCTCGACCTCCATGTCCAGCTGCTCCAGACAGCAGTCCTTTCTCAGCTATCACACGTCATTCAGCAGCAGCAGACTGTGTTGGACAGAAGCCTTCCCTACCATCCCTGTTGAGCACTGCCGCAGCATTGCCCTTAGGAGGAAGTGGTCCTGCTGACTGAGCTATCTATCTCAGAAAAAGCACTGGGGACCTTGCCTTGTTCTTTTCAGATAGGTCACACAAAACCTAAACTGAGCAGTCTTTCCCCCAAAACAGGAAGATATTTTCTACAGCGATCACCAGAATGATCTCTCTCCCAGAACAGCTAGTACGTTAATATCTTGGTCTTGTATAAGGCGGTTCACTATTAGTTATGAAAGATTTTTGCTAAAAACCATGATCACCCATGTTTTACTGACAGAAGGACTTAGTCAGACAGAAGCTAAGACTTGACCTACGTCTTGCATACTGATAAAGTCAAGTAGAGAGCCCAGACCCCTCCCTTCAAGACCCAGACTTGTGCTTCATCCACTGAAGATCACACTGACTTCATGAAGCTATAGTCCATGCTGGGCACTGAAGAGCTGATTACAGTGGCAAATACCTGCATTTTTCAGATTTTCTAAAGTTCTGCTCCCTGAAAAAACATAACAGCACGTGGTCTCCACATTGGCCTCCTGGAACAGCTCTGTAGGCTGAGCACTGTGGGTGATACTACATGTGTTTTGACCCCATGACCTGCTGTATTTCTTCAGTCTCTTCTTTGCATTCTGGGTGGTGAAGGAGCTGAGAGAAGGAACTTTACACAGCCCAGAAATGTGTAAAAATATCTCTTCAAGCCTGTAGTGTGAGCATCTGGGCTAGTTAGAAATGTGATGGCGTGTCTGACAGCAAGTGTATACTGTAAAGTGCCACATGGAGAAGAGCAACCAAGATTACCCCAAGTGATGGCTCTGAGACATAGCACAGCACCACGCAAAACCATAACTTACCTCGTGCTGGCTCTGTTGTGCCTAAGGATCTCTGTGCTGAACTGCCCTGTGCGACATAATCCTGTGCAGAGCTGCCAGCTGCCCCTGGTGTGCCCTGGGTGCTGGTCCACATACTTTCCTGCAGCTGAGTATCGTCATTTGTCACGGCCCAACTGTATGGCTTGTTCTGGGAGTGCAGACATAAGTCCCAGCACTGCTTATGCTTGGGTGGTTGGCTCTGTGCTGAGAACAAAGGCAGCTCTTGGAGCGTGCCTAGTCTTTCAGAGGAGGAGAGGAAATTCACCCTGCAGTTCACTGGGAAAAAGCATCTCAGCTGACGCAGGAAAGAGGGATGCAACTCCTTAAGCCTTAGTAATCCCCTGGGCAAACACAGCCCCAGTGATGGTGCCATAAACAGTGCAGGAAGGCTGTAGGGATTGCTCAGTAAACTTGGATTATTTCAACACTCATCCTCACTTTCAAATCATTGGTGTCCCTGGGGCTCTGAGGTCCCCTCATGTTTACAGCAATTTGGTTGTAAAGCACCAAATCCTTCTTTCCTTCAAATTGTTATGAGATTCAACCTTTTATGAATAAGTAGCTCCTTCACAGAAGGGTTTAAATGGGAAGTGTGTTTTACACTCATTTTCATCAGCACATGCCTGCCAGGACTATTGAATAAAAACCTTAATGTTTTCTCAAGTTCTCTGATAAAACTTGATGCTGAGAAAATCAGACCATATTTCTTCTTTGTTTACACTGATGGCACTGACTTTTCATGGAGGGGCAGGGAGCTAATTTGAGGAGAACTTTGCTTTTATGGGACAATAGGTCAGGATGTCACACAACACTCTTCCTCTGCAGCCCCATGACAACATTATTGTGCTGCAGTAGGGTAGGAGGAGATAGTTCTGCCCGCCAGCTCCCAAACGGTTAGATGGCAAGGGCGAATCCTTTTCAGCCTTTGAGTGATTTGGAAGAGAAATTTCAGGCTTTTCATTCTGGCCATGCTAAATGCAAAGCATTGCACAGCAAGTAGTATCCTTCTGGAGAAGAAGCTGCAGAAGCAAATGGGCACCATGACTAGGATGACCCAGGGTAGCTTTAAATGTCCTGCACCCTGGGGCATGTTGTCCATGCACACTGTTGGCTATTAGCAGTGCACCAAGACAGAGGTTTCCCGCTCCGCTGAGGAAGTGCCTGAGACATTCACTGGGCATGTGGAGCTGTGGGGTGCTGCCAGGGTTGCTGGCATGTTTGAAGTTCTTCAGCTTGCACTGAAGTGCTGGCAGCAACCACAGTCTTCCCTCCCAGGAGCTCAGCCAGGCCTCTGTTTGTTTAAGCCTTGTTTGTGCTGAACTTTGGACCCCTGCTAGCCTGACAGCATTTCTCAAGACAGGGAAATCTTGACATGGACATGGACCTGTTGGAGCGGTTCCAGAGGAGATCCACAAAAATTATCAGAGGGATGGAGCACCTCTCCTGTGAGGACATGCTGAGAGAGTTGAGGTTGTTCAACCTGGAGAAGAGAAGGCTCCGGGGAGACCTTATTGTGGTCTTCCAGTACTTAAAGGGGGCCTACAGGAAAGATGGAGACAAACTTGTTAGCAGAGACTGTTGCGGTAAGACAAGGAGTAATTGCTTTAAATTAAGAAGGGGTAGATTTAGACTAGATAGAAGGAAGAATTGTTTCACAGTGAGACTAGATAGAAGGAAGAATTGTTTCACAGTGAGACTAGATAGAAGGAAGAACTGTTTCACTAGGGCAGTGAAACACCGGAACAGGTTGCCCAGAGAGGTGGTAGATGCCCCATCCTTGGAAACATTCAAGTTCAGGTTGGATGGGGCTCTGAGCAACCTGATGTAGCTGAAGATGTTCCTGCTTATTGCAGGGGAGTTGGACTGGACAACCCTGGCCCATGCTCTGGTGAATGGAGATGGCCACCTCTGGCAGGGGACTTTTGCAGGGGACTGAACTATGTAACTTGGTGACTGCAGCACAATAAATTCCTCTGGCAGCTGGGGAAAGAGTCAGCAGTGCTTTGCAGGAAAAAAGGAAGCATCAATCTCTGGACACTTGCTCCATTTCTTTTCCTTTGACTGCAGGAAGTCCATCCTGACCAAGGGAAATGCAAACTGGTGCAGAAACAAAGGGCAATTTGCTTTCCCTTTGGCCTTTACAGCAGTGACTGTAAGCTAATTCACACCCAGTGCTGAACTCATGGGTGCATGAGAAGACTACAGCAGCATGGTCGCATGCCTATTGGCTTCCTTAGCTCTTGAAGTAAGCTACAGGCAAAGTGGCTTTTGTGATCTGCAAGGGTACAAAGCACAGTGCTGCTGTGTGTTGTTTTAATGTCCATCCTTCCTGCTCCCTCAGTTCTTTAACTACCCTCTGAGGAGGATGGTTGGACCTGTCCCACAGCCTCATACATCAGAGGCACTAAAAAGGAATGTGACCTAGCATGAAGGCAGGGATGCTCCCACCTTCATGTCCGTGGTCACGCCCCATGCCACCTAAAACAAGGCTTCTTCTAAATCAGTGGGGAGAGATAAGCACCTCTGGGTGTGGGGAATCTTCCCACCAGTCTTAGAAATCAATTGCAGAGGAATCCTTCTCTGGCTGTGCCTTGTCTTCCCCCCTGTGCTGTGGAGGATGCCAGCTGACTGCTTTAGAGAAGGCAGCAACTTCTAGAAGGATGAATTTAGATGAAGCCAATCCCCTCCTTAGAGCACACGCTTGCATAGCTGGTGTCTGGTCCTTATGTTTTACTAATGTCCTTCTCCCCTTTCCGGCTGAAGAGCGCATGGCTCTCCTACTCTTTCTTGGTGGTTGCTCAAAGTCTTTCCTCACGCTGGGAAGCTGCTTGAAAAATCATCCAGCTGAGGGCAAGAAAGGGAGGTGCAAGGTTGGCTGAAAGGAGAGGGGCACCCGGGAGAGTGGCACAGGAAAGCAGAACAAGAGTCATTCTCCGCAGAAATATTTATTTATCAAGTCGGTATGCAAACACAAAGCACAGCTGTTGGCTTTAATTATGGAGACTGTGATTTGGTAGCAGTCTCTGTAACCCTTGAATGGAGTATTTTACAACCTTTAACTGTGTTACAGTCTCACTAAGGATCTTTGAACTTTATTCTAGGGGAACCAGTTCAAAAGGCAGGCAGTTTAGTCACAAACACTTTTTAAATTTTAAGCTGAACAGTATCAGTACAAATATCCTAAGAAAAATTGGAGTCCCCAAGGTATTAATATACAAGTGCAATTGAAGCCAGTTATAAGTATCAGGCAGACTTTATCTGGGTCTAGAGACTGCACTTGCAGGAAATAACAGATTGGATAAAATTATCTACAGTTCAAATAACAGGTTCACTAGAAATGAAACAAAACCCCAGTAAAATAATCAGACCATAGAGCGACTCAGTGTGAGCCGCTTAATTGTCAGCTATTTAAGTTAGGATTTTAGGGCCTGAGCATTTATGATAATTAGCTCCGTTAGAGCTGCTGCTTTTAGTATTTTTTTAAAAAGCAACAAAAGAGTTGTTCCGGTCTACTGGGCACCTGACAAGGATTGCTTATGTACAGCCATGCATATTATACTTAAAAGCACGTATGAAAAGCCTGTATGTATTGAAATAAAAGCTGAAGAGGAACTAGAAGGTGCCTGCATAAAAGAGTGCTTGGCCAAGCAGGGGGTTGTGTTTTGGGGAAGCTGGATCTAGGAGCATTGCTCAGGGATGCTCTTGTTCTCTTACAGTAGGCTGCTGCAGCCTTAGTGCTAAATGGTCCCTTCAGCTTTTTTGGGCAACCCTGGCTTGCCTGTGCCCTGTGCTTTGCTGTGGTGCACCTTACTGCAAGAAAACAGCCTGAGACAGCCATTTATCACGAGCAGGGAGCCGAAAGTGCTTGGGAGAGAATGTGGTAGCGGAGCAGTTTCCCACACGGATGGAGCAACAGGGCTTTTAAGTCGCACCCCTCAATCCTTCTGCCTCTCGCTGCTGCACCTCTGCGGGGATGAGGAACTGCCCAACCTTCCTGCCCCACCTCTTTCCCCACTTCATGTGCCCTTCTCAAAGGGCACTGTTTTTATTGAGATTTCCAGATAAAGCCTCTTTTTCCTTATAAAAACTCTATTCCTAAATTAAGGACAGTGCTGCATGAAAAAGGCAAGAAAAAAGCAAATCTTGTAGAGGAACTGGGACCCAATGCAGAGCACAGAAGACAAGAGCAAATCTGCTGCCAAATATTTCTTGGTACTGGCCAAGTTCTTGCAAACCCTGACAAAATAAGCATATGCCAACCTGCGTATGGTTAGGTTTGTGAAAAGAAGGAGGGCTCTGATTCTGCACATGTTCATGTATATGAGCAACTTTGTGCATCTGTGAGCTGCTAGTGAAGCTACCTGCAATTGTGAAATGTCTTTGATGTGTAGGAACTGGACCTTTTTATAGCCAGATTGCTTTTGTTATCTGCTGGGAAATCTTCACGCATTAGTTTCTCCCTGCTGTCTCAGAAAAGGCTGCATAGCCACTCAAGGAATCTCTGCTGGCTTCCCCGCAGCTCATCTTTGCTCTCCTTTCAAGTGCTAATGCACCATGGGGGATCCTGAGAGGGGCCAAGGGGTAAATTTGCTCTCCAGCAAATTCCACGGATGAGTTAAAATGCTGACCCTTGCATGGCACAGGTACCAGCCCTCTGTGGCAGGGGGAGGATGGAGAGCTCTCCCCTCTCTCTGGACAGGCAGCTGTGCGCTTCATTCCCTTCCAGGTACCCTCTGGACTAAAACCTGTCTCTCACCCCCACTGAACGTCCCCATCCCTGCTGTCCTGGCTGTCCCTGCAGCACAGATTCACTCACCTTTCCAAGAGGTCTGTGGACACACAAGCACAGCTCAGTGGCAGATTGGGAGATGTCCACAGCATGGGAAGGGTGATGGGGAGAAAGCATTGCTGCATTATTGGCAAGATTTTATTGGTGAGATTAGTGCCACTTACATGTAAAACAGAAAGTTCACAACCAGGGCTGGGCTGGGATCCGCTATTCCAGGTTGGAAGAGACCCTTGGGATCATCGAGTCCAACCATCTACCCTACTCTACAAAGTCCTCCCCTACACCATATCCCTCAGTACCCCATCTAAACGGCCCTTAAACACATCCAGGGATGGTGACTCCACCCCCTCCCTGGGCAGCCTGTTCCAATGCCCGACCACTCTCTCTGTGAAGAATTCCTTCCTAATGTTCAGTCTAAACCTACCCTGTTGGAGCTTGAAGCCATTCCCTCTTGTTCTGTCGTTAATTACCTGTGAGGAGAGACCAGCCCCAACCTCTCTACAGTGTCCTTTCAAGTAGTTGTAGAGAGTGATGAGGTATTGTTTTCATGTGAGCAGACACAGATATTGCAGATGCCCTGTAAGGCCCACAGTGGTAGAAAAATGCCTTTGACGTGCAATTCAGCCCCCTGACAGGGGTGGTGGGGGCCCTTGCTCCCAGCTTACCTTCCTGGAGGGACACCAGTGTGCCGCAGGGAGCGGCAATGTCACTGCGCTCTCCTCATCCACACCTCTTGCCGTTCACTTTGTGATTGGATTTTTTGGATTTGATTTTTTAAAATGACCTTTTTCATTCACCCCCTCTTGCAGGCAACTGGAAGCCGTGGGTTTTGTTGCTGCAGGCAGGACTAGGCACTCCCGAGGTGTTAACCCAGGCTGTTCAAGTCTGGATGCAAGTCAGGTCCTATAGCTGGCTCCACCCCAGATGTGCAAAATGAATCCTGGCATTCCCTCCAGGTGGTTGGATTAAATTAGTGGATAATTTAACGGGAGTGCTAAATCCTTATGGAAACAAGTCATGTACAGCTTTATCTTGTAATACTTTTATAGCAAGTTTAGAGCTCCTAAAAGCAGTTATGTAATTCCCACGCCATTGTAATAAAATTTCTGTCCCCTGTGGCTATTACAGGGCAGAATATTCAGGTTTTCTTCCAGATTGATCTCAGGTTTGTGTATTTCTGCAAGTTATTATAAGGGGTAAATTTACCAGGAAGCCTGCTGGCTGTGATAGGGTGACCTGAGCATCATCTGGGGATGAACATGTAGGCATGGAGTCCTGGGACTGGGGGAAACAGTGTCCTACCTGTGGTGAAGGACAAAGGATCTGGGTAAATGGACCTTCGCTCAGGAAAGAAAAAAAACAACCCTATTTGGAATCATCCTTCCAAGCAGGAGGATGACAGAATTTCTGGTACAGCCTCCTTTTCCTTCTCTGCCAGCAGCTTCATTTAGATGTCTGCCCATGCAATACCTGTCTGTTCTAATGATCAGGCACTTACAGGCTAAGTAGTGCAAATTCTTACATTTCAGACTTCTAATGCATGTAGAAATGTAACAAAAACCTGTTCTTTTTAATGCCATATCTCAGGTAGAAGTGGAGAAAACCTGAAATTAATTCTTAAGCTATAATTTTATGGCTTAGCATAGCCCAGATGAATGTCTCTGGCCATATTATGTAAAGTGCTTAGGTCTCCCAGGCCAACTCAAGTCCTCACACCTTGTCAGTTCTCATGTACTTAAGAAATACTTTAAATGGAGTGTTTCACCGATATTTGTGGCTGATATACTTCTACATGTTGAACTCTGTGTGTGGATGGTGCCACCCATTGATTCATAAAGATCAGCTAAGGTAATTGTTTTCCAGTTGTCAGTCTTCCCCTGGAAATCTTCATCTGCTCCTCTCTTGTTATGCAGAATCAAGGAAGCGAATTCCTTTTGCTGTATATTCTTTTTGTGGCTGTAACAGTTGAACCTTATTTTTTTGTAAGGGTTTGTTTCTTACATCCATAGGAAAGCATCATGAGACGGTGTGAGATCAACTACATATTTACTTGTTCAAAATCCTTAATTTGAAGAGAACCCTGTGGTCCTACATACTTACCTTTGCACTAGGTTGCATCATAACATTTACCCAAGAAATGTTCTTAAACAACCACCACCCTCAAGGCAGGGATATAACCAACTGGATCCATTTGATCTACAAATCAAAGATATTTTGTGCACAGAGATGTTATGTACAAAGCACTTTTTTTTGGTTAGAGATGATGTATATTCTCTCTTTGTCTGTCAATACATTAACAATATAGTCAGAACTGAAACGATATGGGTAGATGCTTTCTTTAAAAGTACAGAGCATCCATTAGCAATTATGTGGGTGTTTTATAATGCTCTCCTATTTATTTCCAATATTAAACATGAACACTGCTCAGAAATCTGCATATTGTTATGCCCTACTATAACATGATGCTGAAACATCAGCATTTATAGAAATTTAAGAGAACAACTAAGTCTTGGGCGAGAGACTTGCTTCATGTGTCCTTCCCTGGCTTAGAGAATTAGATGGGTTATTTACCTCATGCAGTGAGGGCCAAATCTTCCCTCTGCAACTGTCTGCTTCAGTGGGAGTCTTGCCTGGGGAAGGGCTTCTGAGTTTTTCTGGTCAGAAAGAAGTTATTCTTTTTATTGGATCAGAAAAGCATGCAGTTATGCGCGCAGCAATTAAATATCCCTCTCACTGTGCAAGAGACAAACCATCACTTTAGATTAGTTCTCTTTTGGATGTTTTTCCCTTTGCCATTAGAGTAATTTAACCTCATCCCTGCCTGAGAATCCCTATGTGCTCTATGCCAGGGGAGTGGATATGTGTGTACTTACTGAATATGTGTCATATGCTATCCTGCCACAGAGCATTAGTGAGTAATGCTTTTACATAGACTGCAGGCCCCTTTTTGCTACCAAGAAGCAAAATGTGTATATGTAGGAGGAGGGAAAATATATATGAATTACGAAAATCTTGTATCTCTGAAATGGGGTTTTACAGCTGTCAGAATACATGTAATGTTTGCAGCCTATTATTGCCATGTACGAAGTGGTTCCATAGCCTGAGGAACAACTGACTCGAGCTGCAGAAAAAGCACCCACGTTTGTATTCATGCCCTTTCTACACCAGCATTGCACTTCAGAGAGCAGAGAAATTTCAGAGGATGGGTAGAAGAGGATGAACACAGCTTTCCAGCAAGTTGTGGAAACCAGGTGCCAGTAAAATTGACCATGCAAAAGTAATTTAGACTCAAGAAAAATGTCCAGATGTATTGCTCTGAGTTTGGAAGGCCTTCTAAGGGAGACCAGACAGTGGTCCATTGGTCTTGTTGTGGCTCCTGACACTCACAAAGTCTAGTTTTCACTTATCGGACATGGACATGAGGATGAGATTGGAAAGAAGAGGATGTATCAATTTCAAAACAAAGGATTTTTTGTCTAGCAGCTCTCTTGACTAAATAAGGTGATCATTACCAAATGTCTTGAAAAGTTTTGGGATATTCTCATCAGCTGTTTACCTGCTGACACCCTTACATGCAAGGTCCTAGTCAATTCATGTTTTGGTAGCACAAAATTACTTTCTATTTTAAGTCAACATCTTGAATTTAGATTTCAGACTTGCAGTTCCTGTTGTGATGGTTTGTTGTGAAATAAAAGTAATTCACTTAGACTTTAAAATAATCTTTTTGTTTTGAGAGTACTGCTGGTTCCACTCATTTTCCCATTTTGAAGCAGGGTGATCTTGTTACAGCTGAAATTGATGGTAAGCCATAGGAAGTTTCTCTCAAACCAGCGGACACCTTCTGCACAGGAGAAAGAAGAAACCCTCCGGAAGCATAACTGCTGAAATTCAGTGTTAACCTCATGTTGCATGTGTTGAAAGTTCCTGACCACTTGCAGGTCAAGGAATCAATTGCCAGAGAAAATTGTTGACAATTTAAGCTAATGAATAAATTTAGGGTCATGATCCCTTCAACTATACTACTTGGGGAATGAATTTTACCGAATGCATGATTTTCTCAGCTTCACTGAAGAAGTGACACAGAAATTGGATTACCGTACATCACCAGAAGAGAAGAGAAAACACAGGATACGTGAAACCACAATCAATGGTGTCAGAGACATATAAAAGTTTCACCCCAAACTCTTGGTAGGTTTCTGGTAAATGAAAATGTGAAACAGAAGAGTAGGTAATGACAGTATCAGCCTTAAAAAGTAGTTCTTGCCTAGTGCCGGGTTTTCATTTTAGTAGAGAATCTGACCCAAACTCCATCCTATCTACATTCAAAAGATCCTCCCTAGTGTCAAATTATTTTTCAATCTATGCAGCATGAAAGGCTATCAGGGAGAGCCAGCAACACTCAACTTTCAGTCTTGCAGCTAGCCCAGCTGTCTTGCAACTGGGTTTGTGGCAACTTGAGATGGACTTAGTAGTGTATATGTTCTGCAGTCCTAGGTTGTCCCACTTAGGTGTAATGAAATCGTATTGTAAAACAGTTTTCCATCTAGAGTCAAGCTATCTCTGTGAACCTGCCAACTGCTTCTTAGAGGATCTGTCAAAGCAGACTAAGCCAGCCTACTGTCAGTATGCTTACATTCAGTTTACAAGACTCTGAAACCTCCCACCTGAAAACATTTAAGTGTCCAGAAATCAAACTTCATTGTTAAAAAAATGCTGTCTTTAGGCCCTTGTACTCCCTCAGTCATCATTAGCAGCCCCCTCCGCAACTCTACCTGCTCCTTATTTTCTTTAGCCTAGAATGACATGATCTCAAACTCAGATTGTTGTGGACATATTGCACATCAGGATCACAGCAAGAGGCAAAAATGGACAAAAAAAATGTTTGTCAGTGCAAAAATAAATGACACATCTGCCTGGAGGGAGAGAATCCAGGTAAATCAAATAATTTTTTCCCCAAAACACTCTTGAAATCTGTCAAAATAGGATGCATACACTAAAGATAAAATCAAATGCTTTCTTCTTTCCTGGCATGGCTGCTTGTGTTTCTGCAATTCAAAGTTAGCATCCAAATTGGAGAAAGTTGCTTTTGGTTCTCCAGCAGTGTAATTGCTAGTGCTCCCCACATTCCCTTACAGTAACTAGTTGAAAAACATCTGGGGCCTTCTAACAAAACCTCTAGGTATTCTGTTCTAGCCCACAGCGCTTTCATTAAAAAATATCCTTTCAAACTGATTTCCACAGTGGGATTTTTTCCTTGCAGAGTGTACGTTTGCTTGTTTTTCTGGGAGAGAATATTTCCATCTACTGATGATAATTGCCAGTCATTACTAGGCAGCTGCAGTATCTGGCTTCAGCTGCTACTGACTTCTGGGGTGGAGATGCCTCCTGTTTTATATGTGTGTAAGTACATGTGTATGTATATATGTATATTTCAGCAGTGTGAGGATGTGGTTTGATGATGTGTTAAAACTCAAGTGCATCTAATACTCGGTCCAAAATGCCTTCAACATACAATGAGGAATGTCAGTTGTGTATAAACTCCTTCTGCCAAGGAGTTTATGTTAAGTTTCAAATATGTTCAAAGTGTTTTGATGGATTAACTTTCTGTTAGTAAACTTTATACTTGATTGGTATTGCCTGTCCAAATCCAAACATCTACAGTTATTGCAATGCACCTTTCCTTGGTTGCCTTTCTTTGAATGAGACCTCTTGTCTTGTATTAAGACTTCCGCACCACTGGAAGGCTTTGGATTTTTCCAAGTACCTAGTGCAACAGCACCTCATTCCCAGTGCAAGCCATCCCATGCCATATATACATCATTCTTATCTTCCTCATCCAGTCTTGCCCACAGGAGTCCAGAATGGATAGAGACAGAGGTATTAGTACTAGTCTTTCCAAGGCTCTGGGTAGGAAGGCTGCTTTGCAGCAAGACACCACATTCTGGACCTTTGTTGCAGAGCAGGGAGGGAATGGCACAGGGACAAGGCAGCCCCTCCTTAGAGGACCTATGGGAGGGCTGAGGTTGTCAGCAGCCAGTCTGGCAGCGGGGCAGGGAAAGCTTGCTTGTGTTACAGGAAGCCTGACTGCAGCCTGAAAGATAAGGAGGGGCCGGTTCCCAAGTTCAGCAGTGATTCAGCAGCAAAGCCTGTTCACCTGATCCCCACAAAAAGGAAAATCCAAGCATAAGAAACAGAGCCCCAAAGGAGAGAAGCCAAGAACTGGTTGGATGTCTCTTTAGTTCCTAGGTGTCCACAGAAAGTTTCTAAAACTGAGGGCAGAGCCACCAGCCAAGGTAAAAGGCTCATTTCCCATGTTTTCTCTACCCTCTTCTGAACATTTTATTTAAAGTACAGCGTAGCATTGGTACCTCTGCTACTTCTTTAACTGCTCCTGTCTACACAGCTTCTAATATCTGACTAGAGCTAGAAAGTTCACAACAATGTTCTCCTGCCCCAAATGTGTCCCCAGCACATTCACCTGTAGATCCTTACCTGTCTGAAGGGCTTGCCCAGGCCCATATCAGCTGCTGATACCCAGCATCTCTTAGAATAGTCTCCCTGGCCCTCTAGCCTCAGGGTCCTGGGAAATAAAACTTCTGCCTCGTCCCAGAGATGTTCCTTTGGCTGGTATTGTGAGACTGAATGCAGACACGCATGCATGTGTGTACATATACAGGTACAGCAACGATGATGGTTTGACCAGAAAAAGGCTTTGATGAACTGAAACTAGCCTGAGCCTTTACTTAACACTTTCTGATCCTCACCAGTCATAGGTCACACATAGGTCACACCTCATAGGTCGCACAGTTACACAGCAGCTCAGCACAGTGCTGTATTTCCCCCTGCACCAGCCCTGAGATGGATGGGCTTCCCTGCTAAGGTCTCCTCCTGCCCAGCTGTCCAGAGTCTTGGCCCCGGGAGAGCTAATCCGGAGACTGGTTCTGCTCGTACTGGGAACCAGACTGCCCCAAATTGTCCAGAGACAGCTGGTGTGTGTCATCCATGTTTGTCTCTCACACATGTCCAGGTGGTGAATCAGAAGCAGTGAGACCTTTGCAGAAAGACAGCTGCCCACAGAGCTAGCCCAGGCAGTAGAGAGATGCTAGTGGCAATCACCCTAAAATAGTCCAGGGGAGGAGCACAGCTGTGGGGGAGCAGGACAGCGACTGGTTTCATTTTGTTGCTTGAGGAGAATAGAAACCTGTGGTTGAAACCAGAGAGCGAGGCCCAGGTGTGCACCTCATCCTGGAGGCTGGCTGCTCTCTGGTGGCCTGGCAATAAGAGTTTACTGAGGGAAGCAGGGGGTGCTTGGTTGGCCATGGGGGCTGTGTTCCAGGTGGGCACTATTCACAGCTTAGAGCAGACGTTTCTGCTGTTGCTGTTGTATGCCATACTTGTGAAGTGGGATAGGCATTAGGAGTTGCTTCAGGTGGTGAAGGCGTAAGAGTGCGTGTAGGAAAGTCAGCCCCTGTCTCTTCAGCACCTGATATCCCTCATACCTTTAATCATCCTCTGCAGCCACATTTTCTAGACTAAGTCAGTAATGCAGCACCAGGTCTGCTACAGACCATATCTTGGAGTAATGGAGGTGAGATGATGCAAGAAGCACTGTAAGATAATCAATACTTCTAGTTCTAGTTGCTAAACTGCCTGCTGTCCTTCTCACCTGCTGCTCTGTTCCTCATGTTTTCCAGGTTCAAATTTCTTTTTTCCCCCATGGTTTACACTTTCTTTTAATTAAATCGTTGTAATCTCTGCTTGTACTTAAATAGTCTTGGGATGATTATGTCTAAGATGGAATACCAAGGACTGCAGAAAGCCTGGAACAAAAGAACATGCAGCTAAGCCTAACAAGACCCGCAGGGTATGCAGAATGACTGTTACTGCTTCCTTCTCATTTCTGCACAGTTTAGAAATATAACTGGCAGCCCCAATGAGTGTCCCATAAAGTAATTAGCCAGGACTTCCCCAAACCTCAGTGGTCCATGCTGGTACAGAGACAGTTGGTCCCACTTGTCAAAGTCCCACCAGCTGTCTTCTCTTCCTAGTCTCATAGATATTGTTCAGGACTATTGTTCAGGTGAAGGGGATTCAGGTAAGACAGTGCTTTTATCCTACAATTTTTTAGAGTACTTTGTGTGTGGAATGGATGCATAGTAATGTGAACTTTGTTTGTTTCCTTTCCAAAATAGAAGCTTTTTTCCCCAATTGCATCCCTTCCCATTCTGCTGTCTCTTTAGTGTTAAATGTTCTTCTTATTAATTGTTGAATGCAGTGATGATGCTGTGATTTATCACTAATCCACACAAGTTTTCTGGAGTAGAGACACAACCTTCCTATCTATTTATTACCTAACTGCACAGAGGATTGTGAACAACTACACATCTGGATATGACAGAGCTCACCCATTTCCTCAGCTTCAGAGGTGTTCATTGACATCCCTAACTCTTCCCCAATCCAGAGTTTTATCTTTCAGTCAAGCTCAAAGAAAATATCATGCAAAATTCTGACTTTACTCGCCACTGTTTGTGACAGCATCATGTACTACACCAGGAATATTTGTTGCTTTTCTTTTTCCTTGAAGTAACAACCTGTAGATGTTACAGTCCTACAGAAAGGATGGACAACTAGTTTCTTACAATTCGTCTCTGTATTCCCTTCCCACGCTCTTTGACAGATGAAATCTCTACCTTTTTTTTTTGGCCATTGGTATCTAAATTTAAAATAGATTTATCTCCTTTCCCTGCTGGGTGTAGATTAGGTACCATTTGGAGAAGATATCTTTGGAGTTGTATGGGTGATCTATCATTTATTCCACACCATTCAGCACTCTATTGACCAGGGCATAAAGGTTCATCTTTGCTCTAAGTACTGAAGTTACAAATATTGGAATGAATAGACAAATGGACTTCTGGAATATTTTATAATCAGTGTTCTGTTCCTTCTGCATTAACCCCCCCTCCATCTTCCTCAGGTACTGAATAAACCCCCATTTCTACAACTATAGGAATGGAGGGGAAAAAATTCAAAGACCCATTTATTCTTATCAAAAGGAGAAGAGGAAGCAGGCCTACTGCAAACCATTTTCATCTTCTCTGCATCACTAAAAGATACATATAAACTGGAGCTTTGCTTTCCATCACTTGCCTTCCGTTCTCTGGATGACACTGAGATCATGAGATCTGCTTATCCTCTGTTGCAGCTTTTCCTTCAAATGGAGTTATTATACTAAACAGATGGTTGGGGCAATGGCTTATAGCTGCATCATAAGAGAAGGGTATTTAATGGATCATGCCCCATATCTGAAGTAGAAAGCAAATATAAGGCCTAACTAAAAGTGAGATCACCTAGCAACAAAGTGTGGTTGTAGCTGGCATACTCTGTTAATCAGGTTACAAAACTTGATCTGTAATTCACCGAACAGTCCTAAGAAGTTTCATGAAGATTTAAATAATAAGTTTATAGAGGAAATCTTCAAAACACACAAAATTTGATAAAGGGGATTTTCCTGCACAGAAGTTAAGCTTGAGTTTGAATGAGTTTGGATTTGAACAATTTGTATTGTGACATATAATTATGCTTTGGGATCCCACTGCCTGTCTTGTGAGGTCAACAGAAATGTGTTTTATGAGCATGTATCCCTATGGGTCTGTCAGAAGGTTCCAGCTGAACATGGCAGAACTGCCCTTCATGGCCTGAAGGGTTTGTGCCACAGTCCGATACATTTCAAATACACCTCAGCTGAATCCCACTGGTTCAGAAGTCCCCTGCATAATATTTCTGTTAAGAAGAAACAACATCAAGCTGAGGGTCCTATACCTATAGCTCAATTCCTTAACCTTCAACTCTCACTCAGAAGGGGACAGTTAACCAGGTGGCTTTTGTGAGGGCAGGGAGAAAGAGGAGCCACCCAGAATATTCAAAGCCCTCCAACAGGTAAGTGACGTATTAGGGGAAAACAGCCAGGGAAGTACCAGACTGTGAGGATGTGGATGGTTTGATAGGCATGTCAGTGGCTTTCCTGCAACAGCACAACATTTTCTGAAAGAGAAAAAAACTCTTCATGCCTCCCTTACCACCAACCCCCAGCAATAAAGTAGACCTCACAGATAAACTGCTGGTAGTGTTCCTCTCCTCATTCCACATGTAGTCCAAATCCACAACTGCATAAGAATAAGTAGAAAAGTAGAAGAAAGATGGACAGAGGAAAGAGCTCAGCTTATTTAATAGGGTGATCCAGGTTGCCAAGACAAAACAGTTATTTGTTGACATTTTGTCCCTAACACCCTGTCATTTCTACTCATTCTTATCCAGGCTATAACTAATAGTTGTCTGTGTAGAGATCTCTTGGGACATAGTCATTATTATTTTCCTGTAAATCACCTAGGCGATATAAGGTGGGTATTCAAGAACTGCTTAGGTTGTTGGAAGATTTCTTCAAACAGTTCTTTGGAAATTGAGGAACACCCTACCTAACTGCGGCTATGAAGGAGTTTTAACCATGATGGCAAGGTTGTAACTACCCATGCAAGAAATCAGCCAATGTAAGGAATCTCATAGAAACACAAGGAACTGGTATTGGTCATGTTGCTTTTTGAAGCTCTCTTCTCTCTGTCGCTCATTACAGGGGGAGTCTGGGGACTAGCTGTCCTTATTTCCATGCCTAAAATTAGCTGGAGTAAGTTCCCTTTGGATACTGTGTGTTTGATTCAATGCTAAATCAGTTTTTCTGGACTTTATTTGTTTTCCTCCTCCAGGACCAAGCCCACTATTACTGCTTTTGCCCTTTCCCCCGTCACGTGTACTCTGCATGGGGATAGGTGTGCATATTTTATTCATATCCTGGTGTTATCCTTCTGACGGTACCATTCCTCCCTTTTGTTTTTTTTCTGTTTTTTTTTTTTTTTTTTTTTTCCCAAAAAGGGGGACCAAAAACAAAATGTAGCAATTCTTAATTTCGGGTAGAAGGAAAAAAAAAAAAAAAAAAGCC
>NW_015091257.1:1699368-1850116 GCF_001431845.1 Calidris pugnax
CCTGGTTTTTTCCTTCTGACGGTCCCATTCCCCCCTTTTTTTTTTTTTCTTTTTTTTTTTTTTTTTTTTTCTCCTGCCCTCAAGTCAGCGTACAATATCAAGTGCATCTGTTGCTTATTGATTTATGCAGTGCTCTGAGACTACAGAAGCCTTTTACAAGCGGGGAACACTTCATTTATAACTAAAACACTGGGACCTCTCGGCTGGAACACAGCAGCCCTATTACAGCGCTGGTAACGCAGCTGAACAGCTCTCAGAGAGAAACTGAAGAACACCATATCTAATTGAAGCAACAAGGGATGGTTAACTACTGTGGGAAAATAGTAATTGCTTATGCTGGAAACTGGCCAAGACACTAGGGTTAACATTTCTACCTTACAAAATGCATGCTGGGACCTTTAAATGGCTACTGCTAATTATAATTACCCCAAATAATACTGTTTAAACCCCCTCTTACTATCACATCCCACCATCAACTTTATTATTATTAATGCATCCATCAGACTGCTCCTAGTGCAGTCTGCTACCTAACAAAGTAATTCACAGAATGCTAATAAAGCTGTATCCAAACTGCTTTAAATCAGTGTATTGGGCACAAAAAATTAGCGAATGGATGCAACTCCCAGTTTCAGGTGAGTTTTATTTGTAGCAAAATTTAAAACTGTCAGAAAATATAGCTTGAAAAAAAAAATAGTGCAAGTGGGTAGGTGAGTTTGGCTTTTGAAATTAGCTCTACTGTCCTGAGTCAGTAAAAAAAGAAAACAGAGAGAAATCTCTCCTCCACTATGTTGTACAGTGGCTGAAAAGATTCCTATAAGCTTTAGGAGATGAGGTAGCATAGCTTGCATCCATCTGAATTTTATCCATCAGTTCCTTCCGACTCACATTATGAAGAAATGTATTTGTGTTTGCCCCAGGGAGGCTTATAGCCAGAGAAGACTTTACACCTTAACATTTGAGCTTCATTAATGCATTTAGGCTTACATGACCAAACGGTTGCAGTTTCAATAACTATCAGTTGGGTTCAACTGAGGAAAATTTGACTCATAATGTCTAAGTTTGAAAGATGATCACTAATGGCACACAGCAGATGCCTTTAAATGTGTTTTCTTTTTCTACTTCTCTATTAACCATCATTTAATGATGAATTGCATATCTTTAGATTTAAGTAAAACAATAAAGCTCTTTAGGTCTAAAATCTCTATTGGTTATTTTATATAAGAGCCTATGCAGGAAATAGCTTCCCAGAAGCATCAGAAATGCAGACAGATGTGTTCAGGCATATACTGTCACCTTATTCAAATCCAGAACTCCTACAACTTTTACTGAGAGCTTCAGTGGTTGATACCTTTGGCAGTAGGCTCCAGAGATAATGAGTTGGTCTTCTGCCAGACCCGGGGATGGAAGGGGAAATCCCACTGTCCTGTTGTGCTGTGGAGCCCTTGCCTCCCCTTGGACAATAGCTATTCCAGCTTTTAAAGCTTTTCAAACAGCCAGGAGGGGGGCACCCCCAAGTAACCTGTCAGTGGATCACACGGCAGCTGGCGCAGAGTGGAGGGACAATGGTAGATGTCCACAGTTAGTGACACTGCTCTGGGTATGGAATCTTAAACTTTGATTTGATTTCTGGGCTGCTTTGGGGCTTCTGTGATGAAGATGTTCAACGTGAAGCATGCAAGAATGGATATTGGCTGTAACGGGACCATTCCTGTGTCTGAAGTTCAATCTGTCTGTAACTACTTCAAAGAATGAAGCTGTAAGTTTTAATTTTACAGGGATGTCAGTAAAGGCTTCTGCTAAACCAGTGGGTGAGAGGGAGGTCTGGGATGCCAACAGCCCTTCCAGTGACTCATTGCAGCATCTTAAAAAAGTTGCTTCCCCCCAGCCCAGTCCCTGTCTGTAGAAGGAGCGTAATAGAGATTCACACTCTCACACTTGGAAAGCAACACCCAGAAATAGTTATTGGCTTGTTTTCCTGAGGACACTGTCACAGCAAATTGGGTGGTCGAATAGCAAGAATTCTAACAAGTCAGATTATCTCTCCCTACAAGTGTTTCCTCTCGTATCTTTAAGTGATCATGCCTATGACAATACTAGAAATACTCAAAAGAGATTTTCCTGAGATCTGGTGAAAATTTAGGCCCCGTCCCACCCTCTTGCTCTGTTGATCTCAAGGTACCAGCCAGAAACATCAATATATATGAGTAGCATCTTACCCCTGAATGTGTCTAAGCCTATGATATTATCTATCTCATGTACTCACAGACTAAGACATGGGTTTGCTTTATGCATGTGTTTTCATAAATTATTTCCTTAATTTCTGCAGAACTAGGAGAGCTCTGTGATGAGTAATGGTCCTGTATTTGCAGAATTTATATTACCAGTAGTTAGAAGGATGGATGTTCCAGTCTGCTGAAGATTTTGAAATTTCATTTGCTTCTGAAGAGGAATAAACTTGAATGTTTTAAGGCTTCACAAAGGAGGACTTTGGAAAAAATACTTTAGATAAACACGGAGTTCAACATAGTGCAATATTTAATGTCAGTGCTTACTTGTTTATTCTATATTAAAAGATATAGTAAAAGGTAAACATAATTGGAAAGGAAATTCATTTGCACAGTTAATGACGCATTTTTATTTATGAATACAATAAACGAATAAAATAAAATGTAGCATAGTCCGAGAACGTATGGCCTCATCAAAGTTTCTTTATCCAGTTCACTTGGGAAATATGCTTAAGCCAATAAATAAACTCAGCCTCAAACATACGGCTATTCACAAACCTGCCTCATCTTGCAGAGATGGGAGGCTGTTAAAACCTTGTTCTTTTAACTGCTAGGCTGAGCTTGACTTGGAGTTCCCCAAGACTCCACAAATATGCACCCCCCATCTTTTCAGGATGGGTTCTAGGCTGTGTAGGTAGCCAGGAGCTCTCCTGGCAGACACATCTCCAGGGGATGCTACAGGGTGAGGAGGACAGAGGGGCCGCAGCAGCGCCTGGCTGAGCCTGACAGCGGGAGGATGCTCTTGGTGTCCATGGGGGTTGTTGTCATACCTACTGCAAAACACCCAGCTTCTGTGGTAGATAACCGTGTGAAAGACACATTGAAACCATGGGGCTGACACCTTGAAATGCATGCAACGTAACCCAGAAAAGGGTAAGGTTTTGGAGGAATAGAGATGTTTGGCCACCAATTTGTGCTCTTCACAGCTGGGAGCTGTGAAGTTTGGTGATCTGTGCCGATGTGGAGATCCCCAGGGAAGAGCTGAAGTTCCTCCGGCACTGACTCATGCTGCCCTGGCTGATGGAGCTTGTTTCTCAACTGACACACTAGTAATTCAATATTGTTTTTCAGTGGGATTTGTTGGGTATTAGGAAGTTATGCTAAAAATGTCTTTAAAAATATGCTGCAAAGCTTCTATTATTTCCACTCTGCCACTTGGGATTAGGGTGCTTTAATGGCTACTTACTGAGAAGAGTAGATTAGGAAACCTCATCATTTTGCTGCTTGAAGTCCCTAGCAAGCAGGTTGCGCTGCTAGTAAGTATCAACCATTTCATGCTAAGTTAACACTGAGAGGTTAATTCCTTATTGCTCAGTATAGGTTATATTTTATCTAAATAACTACCTAGAAAATATCAGAAATAATTTACTCCATAATACAACATTGGAAGGCACCAGGCAATCCCTAGACACCTACAGTAATAAGAAAAAGAATAAGAAACAAAAATAAGACAACCTATGCAACGTAAGTCACACAGTGCAAAGTGTCTCTGTGTATAAACCAAGACATTTAATTAGCAACTCAGTATATTACACTCAACAACAAAAATAATAAATACTTGAGAAGATAAATCCTGGATTAGTTCTGTGCAATAACAGCTACAGAAATAAGGGGATGAAACCCTTAAAAATTGTCACCTGAGGTGGCATTTTATTATCCTAAATGACTCATTAACGTGACACCTTCCATCAATAGAAAATATAAATGTTCAGAGGAATCTAATTTTTAAAGCTCTATTTACAACCTTAAAGTCCTTTCAGTCACCAGGGAGGGGGTTGCCATCATTATGAAGTGCCAGATAGAAGGTACATACTGAGGAAGTGCTCAGAGCCAGAAGGCAGTAGCACAGGTACCTTTCCTCCTGGAGGGATATTGCTTCAAGCTGAGATATTGCAATAACCAAATTAATATAATCCAATCATTCCAAAACCACAGGATTTGCAGGGATTTCTACCCCCTTCCCCACTCCATTTTTATGTTTGAAGTTCTGCAGGCAGGATCTTTATATATCCAGCTAATTCCTGGTGTGAAGGTAATTGGAGTAATGGAATGAATGTGGTGATTGGAGATAAATCCAGTTAGCGGCTGGTCACAAGTGGTGTTCCCCAGGACTCAGTACTGGGACCTGTTCTCTTTAATATCTTTATTAGTGATCTGGATGAGGAGATCGAGTGCACCCTTAGTAAATTTGCAGATAACACCAACTTGGGTGGGAGCGTTGATCTGCTCAAGGATAGGAAGGCTCTACAGATGGATCTGGACAGACTGGATCGATGGGCCAAGGCCAAGGGGATGAGGTTCAACGAGGCCAAGTTCTGGGTCCTGCACTTGGATCACAACAACCCCATCCAGTGATACAGGCTTGGGGCAGAGTGGCTGGAGAGCTGCCTGGCAGAAAAGGACCTGGGGGTGCTGGCCAACTTATGGCTGAACGTGTGCCAGCAGTGTGACCAGGTGGCCAAGAAGACAAACATCACCCTGGCTTGTATCATAAATAGTGTGGCCAGCAGGACTAGGGAAGTGATTGTCCCCCTGTACTCAGCAGTGATAAAGCTGCACCTCAGATACTGTATTCAGTTTTGGGCCCCTCACTACAAGAATGTCATTGAGGTGCTGAAGCGTGTCCAGAGAAGGGCAATGAAGCTGGTGAGGGGTCTGGAGCACAAATCTTATGAGAAGCGGCTGAGGGAACTGGGGTTGTTCAGCCTGGAGAAAAGGAGGCTGAGGGGAGACTTTATTGCTCTCTACAACTACTTGAAAGGAGGTTGCAGGGAGGTGGGGGTCGGTCTCTTCTCCCAAGTAACAAGTGATAGGATAAAAGAAAATGGCCTCAAGTTGCACCAAGGGAGGTTTAGATTGGGCATTACGAAAAACTTCCTCGCTGGAAGGATTGTCAAACATTGAAATAGGCTGCTCAGGGAAGTGGTCGAATTGCCATCCATGGAGGTATTTAAAAGACGTGTAGATGTGGTGCTGAGGGACATTGTTTAGTGATGGGTTTGGCAGTGCTAGGTTAACAGTTGGACTCAATGATGTTAAAGGTCTTTTCCAACCTAAATGAGCCTATGATTCTGTGATAAATGATTTGTCTGTGTAAAAAGATATTTGTCTTGCAATGAGCTGAATATCTTCTCAGCAAAGGCTCACATAGAGGCATTTTCCTTACTGAGGAGTACTGCGTTTTAACTAGATCGCTTTATTGCTGCTTAACTGGGAGGGAGAGGAAGCATTGCAGATCTATGTGCCATGTGTAGTGGAAATCAGCCCCATGGGTGAGGGCGGAAGGTGCAACACTTTGAAGAGCTGATTTTGACTGACTGTATCTGTGTATGTACTCCCTGTGCTTCAGTATCACCGCGATTTCTCAGCAGGAAAGCTGAGAAATTCTCCCTGTATATGCTGTCGCCTTTTATGTCAGTGGAAACACAGCTGAAGTTGCATTCTTTTAATCCACTGACCACAGGGATTATATACTGTATATATATACTGTATATATATACTGTAAATCTTTCATCCATATCTTGTCCGCAAGCTTTCTTCTCTCACTTTTTCTTCATGGAAGAGTGATCCCCATGATTTTGCTGCTGCCTCCTGCACTCCGTGGCTAGGCTTAGATCTTAAGGGTTTCAGATATGAACTGTATTTCTTCAAGATTTCATTTGGAAATCACCCAGAGAACTTCCTTTTGCTAACCTGTTTCCAGCTGTTAATCATTTATGTTTCCATTTTGCTGCTCCAACTAACTTTTGAGATTGATACTTTGTTACCTAATTTCCACTATTAAAGAATTGGAAAGCACAGATTAAAGATCTCTTTAAAACAAGTAGGTCCATGGAGCATTCAGCCAATGTCTCGGCATGGCAATATCTGTTGCCTTTTGCTTGCAGCTCTGCTGTCTGTGAACAGGGGTGGCTCCTGGAGCAAGCTGTCAGCCCAGTGACACAAGGGAGCCCAGAGATCTGTCCCACAAAGCCAAGGTTCTGTGTGGGGACCTAGCAAGAAAGACTATGCTTTGCAAAGAGTCTGGATGGGGCCCTGTGGTGGCTCTGACAGATACTTGGTTTGGTGGTGTCCCTGAAGAGGACTTGAAGTTACCTGAGCAGTGCAGCATATACCCACATCTCACTGCCTGACCTGAGACACAGGAGAGGTGAGGGTGTGGGCTTTTCCCTCTGCCATCACCGTAGGTTGTCTTGTGGTTCAGGAACGAGGGCCTTGGAAAGGACAACACTGGGTCCCTGTAGCTTTATTCCCACAACTACTCAAGAAAACAGTAGGTGGTCAATGGGTAAAAAAGGCTCTCCAGCTGTTTCACTTCGTGTTAGGGGCTAGACAAGTACCACACAGAAAAGGGCTGGATAGGAGCTCTGGTCCTCTAAATCCCTCCAGTGAATTCCCTTCTGTACCTTTGTCTAATGAATAAGTTGATTTTGTAAGGAAACCCATCTGTCTGTGTCATCAGTTTCTTATCCAAGCATAAAATTTATTCCAAATTCAGCTATTGTTGTGTTTATACAACAATAATATGGATCACAGTTGTTTATATATCTGAGGGTAAGGCAGAGTGCGCCAATTAGCTCATGCTATGTTTGGGTATGCAAACATCTCCTGGGCAAATATTCTGCAGAATTCCTCGGCGTGGAAATTCCAGTGCCAGGTAGAGTGGATCTTGCTTTCTTCAGACAGTTAGAAAGGGCAGTTGCAGCACTTTCATATCTATAAGATCAGGTAGTTTTTGCACAGATATGTCAAGAATTACTTCTGGTTTTCACAGTAGTTTTATTCAGGCTGGTGGCTGATACCAATAAGGGTCAGAAATTTTTGCCTAGATTTCTCCTATTTGGTTACATAGGTTGAATTACAACTACATATATAATGGTTTTTCTTTTTTTTGAACATCTAGCAGGAAGTCTGCCCATTTACACTTTACAGGTATTGACAATGTCTTTTTTGTCAAATTGTAGATTTAAGATCAGAAGGTACCAGCAGGATAATCTAGACAGGCTTTTTGTTTAACAGAAGTCAAAGAAACTCAGATACTCTTTCCCTATGAGGCCCCAAGCATCTGTTGTATCCACAAGATGTTTTTTAGAAACAAATTAAATTAAAGATCACACATGATGACGAATCCATCAGAGCACTTGTTAATTTGTTCCATAGTTAATTCCTCTAGTGCTTAAAAATGTGCCTTATTTACAGCTTGAATTTATCTAGCTCCTGGATATCAGAATGTTTTTTAACTCCTGGAGTATAAAGCAGTTGTCTACAGAAAATCTTTTTCCTATATGGGTTCTTACAGATCATGATCAACACCTTTTGGTCTCTTAAATAAAGTTAATAAATAGAGCTCTTTGAGCCTCTCACTAAGTTTTATAGACAACAAATTGCTTTTGTGGCTCTCTTCTGAGTTTTTTTCCATTTTTCAACATCATCCTCCTAATGCATCTGTCAAACCTAGACACACTGGCTACATCTAGAATAGTAAATTAAACAGGAAACATTCCTGGGTGCTTGAACTTGATTGCCTCTGCTGTTAAATTGTTAGCACAGGCTAACAATTGTGGTTTTGGCCTGGATCAATGAGCAAGATCAGCTCAGACCAGAAAATGTCTGAGCACAGTTTGGGGTTAGCAGAAACTAGTGGCCATTCCCAACAGGCAGCTTGTCTGCAGCCACTGTGGTATAAAAATTAAGATAGTTTACAGACATAGATATGGACCATTTCATGCCAGCCATCCTCAGTGCTAGCGGGCAGCTCAGGGTGCTTGTAATTTACTGGCAGAGGCACAGGCAGTTGGTAATCTGCGGTGGCCTCACAGCACTGTGTTTTGAGAAGGATCACCCACTTCTTGTTCCTTTTTGCTATCCAATGTTCATGCCTCTAGATCTACACTCCTCACCACCCTGCTGCCCTTGAAGCTTGTAGTGATTTTATTATCTACCATGTTCCCTAAAATCTTGTCAAATATTATCACTATCCAAGGATAGTAGGGTATCGGGCTATTTTATTTTTTTTTTTACAATAGCAGGGCAGCAGGGACAAAATTTGTACTTCTAAAGGCATATTTTTGAATTCGACTATGTATGATATTTATCTGAGCACCCTTTATGAATGTGGGCGAGCTTTCCCACATAAACATTCTGCTCTCATCACGATATATCACTTCACCATTTTTACTAGAAATGATTTTAGAATTCCTTCCAGAAAGTAGTACTAATAAAACAAGATAATGAATAGTGTTGTGCTGAGAAAAAGTCTTTCTGGGAACTCCTAGGAATCCTAAAATTTCAGTATGTGAATTTTTTGCTCTTTGCCATTAATATTTGGGATGTATCAGATACCTTACTGGTAACCCATTCCTTTGGCTACACTGATTTTGTATAGCCTCATAGTTTTAAACCAGGGTACTGTACACTTCCTCCACAAAGGCCTCAAAAAAATCTTTTTGGTCAATCTGGCAGGGGGAAGGAGAGGAAATAAACCCTTTCACAAAGGACAGTAAGTAAGGGGAATGGAAATAAGTGGGACCTGGCCAGTGCTGGCTTTCAGCTCTCTGGGAGACTTTCTCTGTCACTGGCAGAAAAGTATGTGAACTGAAAATCCTACATTTGTAGAGAGGCATTTTCAGCGATAATGCAAACATGTTTGGCTCTCTCCCAGCTGCAGAAAAGTTGAATACTTAGCCTGAAGTAGAACTATTTTTTTCCTCTGCTAATTTCAAGATCCAAGCTGCATTTTCATCATTCATCATCGTGTAGAAGGTGCTTCTGTGTCAACTTCACACTGTCACATAACTGGTTAAATCAATGCATATTTCACATCATCTCCTGATAGTTTTCAAGAGAGAAGGTAAGATCTTCTGAGGTTCTTAGTGGCTGTAAAATGTGTTCACCTCAACAACGAATTAATTCAGCACTGGGTTTCTGCATCTCTGCTAATGCTGGACCACAGAATGATCTGTGGGATCAAGAGGGATATGTTTGGGGACAAAGTTGGTGGCTTAAATTAAACTATTTTTGCTTTACAGTTGGATTACAATAAACTAATGCTTTTGGTCAGCTGACAAGTGACAAGTTTTTAAGATGCACTAATTTGATTTATTAGAAATTTATCCTTGTTGCAATGCCTCAATCCATATCTAGTTCTGGATTGTTTTCTGCTTCAGAGGAGAGTCATGACTTAATCAAGATTTCAGTAAGGTTTTAAAAAAATATTTCTGCAGTAGCATTAATGCCATGGTTGTGCTACTCAGTTGTTTCTCTGATGCTGAGTCCTGACCACTTGGGTTGCTAGTAGAAAGGAAGGGTTAAAAAAGTAAGGCAACAAAGTGTTAAATGAGGATGGTTAAGTGACAGTGGTGCAGCACATCCGATGTAGGGGATCGGAGATTGTTAAATTTATTTTGCTGTCAGGAAAAGCCCCATTCCTCCCAGGATGGGGAGGGATTGGACCCATGATCAGTGAGGAGGGATGGCCTGCTGAGCTGCACCAGATGCAAGACCTCCAAAGCTGAGGCACTGTGGTCCTAATATGAGAGATCCTGAGCTCAGATGGGTTTGAGAAGCCTTGTCATAGATACCTAATACGTCTTTCTGCTTAGCAAATTATTTCTTCCACAGGTCCTGAAAAGAAAGAGTGAAACTATGTCTGCAAATTAATTTACAAATGCCAGAAAGCACCTGCAATTTTGACACATCTTCATCAGAACTCACCTCCAGGTCTCCTTATCTCCTCTTCCTCATTCCACTTCTTTTTTTCCCCTCAGCTTGGAAGGCTTTTTTTTTTTACCAAAGGTTGCTGGGGTTTTTTGCTTCCCTTTCCTTTTCCCACCTACCCTGCCTGCTCTCTCCTCCTCTTCCCCTCTCCCTAAAAGACTGCGGAAAAGCACTGCAGCAGAGGTAGTGTGGTTTAAAGGTACAGAGCTCCAGTGAAAGAGGCTGGAAATTTATGTTCTGAAATTTGTGAGGATCCTTTGCACTCCCTGCCCTTTGCAGGCCCTGTAAGCAAGGTGTGTTTCATACAGCCACATGGCTTATCCGTGCCCCAAGGAAAGAACAAGGAGCCAAGTTAGAGTTCTCCAAGAGATCATTTTCAGGCTGGTGAAGTGTTCTTGCAGAAGGGATCAAATCAGGCCAGGTTTTAAAGTTACTTTTGGGTGACTAGAGAGTCAGGCAGACTCTGGGAAGCTTGCAGAAGAAATTGGCATTGCTTGGTCTGCTGAGCTTTTCAAATCTGGAAGTTTTATCTAAACTAATTTGTCTCTTTGCTTTTGTGGACGACCTTGTGTGTGGTCTGCTGGTACTTCTTATCAACAGTGGAGTACCTCAGGATTTAGAGTGCTTATCTGCAAACACCCAGGAGGGCACCCAAACCCCATCTCAGAGCTTCTTAAATATGACTGTCTGTCTTCAGAGGTACAGCCCCCTCCAGCTGAATAAGGGGAAGTTGTGCTCGCATCACGTTGGCCGGTGTTGGCTTTTTCTTGATATTACTTTTCTTCCCCCTATTCAAGGAGCGGGAAGAGGAAACTGCATTGTCATGGCGAAGGGTGATCTACCACTCCTGCTGCCCAAGGAGTGATCTGCCCCTGTGGACCACTTCGATTGCACCCCTGAGCGGCAGCGGCTCCGCAGTGCCAGTGCTGCTCCTGCAAAAGCAAAGCCTGCGGGCGGTTATGATGGGGAGGTGGAGTCATTTTAACAATTAAATAGCACCATCTGCAGGCTCTGCACGCCCCACAGCCCCGCACCAGCACGCCAAGTGTGCAAATGCCTCCATCCTCCACGGGTATGGAACCTGCCTTCAGCTGCTGCCCACCACAGCACGTGTAACACGTCTACTGAGCTGCTGCCTCTCCCAATGGTGGTCCAGGTGGATGTGCCAGCATGCACAGCTGCAGGCACAGGCATGGAGCATTTTGGGCTGCATTGACAGGTATTGGTCTGTGCAAGCAGTGAACGTAGCCTTGGAGTGGTCACCTCAAGGTAAGCTGAGCCAAGAGGGTGTTTGACTAATACCTCACAGACAAAGAACAGCTCAAGATGTCATTTTTAGAGGAGAAATCTTCATCTGTGGTTATAGCCACTTACCAGCAATCATCAGCAAGGGCTTTTTGGTCTTCCTTTGCCCACTAGTCCAAGGAGAGCAGGAGCACCCTGTTGTGCTGTCACAGTGTGGAGGCTGACCAACCTGCCCCTTCCAGGAAAACTACCACTGGGAAAGATGTGTCTAGCGGGAGGTAAGATTCACCCCGTGACTGTGAACATGCTCGCTTTTAGACTTGTTTTTTCCTTAAAAGGAAATAAAAAAAGAATAATGCTGCTCCTGCACTTCACAGGTGAGAGACAGACCTAGCAGAAAAGTGAGAAAGTGAGACACAAACTGATGTTTTAACATTGATAACTTCCCCTTTAAATCACAAACTTTTTTTATTTTTAAGCCTTCTGCTGCTGGCACATTAAAATGTCTGCTGAATCCCTGACTACTCTTAAATCATCAGTACTAGGTTGTGAACATTTTTCTGCTGATACTTTTCTTTTACTAATAATATCTCTGCTGTCTTATAGGAATCCTGCTAAAAGAACCATGACTGTTTTTTTTTTTTTTTTTTTTTTTCTCCTTTTTTAATGCTGAAGGTCTATCTCTTTATTTTCAATAAAGCATTTTCCTGAAGTCCACCTGGGGAATTTCATCTGCTGCCCAGCTGCATCTTTCCAACAAACAGGCAAGTTTTGTACATCCTCCGGGTATAATACCAATACCTCACTAATAAAAAACCCCAAATCCAACAGAACCAAACACTTTAAAAAAGTTGAGTATTTTCCTTTAGAAAAAGCTGGATGAAGTGAGCCTCTCTACAGAGGAAGAGAAACACTTATGGCTCAAGGTGAAAGACGCTTTGTGCTTGGCCATCACTGTACTGTGCTCCCTTACCACCACCTTGGCTTGCACCCAGAGAGGTGACTGTCTTCTCCCGTGCTTGTGGGGGTTGTTTTTTTTTTTTTTTTTTTCTTTTCTCCTTTTTTAATGCTGAAGGTCTATCTCTTTATTTTCAATAAAGCATTTTCCTGAAGTCCACCTGGGGAATTTCATCTGCTGCCCAGCTGCATCTTTCCAACAAACAGGCAAGTTTTGTACATCCTCCGGGTATAATACCAATACCTCACTAATAAAAAACCCCAAATCCAACAGAACCAAACACTTTAAAAAAGTTGAGTATTTTCCTTTAGAAAAAGCTGGATGAAGTGAGCCTCTCTACAGAGGAAGAGAAACACTTATGGCTCAAGGTGAAAGACGCTTTGTGCTTGGCCATCACTGTACTGTGCTCCCTTACCACCACCTTGGCTTGCACCCAGAGAGGTGACTGTCTTCTCCCGTGCTTGTGGGGGTTGTTTTGGCCCAGATCAGAGCTGAAGTTCACTGCTGTTGCTGGGATCCTTCTCCAGATGTTCACAACAGGCTTGCAGCAGAGCTGGCAGTGTGATCTTTGTCCTTTGTAGGTTGGCCCAGTGGCCACCATCACCCAGCCTGCCCTCCTGCCTGCTCTGGCCACCCCACAGGGAATCCTGGCTTGCTGCAGTGCTGCTGCCTGCAGTGAGGGCAGCTCTGGTGCTCTGTGCCCAGATCTCTGCACTGTCATTTTCCCAGTGATGCCACCCTGTGATCAAGGTAGTGACAGTCTGGGTCTTCCTTACAAGGACAATGCCTCCCTCAAGGGATGTATAGATGGCATGATGTATAGTGGGCATCTTGCTGACAGGGAAGATGACTGAACTTTAGCTGGTGTTTTGGGAGTGCCCTGTGGCTTCAGGCACTCCCAGGATTTCCCAGCTCAGATATGTGTGACTGAACCCTTTTCTTCAGATCAGTACCTTAACCCACAAAATCATCCTTCTCTAATACCCTGGGAATCATATGCTCTAAGGATGCATTAACATTCAAGCCTGTGACCTTGTACAGTTAGGCAAATCAGAATTATTACTGTATGTAATGAAAATATCTCAGAGCAAGCTCTGTCTCTAATGAACTTCTTGCATGAAAACTGAATGAAAGATTTGTAGCAAAAGCTGAAAAATAATTCAAATACAATATTGACATCCCAGATTGGCTGAAGAGCGAAGGAAGTAAGAATGCTATTGTACTCATCTCTGGTGTGACCCTTTATGGGACATAGGATGCAGCCATGGCCACCAAGGTTCAAGTAAGAGGATCTCCAAGCAGGATGCCATGCTGGTGCTGGAAATGCTTCCATTCTGGTAAGGGGAGGCTTGAAAGAGCAGACCAGAAGAATCTAGCCTGTGTGCCTTCACCATACGAAAGGAAGAGTGAGGAACAAACCCCCTAATCACTCCTAAGGTGGGTCGTGGAACGAGGTGCATGACAGTTATCTGAGAGAGGAGGAGTGAGACTTGATACTTGGTCTTTTCTAGCTGCGTTCAGTCATTACACTGACCAGTGTGTAATGCAGCCAATACTCTTCACTAGGGGTTGGACTAAATGCTGTATAACCAAAGAGCCAGTGCCCAGGTGCAGATGCCACTGCTCTTGCCAGGTGAAAGCTGGTCAACAAGTGTACGAATGCTGAAGAGTGGCAAAGCTTGCCCATGACAACAGTGGCCGTGTCCTCATCCAGGGATGGCTCTTTGACTGCCTGGTGGGAGCACAGCACTGTTTCCAAGATCCCCATGGAGCAGAGGGCAGCCCTTGCTCTCAGCTACCTGCAATTTCTGATCATGAGTGTGATGGCAGCTGTAAACCAACATACTGTGTGTGGTCACCTGGTAGCAATCTCCTCCACAGGTGTTTACAGCCTGAAAGTACTAGGCAAGAGGCAATAACCCACATTTTACTCTGCTGGATGTGGTGTGATTAAACCAGGGATTCAAATACCTCTTAGTTACTACCCAGCAGCTCCTGCAGAAATTGTAGTTCTCCCCTGGGCAGCTGTCTGCCCTTATTGGCAGGCAGGGATCCCTCTAGCCTCATATTCCCCATGACATCGAGCTCTCTGCCCTTTGTTGTTCGAAACCTGGATGGACTCACTGGGGAATATCCTTCTGGAGACCATCACCAGCTTCATGGAGCCAGAGCAGGGTTGCTGCAATGAGCTCTGAGCCAGCCAGGCTGTTTCCCTGGGGAAACAACTGTGGCTCCTGCTGCCCTCCTGCTGGATGCTGTTGCTCAGGACAAGTGTGGCTCTACCTGCCAGCACCCTGTCCCTTATGTTTGCACTTTAAGGAGAAGACCGCAAGCAGTGGCTCTACATAGCTGGAGCATGGCGACCTATTCCCTCCATCTCCTGCCTGGGACGCCTGGGCTTCCCTTGCTGGGCTGCAAACTTCCAACTCGTTTCCCAGGGCAATGCACACTGTGAGGGCTGTGCTGGGAATTGAGAGATGTGTTTCCACTGCGCAGTCTGAGTACACAAACAAGCCATTTCTGTTTCCTTATTTGTTCATCAGAAATGCGGATTTGCCCTCTGTGCATGGTACTGATCATCTATCTCTTGAACTCTGCAGCAGATCCTTTTGGCCCATAATAGATTACGTTTTTTCTGGAGGGAGGGGTATATTCAAGACTTGGGCACCTCTGCTCATCCACCAGCCTAGGCAGACACAAGCCGGCTCCAGTCCAGAAGGTGACAGCAATGGTAGAGTAGACCTCCCAGCAGGTTTTACTGGTTTGGATGTAGCTCCACTTTAACCTGTCTTTTCATCTTCTGGAGGGGAGCTGGCCCAGAAAGTTCATAGGCCACATAAGGAAAGCCTCAGTCCCTTTACATTCATCTGTGCCTATATATTGCCACAGAATAGAAATAGGTGTGAATGGAGAGTTGAGTCACCACCCTTCCTGTAAAGAACGTGTTATGGAGAAGTCTCACACTGGAAAAAAACCTTGCTAATGAATCTAATCAACATTTCTGATCCAAGTCATTACATTATGCTTTGTTTATAAAGAATTTTCAGAGCACTGTCTGTTTTCTAGTTAGGATTCTCCACGGTGTGCCCTGAATAGCTGAAGAGAAAATGATATACTCCTCAAAAAGGGATATTTTGTTGCTTACAATTCCATTAAATGTTGCTGGAGAAGATTGTTGTCTATTGTGAAGTAAAAATATGACTAGAAAGAGATAGAAATGGAATATCACTGTCTGCAGGAGGTTTAAACCAAGACAAGAGGATTGTGCAATGTGCTCTTGCAGAAAAATAGCAAACTTTACTCTTGGTTCCAGCTCACCAAATGATTAGAAGTGAAACAGAGCAGAGATTTTTCTAAAATGGACTTCAATTTATGCTGAATATTCAAAAGGCAAAGCTGTGAAATTCAAGCACCTCCAAAATGTGTAGCTGGGTTCTACCTTCAGAAATACCTAATCTCAAATTCTTTTTCCTTTGTCTTTTATGGGCTGTGATGTTGCTTTAGACCATGCCAAATACAATATTGCAGGAGTGTAGAATTGCATGTTGAAAGACCAAGAAGGCTGAAAATACTAGCATTTACTTCCTGTTGCACCTGAAGGAATACAAGTGTCTGCATTCATGGGGCTGAAACAGGAACAGGGAGGGACTCAAAGCCCTAAACCTAGTATGAGTTGCGGAAAAATAATTTAGAGAAGGCACCATTTCAGTGCTGTGCTTGCTTTTGCTACTGTTCAGAATTTCTTATTAACTATGAGTTAGATAGAAAAGAGAGGACTGAGGTAACGAAAACAGGGTCAATTTGCTCTAGGTCAATTTGCTCTCCCCTCCTGTAGCAGCTGCCCAGCTGTGGAAAGGTCCAAAGCCAATTCCAGCTTAGGGTCTGCACACATAGTGGTCTTTTTGAGTTCAAGGTGCTCACCAGCCCTGGTGAACATCTACTTCTGGATTTCACTCACCAGGAGAGGCACCAAGAAGTTAGATACAGCAGCTCTTGCTTAGTGGATGCAGGAGTTTTAACTGGGTCAGGCCTTCAACTCTTGTTCTAGGGTGTGAAGGGCCAGAACAAATAAAATGAAAACAAAACGAATTATACTTAAAGAGGAATTTAGCAGGTGTGGGAGGCAGGTACCAGAAAATTCAGGTGTGTGAGCCGAATTCTCTGTGAATGAATGTCATCTACATTCTTGGAATCATGGAATAATCGAATGACTAGATTTGGAAGGTAACCTGAAGATCATCTAGTTCCAACCCTCTTGTCCTTGCAGGGACACCTTCCGCTAGGCTAGGTTACTCAAAGCCCCAAAACCTTGAACACTTAGAGGGATGGGGCATCCACAGCTTATCTGGGCAACCTCTTCCTGTGTCTCAAAGTCCCCAGAGTAAATAATTTCTTTCTTACATCTAATCTAAATCTATCCTCTGTCCTGGTTTGAGCGCCACAGGACTAATTTATCTTCTAATGTCTGGGAAAACCACACTTTTAGAAGACTCCAGTCTCTGACTTTGTGAAAATATTTACGTTATAGCCAGCTATGGGATGTGGGTTTCAAGGTCTCGATATTTTTGACTTAGCAAGGTGCAGGGATGAGGAAGAGAACGACCCTGGCACTTGACCCAAGCTGGCCAACAGGATTATTTCATACCATGAACATCAAATTTTCCATCTATCCATTTTGAACTTCCATCCAGTTTCCAGGAGGATCTGCTCCATGATCTTGCCAGGCACAGAGATGAAACTGACTGGCCTGTAATTCCCAGGTCTTCCTTTTTTATCATTTAAAAAATGAGGACTATGTTTTTCTTTTTCCAGTCAGTGGAAACTTCACTAGATTGCCACAGCTTCTCAGATATGATGGACAGTGGCTTAACAACCTCATCCACCAGTTCTGTCAGGACCTGCAGATGAATCTCATCAGGTCCTATGGACTTATGCACCTTCAATTTCCTTAGATGGCCTCAGACTGATTTTCTGCTATAGTGGGCACTTCCTCATTCTCCCAGTTCCTGCCTTTGCCTTCTGTGACTTGCGCGGTGTGGCTACAGCATTTGACAGTGAAGACTGAGGCAAAAAAGTCATTGAGTACCTCAGCCTTCTCCATATCCCAGGTAACCAGGTCTCCTGTTTCTTTCTGGAGAGGACCCACATTTTCCCTAGTCTTCCTTTTATCACTGACATACTTATAGAAGCTTTTCTTGTTGTCCTTGATGCCCCTGGCCAGATTTAATTCTTTCAGGGCTTTATCTTTCCTGATCTGGTCCCTGGCTGCTCAGTTTCTCTGTATTTCTCCCAGGCTACCGGTCTTTGCTTCCACGCTCTGAAGGCTTCCTTTTTACTTTTGAGTTTGTCCAGGAGCAACTTGCTTGTACATGCAGGCCTCCTGGCTTTTTTGCTCAACTTCCTTTGTTGGGATGCATTGCTCCTGAGCTTGGAGGATGTGATCCTTGACTATTAACCAGCTTTCTTAGGCTCCTCTTCCCTCCAGGGCTTTATCCCACAGTACTCTACCAAGCAGATCGCTGGAGAAGCCAAAGTCTGCTCTCCTGAAGTCCAGGGTAGCAAGCTTACTGTGTTCCCTCCTCACCACCCTAAGGATCTTGAACTCCATCATCTTGTGGTCACTGCAGCCAAGGCTGCCCTTGAGCTTCACATTCCTCACCAGCTGCTCCTTGTTGGTGAGAACAAGGTCAAGCATGGCACCTTTCCTCATTGTCTCTTTTGTCGCTTTGAGGAGGTTATCATCAATGCATTCCAGCAACTCTCTGGATTGCTTATGCCCTGCTGTGTTGTCCCTCCAACAGATATCGGGGTTGTTGATGTCCCCCATGAGGACCAGGGCTTGTGAATGTGAGGCTGCTCATATCTATCTATAGAAAGCCTCATCCTCTTGGCCTTCCTGGTCAGATGGCCTTTAACAGACTGTAACATCACCCTCCCCTGCCCTCCCTTTAATCCAGACCTGTAAGGTCTTGGTCAGCTCCTTATCCATCCCCAGGTGGAGCTCCACTTCTGCTGGTCCTTGATATAGAGGGCGACACCCCCTCCTCATCTCCCCTTACCTGTCCTTCCTGAAGAACTTGTATTCTTCCATTCCATTCCATCCTTCACTATATTTGGCATATTTAGATAGTGTCAGAATAGTGTCAGATAGTCTTTTTTTTTTTTTACAGATTTAGGACAAATAGACCTGAATGTCTACTGGGAATTAGCTTAAGTTGGTCATGTTATTTAACACACAACAGGAGATTTCAGTGGGATTTTAATGACAGGGTAATAGACAAACCCATTCAGAAAAAAAAGAAAAGGACTGCATTACAGACAGAAAGCAAAGAAGCCAGACAGCAGCAGTAGAAGGCAGGTTGCGAGAGCAAACTACAGTGGCAGATATTAAGGTTGTAAAAGGCAATACTGAAAAATTCATTGTTGTAAGACGTGTATGTAATGGAGAAGGGAAGACAGAAGTTGCTCTCCTGTCACCTATTGCGAGTCACCAAAATGAGTTCAGTACATAATGTCTAGATTCACAGAGGTACTTAGATTTGTAACTGGTGTTTGGGCAATGTGGATTTTAATGGGTTTAGGGCCCTATAGAGAAGGCTGAAACCTATCTATTTCTGAGGACACAGTGAGCAATCACAAAGGCTGTGCACCATATACAAGTGTGAAGAAGGAAGTGACACTTTACACATACAGTGGACGAGTCTGAAACCCCACTGAAAGCATATGGTTTTAAGCACTCTCTGAAAGAGATGAAATTCACGTACCACTGTCTGAGGTGCAGTTTGCAAAGAGGTCAAAGAGCCACCAGTCCCCATTTGACAGCTTTACTCACAAACCTCAATGGTGCCCACATTGCTGCAGAGCAAGACCAAAGAATCAGAAGGGGAAAAACATTTTCGCTGTCAGTATGGGCACACTGGTGGCTCTGATGTGATTAAGGACAGTTTTTCTTTCCTGAAAAGGCTCAGGTACAAACATTCACATTATCACTAGAAGAGCAAAATGAAAGCATTGGATTTGAAAGACTCCTACATGAAGTGGCTTGAGATACAAGCACGGCCTGTGTAGAGGGATACACCATTTTGGGGAAGGAAGCTAGAGTAATGGACAGATGCTGCTGTGCGTTTCTAGCTGCTCCCTGAAGAAACACTGGAGATGAGGATGAAGGACAGCAAGCAAGTAAGGATATCAGAATCTGAGAGACACCATCTGGAAGCCAGCAAAACAGCAGCTGCTCCTGTGAAAGGCAACTCTGAATTAAGCAGGCCTGCCTGTGTGACAAAAAAAAGAAGGCATAAAAGAAGACATGGCTATCAGGATGGACAGTTTGAGTCCCACTTAGGGAAGGCTGCTTTTCATTAGCTGCTACTGGTGACACAAATAGCAGCCTCACGGGAAAAATAAGACCAGAGAAGAGGGCTGCAGCTGACTTTCTTATGAGTCTTGTGAATACTGAATGCAAAGAAGGAACAAGCAAGATTTTGAAAACAAACTTTTGGCAGAAGAAATGTTAGATTCATGTAATGTGAGGCTTCACTGAAAGAGGAGCTGGTGTGGGCTGGAGAGACTCCAATTAATCCAGAGGGAAAATAACCTTCTGCTAGCAGGATTAGAGGGAAAGGCTTTAAAGTCAAGAAAGGGAAGGACAAAAAGACAAATGGGAGGAGGATAATAAAACACTAGAGCTAGCGTTGCATGCAAAAGAAAAGGAAATTGGCTCTTGAAAATGGAATCTGTTTAGGGTCTCAGCTGTCCTCCTTCCAGAGAGTCGGAAGGGGATGCAGAGAGTCCAGATAAACAGGTTATCACACAAAACCAAGCCTTGTAAGTCCAAGCAAATGGTTCAGACACCTCCTAGGTTGGTACTGATAAAGAGCTTTTTCATCAGATCAGTGTAGTTTATTCCTGAAAACACCTTCCAACATATCATAACACAGATTAATTGGTTTACTTGCTTACTGTTCTCAGCAAAGGATTCAGAGACTGGGATTTAGGGATGAACATTTTATACTGAGGGTAAGACACTCCCTAGTCTGACCTCTGGAACACTGTTAGGTTCATGTTGAGAAATAGGACTTCTGAAGCACGGACTCTGGACAGAAGACTTCAGTCTCTTATTGTGGAAAGTTTTGTTTTCAGAAGATTTGCTGAAAAATTCCATCTCTCAAGCACAACATTCTTTTCCACCAACATTTTTTTAAAAGGTGCAGACGTCTGCCCTACACAAGGGAGACTGCAAAATGTCTCACAGAAGGGCTGAATGATAGCAATTCAAACCAGATAAAAAATAAAATCCCAGCTAGATCTCCAGATCCCCTTCGTTTCCCAGAGGGTTCCTCCTGCATTGCTGCACGTGCTTGTGGTTGGTCCTTGGAAAACAAGCTCTTGCCCACTTAATGTGGGGCATTTCCTCTCTCATTTTCTGAGCCAGAAGACAATCCTGATACCCTCCAAGACTGCAAGTATGCTTGAGATGTTGCTTAAAGCAAAGACAAGTCTAATTTACCTAGTCAGATGAGGTCTATGTATTTGATGTGGGCTCTTTCATGGTTAGCTATATTTCATAATGAGGTAGCTGTATGGGATGACAGATCCTAGGGCAGGTATCCCAAACTGGGCTTGTTCTGGCAGTGCTGTTGACATTGGCAAGCAGAGGAGGAACCATTAAAATTTTTGGGCAGCACAGGCATGCTGCTCTGAGGCTGTTTCTGTAGCACTTGTGGTACATTTAGCACAATTTGGGAATCAGTGTACTAAAGGAATGTGAAACAAAATTCTGTGTGCAGCGAAGTCATGAATAGTTAATGCAGCTGGATAGAGAATGGTAATTCCGTTTCACGGAGGAGTTTGATATTTGCTTTCTTTCACATTTGGAATCAAAACTAAACATCCTGCAATTCTCCATGCAGTGTTATAAGGAGATCAGGTTCTGGCTGGGCCATGCGGGAACCATTTGGGAAACATCAACCCTGATGATCCTGCTGCCAGGAGCTGCAAGACTCCACATTCTGAGGACTGTCAACTTTCTTTTTGCCTGGCTGCTTAAGCATTCAAAAAACCCACAAGAATAGTCCATCCAGCCCAATATTCTACCTTTTTTGGTGGTCCACAGTAGGTGCCTAGGAAGATAACAAGGCAAGTGAATTCATACCTTCTCAATATTCTCCTAGGCTCCAGTAATACAAGAATTCAGAACTTCATGGGCCAGAAGTGGCATTTGTCCTCAAAGCACTTATCCTGATGCATTTAGTATCTGCGACATCCTGTGGCAAGGATGAACTTGCAGCTGGTGTGACCAACCATTTACCTCTGCTTGTGATGAACCCTGTGCTGCCTTCAATGCCAGAATAGCAACTGTGCTGATGGGAAAGGAGAAGACCTTCTGGTATCTGACACACACGCATACTGCAGAAGCCAGCTGAGAGTCAAGTGTGTGTCTCCTCCTGCTTAAATAGTTCAGGCAGTCTGTGGTTCATTTCTGAATATGAAAAGGAGAGTATTTTAATTTGAACCTACAAGTCATCTTTCTAGGAAAATTCTAGGCAACAAAACTGAAATCATATTAAGGTGAAAAAAAAAGAAAGGAAGAGAAAAGGAAAGGAAGATAAAAGGAAAGGAGAGAAAACAAAGGAGTAGAAAGGAGCAGAAAAGAGGAAGGGAACGGAAAGGAAGGTAGGGAAAGGGAAAAAACCAATCTACAACAATGTATATTAAAAGTATTAAAACAACAATTTACATAAATGTATCCTGTCGACAGTATACACAGAGTCTTGAAGCTATCTGAATCTTTCCACTGATTTTTTTAATTATTTTTTTATCAGGTCACTGATCAGTTCCTGTGTGACTGGAAGCTACACTAAAGATTTCTTTGCCTTGAATATAAACATGTACCCTTTTGTTTATGCACAGAAAAGATTGTAGGAAAACACTGGAGGAGGCTAGATGAAATCCTGGCTCCACTGGAAGCATGAGTAATGGTTCAGGCCAGGCTGGTGCGGAGGGAGAAGGTCAAGAGACCATCTCTTGCCTGTTACAGTTAATGGGATTTCACTGTTCTTTCCTTGAGTTATTCAAAAATCATGATCTGCCCCCTCCAAAGTAATGGGACTGGCTCAGTAAGTTTTAAAAATGATTTTTGGTCTGTTGGGTTTTTTTAATGAGCAAGTGCATGTGGATTGTGCATGGGATTTGCTTGCTTCACATTTTTGAGCTGTAATCTGCAGTTCCAAGTCCTAGAAATGGACACCCTGTCCAAAGAGCACTCAGAATCCTCCACCTCTCTCTGGAAGATCAGACCTTAAGATAAACAGAGGATATTCTAATGTTTATGATAAAGCTGAATTTTACCTGCACTGCCTGCTCTGTGTGTGCTCAGAAGGAGCAGATATACTTCCCCTTGGGCACATGGTCCAGTAGTGATGTTGGTTATCTCCAGGTTCACTGAGCTCTAGAAGCCCTCCCAGCTTCATACCTGCTTCCCTGGCTGTGAGGAGCAAGCAGCAGTGCAGGGCTGTGACCACTTCTGTCTGACAGGATGTGGCCAGGACACTGCTGAGCTGTAGGCTGTGGGAGGGGGAGGCTCTGCTTGCGCACGGAGGTCAGACATATGGACGCCTCTTCAATGCAACATGCAGAATCTGGCTTTTGGGCAGAGGGCGTGCATGACTCTGGAACAATGACACTTAACCAGCAAATCTCCAAAAATGAGATGTTGCAGCTATTTCTAATCCCCATTGTGCTCTTTTGAGAAATATCGTGAAGCAATTTTAACCACACACAAAATGAGCCAGCATCTTGCTGCAAAGTCCCATTACGGATCAGTAATCTACATCAGAAACAGCAGGGATGTGCCAAAACCTTTACTGAGAACACAAATAGAAAAGTTGAACCAATGGTCTGCCACATTTTATCTTACCTCTTCGCAACTGGTCCATTTTCCTACAACGGCTGGATATGGAAAAATAAAAAGTTTGATTACAGGAACAGCTTGGTGGAGTGGGGAGAGAGGTTATTGAACTGCTTGTTAGTTGTTATTTTTTTGGCTGGAGTGGATGTAAAAGTTAATCTGCAGCAAAAGGTCTCACAGCAGGAGCATGTTTGTGAAAATCACTCGTACCAATTAATTACTGAAATTCTTGTTGCAGCATAATTTCTCTGCTCTAAGTGAAGGAAGGAAAACGGTTCCTATATTCACTACAGACTTATTTGGGAATGTGCTGGATTTTGTTGTTTTTTAAATAAAACTATAACTAGCTCACTGCATCAAAATAAAACAAATGTAATAAAAAAAAAGACAGTAATAAAGGAAAGCGCATTCTGGACAATGAAATGGAGAGCTTGCTAATAACTATTACATGGAAAAGCATGTCAATAAAATAGTTAATTACCTCTGAGTTGACAGGGAAGTTTTGATTAAATGACAATTTCCTATTCAAGCAAGAAAGGAATAAATCAATACCATTGACTAAAATACACTTTCTTTATCAGAAAAGAAAAAAATGTGTCAGATGTTGTCTCTAAATACACTGCACACAAAGCCCATGCAGCCAAAGCAATAACCACGGCTGTAAAAAGAGACATCTTTTTTTCAATGAGTTATTTTTCTGGGTGCCGATTGCTGTCTTTCTGATGAGGCTAGATGGTTACACACACTGATTTAGGAGAGTTCATTAATGTACTGCCCTCATCCTTTTCTCGTCAGCTTCTCCCCCATCATCCTTCTCTTTAAATTGAATGATACTCCAATGAACGTACCCTCTGCCTGCTACAGTATGCATCTGTAATTTGAGTACATAGCCATGGGAAATATCCCGTTGGACTTAAAAGCCCTGCCATACTAGTCTTTTGATGAATGTTTCAGTAGTGTTGGCTTAGGATATAGATATGAAAGCATAACTCATTATTACTCGCGAAGCTGGGGAAACCGTATTTTCAAGGATAGTTTTAGAGCTCCAAAATATGGGGCTTTCCTTTTGCTTTGTCTTGGTTTAGACATGGAAATCAATGGCACTACTCCTGTGTGAAACAGAAAAAGATGGAAAAGATGGCTCAGCTACAATATCTCTTCTGTGCAGGCTGAAGGGGAGCTGGAAACCAGGGAGGCCTCAGTGGAAAAATTTCCAGGCAGATGACCCACCTGGGGATCTCCAGTTCTTTGTCTTGACAAGGCAGTCAGGAGACAGAGGGACAAGCAAATAAACTGGCAAAACTCAGCACAGTGCCTTTATGCTCAGTGAGAAAAGTGCCAGCAGAGTCCTTACTGGACTCTCATGGCCTTCAACCATATTCTTGAAGTGCTTTTGTGTGTTTAGGAGCCTGAGGTATTCCCTGCTCATAGGAGGGAGTCTAGGTTTCCTTCAGCTAAGTGAGATCAGCCCTGAGCTGCCCTTCAGACGGAGTAGGAATAATGCAGCTGAGGAGGCATATATTAGAGACACATTAATGACATCATATAAAATAAATCAGTGATAGAAAGGATGGTTTGCTGTATGTATGAGAAAAATCAGAGGGAGCGCATCTGAGATCTCAAAATAAAGTAATCTGAAAATAAATGATAGGACAAGGGGTAATGGGTTCAAGTTGCACCAGGGTAGGTTTAGACTGGACATTAGGAAACAATTCTTCACAGAGAGAGTGGTCGGGCATTGGAATAGGCTGCCCAGGGAGGTGGTTGAGTCACCATCCCTGGCTGTGTTTAAGGGACGTTTAGATGTGGTGTTGGGGGATATGGTGTAGGGGAGAACTCTAGAGTAGGGTGGATGGCTGGACTCGATGATCCCGAGGGTCTCTTCCAGCCTAGATAATTCTGTGATTCTGTGATAAATCAATCAATATATGATTTAATGGTGTACTCTCACCTAAGAAACTATAAACAAAATTTTAAAAGGGGAATGGCAACAGGAGCTGGTGGATCTAGCAGAAGCTCAAGGATCGGCAATGTTGTGGAAGGGCGAAGAATCTTCAGCAAAGCCCTTAAGTAATATCTGTGGGCTCCATGGAAGACAATAGGATTTAGAAAATGTCAATGAGATTAAAAGGAAATGCTCAGCCACTCTCCTAAAGAGAAGAGGGTGCTCAAGGTCAAGCATATACCTGCAAGGTTTTGCTTGTCTGAGGCTTTAAATCTGTCCCTCATGTGGTTACCTCTCCAAAGCCTATAAACGTTACAGATCAAGAGACTATTCACCATTTCCTTTAGAGGGATTAACTCAGGCTAAACTTAAAGGCTGATTCAAAGACCCTTGAATGATTACACTGTAGCAAACCAACAATGACTATACTTTTTTTGTCACCCCCTTTTAGGTTAGAACAAAGCCCTGCCTCTTCTCCCCATCTCTTCCCCACCAGGGAGATCCTCAAAGCCCTAGCCTTTTAAAAGAGGGGCAGCTAATTATCAGGGGTCATGTAACCTCCCTCTGAGTCCTTAGCTTAGCTTCTGTGTCTCTGTGTTGTCTATAACTCTGTACTTTAATGAAATAATGAAAATAGATCATTGATAACACCAGTAACAGTGAAATCACTGCACTGAAACGTTCATTACTACTATTTTTCTAATACTTGCAGATCAGAGATACTTTAGGTGGAGAATGATCCTGCTTCCATGGAAATCAGTGGCAAGCCCACAAGCAGTTGCTAGTCTGGTTTATGGAAATGGGATCTAATTTCTTTTGGGAACCAGTGGAGCACTGTTATTGGGGTACCTCCTGAAAGCAGAAAGACTGTTTCACAGCACGCATCTGCTGGCAAATCTCAACCAAGAAAGCAGGTAAATTTTCATTTTTAGTGATTTTTTTGAATGTCTGTTGGTGGAAGGAGTGAATGGGGAAAATATGTGTTCCACCTCCTCACATTAGGCATCCTCGGTGCTGTTAGTGCTTAGCTGCTATGTGGACTAAACCAGTCTGCTGCATCTCACCACCTGTTGAGGTGATGCTGTGGAAGTTCCTGTTTTCGATAAGAGAGGCTGCTCAGATCAGGAACGAGACCTAGAGATTCATATGCAGCACTGCAAATCTGCCGTTAGGAAATCTGTGTTAATTCACGCTCCCTTTCTACTCTTCTGTTGTGTGTGATGCTTCTGCTGAAACTCCTTTCAGGGAGGAGCAGTGGGGTAACCAGGATTAATGGGTATATAAACTGAATGTATGTAAACTGAATTAGCAAAGGAGAGAAGAATTAAAATCAGACACTGTCCAGCTCTAAATGCTGAACTCCATGCAGTGGCTTGATTTTGAAATGCATTTTTCATATGCCTAATTGAAAGAAATGTTCTATTAATTTCTGTTATTAGATGGAAAGGCTTGCATTAAGCCACAATTACCAGGGAAAAAGACAGCTATAGTTGCTCAGAAAAGTATGCATCATTTTCATCAGAAATGTGGATTACAGAAATAATTAATCTCTTGGTTCTCCTAGCATTACGATTTTTATTTTTTATTCCTTGCCAACATATATTTTTTTTCAGCTTGGGAATTTTGTCTTTGTGCAAGAATGTATCTACATTTTTAGGAAAAGCAACCTCTTTTGCTAAGGAAAAAAACAGCAATTTTGTCCGCTTCCTTAAAAATATTGAGAAAAAAAACAACTCTGAAAGCAGCACACTGTGTCAATGCACAAGTTTACTTAAAGGTTTATTTTTGTTTAAAAAGCAAATAAGTTGTAAAATAACTTTGACAGAACCCCTATCCAAAAATCTTATTTTTCCAGAAAAGCTGATCAGCCCCTCCACCTCTGTAAACAAAATGAGGCCTCTTGGATGCCTTTTTGGGCTTTTGACATTCATTAGACACAGTTACCTAATAGCAGTACTGACGTGCTTTGAGCCAGTGCTGAAGCAGATCACCTGAAAGGCATGAAAGAAGAAAGATAAAAGCCAGGGTAAAATACATTAGAAATTGCAAAACAAAGTTGTGGGGAGGGGGTTATATCTTCACAATGACTGGAGCTCCAGGGTACAGCCCTTACAGGTTTTTCCCTGTGACAGGGTTACAGTCCACAGGGAAGGGACATGGTCATGTATCTTCACTCTGTTAGATTTTTTGGTGGTCACGTGAACCTCTTATATGCAATGGCAGAGCCCTCAGGCCCTCAGGCTGTGGATGTAATTTAGTGGCTGTGTGACCTGCCGTGTTATATGCTCCTGATGTCTACCTTCCCGAGAAGCCCTGGAGAGGGGCTTCTGCAGGTGGTCATGGGCTGAGGACACATGCTGGTGGTGTGGTTATGGTGGGTGAGGTGGTGGTGAGGGGGCTGTAGTTTATGGTTCCCAAAGGCAGAAACCTTATGCCATGGTCATGGGATTCACAAGCAGAGCTTTTAGTCCAAGCTAATTCCTTCACTTGGCCTCCCTTAAAATCACAGGGAAGCAGCAGAAATCCCTGGAAGGTCTGAGGGTCTGGAGATAGGCACCAGGGCCAGGCCAGGTGAAACCCTCACTGAAAAAGCTCACTTTGCTGAAGCCGTCTGATGAGGCTGTCTAAGATTTGGTCCTTTAAACACAAATCCACAGCACCTGGGATGGGGTCTGCCCTGGAGCTGATCTTTTTTAGCATTTTAGTATTTCCCCTAATGTTTTAAAAAATGTGAGAAAGAGAAAGTAATCTGGCAGACACCACCCGGTCAGAGAGTGGCAGAGGGTAGGCAAAGGGGAGAGCAAACACCCTGGAAGTTGGGACTGTACTTCAGGGTGGACATAGTGAATGGAGCAATGCAACAAACTGGTGTGAAATAAATGGGTTGCTACTTGATAAGGAAAGGTGAAAAGTTCTGCTTCTCCATGGGAATAGTCAACTAACTGCCAAAACAGAAGGCAAATCACAGCCAGCTACAGGAAAGGCTGCCCAGGGAGGTGGTTGCATCACCATCCCTGGATGTGTTTAAGAGCCATTTAGATGTGGTGTTGGGGGATATGGTGTAGGGGAGAACTTTGTAGGGTAGGGTAGATGGTTGGACTTGATCCCAAGGGTCTCTTCCAACCTAGACGATTCTATGATTCTATGAAAGGAAACACTATTTCCATGAAATGTTGCTACCTGGGTGTGTTTCTTACCAATATCACATGGCTGTGGACGATGCAAACCTTCTTCTGGGTGTATAAGCAGGCAATGCTAGATGTAGAACAAGTGAGGTGATTTATCCCTTGTTCCAGTCAGAAGAGCTGTCTCAGAAAGCAGACTGCCTCCTGGTTTTGTATGGCTTTTCAAGAAAACTGAGGGTAAAAATTAAAAATGAGGAATTGAGTGTGATCAGGTCAAACAAGTGATGTATATGGTGTGTGAAGAAAGACTAAAGGAACCTGAGCGTTTGTCAGTCTAAGAAAGACTGAATGGGGATGTCAAAACAGCCTCCAACTACGTGAATGTAGCTGCAAAAATGAAAGACATAACTGTGGACAGGAAAAAAAGAGAATAGGGTTAAACACCAGCAGAGGAGACTGATTTTAGGAAAAAAAAAAAGTATTCTAACAGTCATGCTAAAAAGAATGCTATTTGGGGAGATACAGATTGTCCATCAAAGGATGCCTTAAAAACCAAATTAAATAAAAGTCTGTCAGGAATGATATGTGGTCTCAGCATGAGGTTAGAATAGTGTTAAAATGTTAGATGTGAGCAACTAGGTCATCAACTTCCATGGCTTTTTGTACAATCTGCAGGTTAGTCAGGACATCTAATTTGTACCTATAGCCTTCTATCAACTATATAGTGAACTGGGCTATTTTCTCAGTCATTTATATTATGTGCTTAAATTTCGGCACCAGATTACCCCCGACAAAAGCGAAATTTTCAGGCACAGTTTTACACTCCAGACTCAGTACTGTTCATGCCCTGGCTGGAGTGAGTGCAGCAGGAAAGCCTGCAGCATTAGCCTGTTTCTTTAACCTGGTGTAATAAGCAGAAGAGGACACATAAGAGAGTGATGTGCAGGAAAGGGAATGCAAGTCTGAGCCCCCTGTCTGGAAATGGCTGTGGGGCTGGAAAGCCAGGCTGACTGCCACTTACCCCCTCCCCCCTAAAAGGGAATCCAAGAGAATCCCAGGGAATCTGGTAGAAGAACCTGATTAAAATTAACTGAACCCACCAGGAAATATTTCCAGTGCAGCATGTCTTCAGCCTCAGAGAATCCAGTCACTTGTAACCCCCGATGCTTAATCCCTTTCTCACAGATGAAATTGAATTAATTTTAGCTCTATTTTCTGCAGAAATGATGAACTGCTTCTAGACAAGCCTTTTTCTGGTATATAGTCATCAAGGCGTTTTTCCCACTCAACTCCAGCAGCCTTGGACTACCAGTGGAGCCTTATCAATACAAAACTAGTGGCAGATGAGTAAACCAGCAGTTTGCCTTGATGCAGCTCCTTCCTCCTTGCTTGGCAGAAGAAAACATGGTAGCATATATCAGGTTCTATCAAACTCTTCCCTGATAAAATCCTTGTCAGGACAGAGTGTGATTTCTTGACCACATTTGTTTTCATGGACCTGTCTCATGACCAAGTCAGCACATGGCCAAGGTAGGACACGTGTTCCACCTCCTCACATTAGGCATCCTCGGTGCTGTTAGTGCTTAGCTGCTATGTGGACTAAACCAGTCTGCTGCATCTCACCACCTGTTGAGGTGATGCTGTGGAAGTTCCTGTTTTCGATAAGAGAGGCTGCTCAGATCAGGAACGAGACCTAGAGATTCATATGCAGCACTGCAAATCTGCCGTTAGGAAATCTGTGTTAATTCATGCTCCCTTTCTACTCTTCTGTTGTGTGTGATGCTTCTGCTGAAACTCCTTTCAGGGAGGAGCAGTGGGGTAACCAGGATTAATGGGTATATAAACTGAATGTATGTAAACTGAATTAGCAAAGGAGAGAAGAATTAAAATCAGACACTGTCCAGCTCTAAATGCTGAACTCCATGCAGTGGCTTGATTTTGAAATGCATTTTTCATATGCCTAATTGAAAGAAATGTTCTATTAATTTCTGTTATTAGATGGAAAGGCTTGCATTAAGCCACAATTACCAGGGAAAAAGACAGCTATAGTTGCTCAGAAAAGTATGCATCATTTTCATCAGAAATGTGGATTACAGAAATAATTAATCTCTTGGTTCTCCTAGCATTACGATTTTTATTTTTTATTCCTTGCCAACATATATTTTTTTTCAGCTTGGGAATTTTGTCTTTGTGCAAGAATGTATCTACATTTTTAGGAAAAGCAACCTCTTTTGCTAAGGAAAAAAACAGCAATTTTGTCCGCTTCCTTAAAAATATTGAGAAAAAAAACAACTCTGAAAGCAGCACACTGTGTCAATGCACAAGTTTACTTAAAGGTTTATTTTTGTTTAAAAAGCAAATAAGTTGTAAAATAACTTTGACAGAACCCCTATCCAAAAATCTTATTTTTCCAGAAAAGCTGATCAGCCCCTCCACCTCTGTAAACAAAATGAGGCCTCTTGGATGCCTTTTTGGGCTTTTGACATTCATTAGACACAGTTACCTAATAGCAGTACTGACGTGCTTTGAGCCAGTGCTGAAGCAGATCACCTGAAAGACATGAAAGGAGAAAGATAAAAGCCAGGGTAAAATACATTAGAAATTGCAAAACAAAGTTGTGGGGAGGGGGTTATATCTTCACAATGACTGGAGCTCCAGGGTACAGCCCTTACAGGTTTTCCCCTGTGACAGGGTTACAGTCCACAGGGAAGGGACATGGTCATGTATCTTCACTCTGTTAGATTTTTTGGTGGTCACGTGAACCTCTTATATGCAATGGCAGAGCCCTCAGGCCCTCAGGCTGTGGATGTAATTTAGTGGCTGTGTGACCTGCCGTGTTATATGCTCCTGATGTCTACCTTCCCGAGAAGCCCTGGAGAGGGGCTTCTGCAGGTGGTCATGGGCTGAGGACACATGCTGGTGGTGTGGTTATGGTGGGTGAGGTGGTGGTGAGGGGGCTGTAGTTTATGGTTCCCAAAGGCAGAAACCTTATGCCATGGTCATGGGATTCACAAGCAGAGCTTTTAGTCCAAGCTAATTCCTTCACTTGGCCTCCCTTAAAATCACAGGGAAGCAGCAGAAATCCCTGGAAGGTCTGAGGGTCTGGAGATAGGCACCAGGGCCAGGCCAGGTGAAACCCTCACTGAAAAAGCTCACTTTGCTGAAGCCGTCTGATGAGGCTGTCTAAGATTTGGTCCTTTAAACACAAATCCACAGCACCTGGGATGGGGTCTGCCCTGGAGCTGATCTTTTTTAGCATTTTAGTATTTCCCCTAATGTTTTAAAAAATGTGAGAAAGAGAAAGTAATCTGGCAGACACCACCCGGTCAGAGAGTGGCAGAGGGTAGGCAAAGGGGAGAGCAAACACCCTGGAAGTTGGGACTGTACTTCAGGGTGGACATAGTGAATGGAGCAATGCAACAAACTGGTGTGAAATAAATGGGTTGCTACTTGATAAGGAAAGGTGAAAAGTTCTGCTTCTCCATGGGAATAGTCAACTAACTGCCAAAACAGAAGGCAAATCACAGCCAGCTACAGGAAAGGCTGCCCAGGGAGGTGGTTGCATCACCATCCCTGGATGTGTTTAAGAGCCATTTAGATGTGGTGTTGGGGGATATGGTGTAGGGGAGAACTTTGTAGGGTAGGGTAGATGGTTGGACTTGATCCCAAGGGTCTCTTCCAACCTAGACGATTCTATGATTCTATGAAAGGAAACACTATTTCCATGAAATGTTGCTACCTGGGTGTGTTTCTTACCAATATCACATGGCTGTGGACGATGCAAACCTTCTTCTGGGTGTATAAGCAGGCAATGCTAGATGTAGAACAAGTGAGGTGATTTATCCCTTGTTCCAGTCAGAAGAGCTGTCTCAGAAAGCAGACTGCCTCCTGGTTTTGTATGGCTTTTCAAGAAAACTGAGGGTAAAAATTAAAAATGAGGAATTGAGTGTGATCAGGTCAAACAAGTGATGGATATGGTGTGTGAAGAAAGACTAAAGGAACCTGAGCGTTTGTCAGTCTAAGAAAGACTGAATGGGGATGTCAAAACAGCCTCCAACTACGTGAATGTAGCTGCAAAAATGAAAGACATAACTGTGGACAGGAAAAAAAGAGAATAGGGTTAAACACCAGCAGAGGAGATTGATTTTAGGAAAAAAAAAAAGTATTCTAACAGTCATGCTAAAAAGAATGCTATTTGGGGAGATACAGATTGTCCATCAAAGGATGCCTTAAAAACCAAATTAAATAAAAGTCTGTCAGGAATGATATGTGGTCTCAGCATGAGGTTAGAATAGTGTTAAAATGTTAGATGTGAGCAACTAGGTCATCAACTTCCATGGCTTTTTGTACAATCTGCAGGTTAGTCAGGACATCTAATTTGTACCTATAGCCTTCTATCAACTATATAGTGAACTGGGCTATTTTCTCAGTCATTTATATTATGTGCTTAAATTTCGGCACCAGATTACCCCCGACAAAAGCGAAATTTTCAGGCACAGTTTTACACTCCAGACGCAGTACTGTTCATGCCCTGGCTGGAGTGAGTGCAGCAGGAAAGCCTGCAGCATTAGCCTGTTTCTTTAACCTGGTGTAATAAGCAGAAGAGGACACATAAGAGAGTGATGTGCAGGAAAGGGAATGCAAGTCTGAGCCCCCTGTCTGGAAATGGCTGTGGGGCTGGAAAGCCAGGCTGACTGCCACTTACCCCCTCCCCCCTAAAAGGGAATCCAAGAGAATCCCAGGGAATCTGGTAGAAGAACCTGATTAAAATTAACTGAACCCACCAGGAAATATTTCCAGTGCAGCATGTCTTCAGCCTCAGAGAATCCAGTCACTTGTAACCCCCGATGCTTAATCCCTTTCTCACAGATGAAATTGAATTAATTTTAGCTCTATTTTCTGCAGAAATGATGAACTGCTTCTAGACAAGCCTTTTTCTGGTATATAGTCATCAAGGCGTTTTTCCCACTCAACTCCAGCAGCCTTAGACTACCAGTGGAGCCTTATCAATACAAAACTAGTGGCAGATGAGTAAACCAGCAGTTTGCCTTGATGCAGCTCCTTCCTCCTTGCTTGGCAGAAGAAAACATGGTAGCATATATCAGGTTCTATCAAACTCTTCCCTGATAAAATCCTTGTCAGGACAGAGTGTGATTTCTTGACCACATTTGTTTTCATGGACCTGTCTCATGACCAAGTCAGCACATGGCCAAGGTAGGACACAGTGGGAATGCATTTTAAATATAATACAGGACTGACTGTAGACCAAGCTTCAGGTGTGTTCAGCAGTTTCTCTCCACTTTGTAGAATGTGGCTGCTAACTTCAATGATCCCCACCTCAGCCCTATTAACACTCACCATAAGAACAAGTATTTTATTAAAAATTTCCCTCCTGGATAGCCTTTCTTCCAGTGCTTTCGCTATTGATCCAGTGAAACAGAGGAGATCCAAAAAGAGCGAAAGGACACCCAGTCCTTCTGTTTTTAAGACAATTTAAGTCTACTTTCGTAACTTTCAAAATTAATCTTATGAATCATCTTGAATTTGATGTGAAAGCTTCTTCTCCTTTCTGTGACCTCTGCTTGCCTAAAAACTCAGTTTAAAATGAGAAAGGAGGGGCAATCGTACTAATTATTATTTGGGAACTTTACGAAACCCTTTGAAAAGATTGTCTACCACAGGGGAACTGCCGTGGTGGCAGCGTGAAGTATGCACAGCAGCATGGTTTGGAGTGGTGATTTGGGCCAGCCGCCCAGTTCATTTCTGGCTGATGATGATCCTGACTTGGCCCCTGACCCACCCAAACCAGCAGACTGGGATTACGGGGTGTCAGTGGGCGCTGTGGTGAGCCACAACGTGGTGTGCATGGAATGGCAGCTGCCTGCCCTCCTCACCTCCGTGTGACCATAGCAGAGCTGCTTGTCTCTTGGTTTGGCCAAGGGGACTTGGAACTCAACTCATGCCCTGGAGCCGACCCTCCTGATGTGGCATTATTTCTGTTGCGAAACACTACCAGACTTTTTACAGCCTGAATGATGTATTACCCAAAGCCTCTTGCTTTTGACAAGGCTTTTGATTTGAGCAATGTTTCCTTAAAATCCTGAGGTGACATCACTAACAGATGACCACAGGTTAGATAACCAAGGAAGAGTTTCTGTCCACTTTGTAGAATGTGGCTGCTAACTTCAACGATCCCCACCTCAGCCCTATTAACACTCACCATAAGAACAAGTATTTTATTAAAAATTTCCCTCCTGGATAGCCTTTCTTCCAGTGCTTTCGCTATTGATCCAGTGAAACAGAGGAGATCCAAAAAGAGCGAAAGGACACCCAGTCCTTCTGTTTTTAAGACAATTTAAGTCTACTTTTGTAACTTTCAAAATTAATCTTATGAATCATCTTGAATTTGATGTGAAAGCTTCTTCTCCTTTCTGTGACCTCTGCTTGCCTAAAAACTCAGTTTAAAATGAGAAAGGAGGGGCAATCGTACTAATTATTATTTGGGAACTTTACGAAACCCTTTGAAAAGATTGTCTACCACAGGGGAACTGCCGTGGTGGCAGCGTGAAGTATGCACAGCAGCATGGTTTGGAGTGGTGATTTGGGCCAGCCGCCCAGTTCATTTCTGGCTGATGATGATCCTGACTTGGCCCCTGACCCACCCAAACCAGCAGACTGGGATTACGGGGTGTCAGTGGGCGCTGTGGTGAGCCACAACGTGGTGTGCATGGAATGGCAGCTGCCTGCCCTCCTCACCTCCGTGTGACCATAGCAGAGCTGCTTGTCTCTTGGTTTGGCCAAGGGGACTTGGAACTCAACTCATGCCCTGGAGCCGACCCTCCTGATGTGGCATTATTTCTGTTGCGAAACACTACCAGACTTTTTACAGCCTGAATGATGTATTACCCAAAGCCTCTTGCTTTTGACAAGGCTTTTGATTTGAGCAATGTTTCCTTAAAATCCTGAGGTGACATCACTAACAGATGACCACAGGTTAGATAACCAAGGAAGACAGGATCCCAGAGCTGGTTTCTAACCTAAGTGTGACAGATTATGTCAGCATTGACATTCACTGTAGTATATATTATTCCCTGTTTTTCTGGGGGGCAAAAACAAAGGTGGGTGACAAATATTTATCAAATGGGCACCTGTTCCTTCAAAAGAGATATTAAAGTGTAGGCTGTTCCTGCTGTTTGTTAGTTTTTAATGATGAGAAAATGGGCAGTAATGTTAAGATAATAAGACCTTCTATTCCTCTTCCCATTTTAATTTTTTACTATTTTCTGCTATTTAATTCTGCTCGTACTAGTCAGATTGCTCTAACAATGTGCAATGCAACAGTAGTTCACTAATTTACAGTAATGATTGGAAACTCTTTTGAAAATAATTAAATTTGCAAATTAACAAGTAGATAAGCAAACGGAAATGTGCAATCAGTCAAAAGGTGTGATCAGCTCATTTATGTTGTCATCCCTGATTTGCTATTTATGACAATGCTATGTTTTCTATCTGCTGTACTAAGGCAATTCTTCATGGTATGCTAGCTAGCCCATGCGCTGTAGCTAAGAGAAATGATGCTATTAATAGAAGACTGCAGTACCTTCCATTAAATCTTAGCTGAGAGGTGGGGAGAGGCTGCCAACTTCTGTTTCAGATTATAAAGTGTGCAGTCTAGCAAGTGCATATTAGCTAGATGCAAGTGCAAATATATGGCTATCTACGCCAAGCCCATTAAAATGTACAGACATTTACTTTTTTGCCATTTCTGCTGCCATAACAGAGAAATAAACATGAGTCATTTGGTGAAACCACAGCAGTGGCAAGGACTTCTATCCACGCTGTCACCGTGATCTGTGGTAATAATTGTCATTAAACAAGCCTAATTGCAGATTTTAATCTTTGAGTAACAGCAGCATCTTAAATATTCTTGAGCTAACATTATAAATGAAGACAGAGCATGACCAAAATGGACTGCCTATACGGAAGGACATTTCCTTGCATGCAGAGACGGGCAGCACTGCCAAGTGCCTGCGTGGTGGCAAGGCCCACTGAACACAGCCACCTAGGAGGTTGCAACATGGTGGTGCTGGTCCACCGTGGCAGCAGCCCTTGTTGCCTCTTTATCACTGGCCAGGAGCCACTGCTCATGGATATCCTTCCACCATGCTGGCTGCAGAAGCTGTCCTCAGCCAGGGGCATTGGTGTTCCCAGTCTCAGTTTCCCCGTCACTGGGTTTGCATGGCCATGGAGATGTTCCACTAAATGGGACTTGAACGGTGGCAGCAGCCACAGGGCTGGTCTTGTTTATCACTGCTGTTCTCTAGGATTTCTCAGGGACCCAGCAGTGCCCTGGCAGTTCCCCTTGCCGTCATCTCTTTGAGGCCTGAGCAGGCTTCGAAGGCAGTTACAAGATTTCGAAATAGCTTATAGTAGCTATTTTTTTACTGAAACACAAAGGTGGGAGAATATATGGACAAAATATGTGCAAAAACTCCACAGTGTATTTACTTATGCCTTTTGTTTTTAGGAGCAGCTCTGTTGTGCTAGGTGCTGCACAAACTCATAGAAGTTATTAAGCCTATTTTGCAAGTAGATTCTATTTTCATACCATAAAGGCTGATTCAGGTAATTTGTAAAACACAAAGTTGCATATTACATAATCTTTTTTTTTTTTTTTTCTGATTAAAATATTAGATTTATTATTCAGAAATCAACCACAGTATTGGTTTATGGGCTATTACCAGGGCTGAAATAAATTGTTGTTTTAAAATTCATCCTTTAGCAACTATTGTCACTGTTTTTACCTGAGATGCTCTACTCCTTCTGAAATAATGAAGCTGACCTCTTAAGGCACCATGCCAAACAAGTTTGTTTGTGTTTAATGAAAATGCAAATAAGTTAGTACGAAGATGGAGGTAGACTGCCAAACAAGGTAGGGTATAGAAATGTAAAACCATCCTTCACAGTCATTATCCACCATAATTCTCAGTGTCCAAGTCATTACTCTACTGTCACACTACTCATCCAGCTGCACCTTTGACTGAATTTTTCACCAAGATCTTGCAGAGTTAGAAGGCTCCCAGCAATGCTGCTATCTGTAGTGCATCCATCGGAGAGTGGATAGGTCTCATTAATGAGAACAAATAAGTATTGGAAACTTCTAGCTGTTACTGAAATAAAACCTAGCATGGCATCTCCATGCTTAGGACCTGCAAACGGAGGATCTCTCTCCTACAATCACTGCTGAGAAGTTCAGTTACTGACTGGGACGAGTCCCACTGACGTTCTTGGTGAAAGTGAGCTCTGGAAAGTGTGCTCAGAGGAACCTCCAAACCTCTTGTCACTCTTAGAGTGAAGATAGGATTCAGACTCAAGTCAACCGAGATGGTAACTTCCTTCTCTTTTTTTAAACTGAGTTTCTTCACAGAACTGCTGATTGCAATGTTGTTTTAACACATTAATAAAACCTTTGAGACTTTGGGCTTACTCACTTTGCGGAGGAAGTGGAAGAAGCCTTTAAACCTCTGCCCCTACATGGAAGAATAAAAAAATTGTTGAGTGCTCCAGATTTGCAATTTTAAATAAGGTTAGTATTTTGCTAGCTGCTTATTCGTAATCTTTGCATATGAAAAAGGTTAATGGGATCACTGCAAGATCAAATGTTTATATAGCAGTGGATTAACCTTTACTGCTAACTCAGTTTCTTGCAAATGTAAACTGTATTCATTACAGATACCTGCTAACCGCATTATGGCAATGTGGACAACAGTTCAAGCCTTCATTAACTTAGTGCTAAATTACAGTGATAATCATGTAATTTTCAATCATTTCAATCCTTCTATATTGCTCATTACAATACAAGCATAAAAGATAGATTCAAACTTCAAAAAACTCGAGTGAGAAGTAAAAATTACCATTTAAACCCAGCCTGTGAAGTTGACCTTGATATAACTTTATTCTGCTTTTTGATAGGAGTATTATAACTATCTGGGGAGATTTTCAGTTAAAAACATGATTTAGATGTGGTATCTTTATTTCTTATCTTGACAGACCTTTATCTTCAGATTGTCTCCAAAATGTATGCTACAAGGAGAATGACTGATGGAGACTTTTCTACTGTTTTCCTGCTTTTGCCTTATTCTGAAGGATAATGTGGTGTCTTTGTGCTTTGTTACTGCTAAAATGTAGCTCTGGAATGGGATCAACCACCAGGAGAAGGATCATCTGACATCTGAAGAATATTCAAAGTGGATGGGAAGTCTCCCGTGCTGCTCTGGCTTTTGCAGGGACACAGGACCAGAGAACTTGGATGCAGTTGGCCCTCCTCTATGCTTCATTAAACTCTGATTGCTGCGCTTATTCCCTGCAGTCATCAAGAACCAAGAAGGCTGTGCATGCTGATCAGGGCTTGAGGTTGTTCTTAGCTATATTAAATTTATGAGATAACAATCTTTTAATTCTTTCTGCATGTGCTGCATCATTATGGATTGCTCTTTCAGAGCAGGAGTCCCAGAGTCAATGGTTTTCTATAGGTTTGTCTTCTTCTGCAACCTCAGCCCATTGCTTTTCTTTATATATTCATTAAAATATATACTTGCTGTAAAGCTGGGGAGGAGGAGAAGAAGAACAGGGCAGGTTTACATGAGAAATATATATTTAAAGAATGACCTTTCCAAGGGCTTTGTTCCCCAGTGCATCCACCCAGGCTCCTTTTTGGGCTGCTACGTTCAAAGTATTACCCCAGCAGATAGTCCTGGAGAACAGATGTTGCTGAAGATGTGGCGGAATTAGGCAGGAGGAGTCTGTTTCCTTATCCATTTGAAAGGAATTTCTGGTGAGGACTAAAATGAAATGTACGTGTCACAAATCAGCTTACAAACAGCTTTGCAGTTAATTGCTAAATAACTTTATCCTGGGGTGAAGGTGGACTTATCGGTTAGTGTCTTTTTACAGACTCTAGATTATGAGTGTTATGCTTTTAAGTATTTCATATAGCAGGAAAAAATATTTCCTTCCATTACATGTATAACATTAAGGAAAAAAAAATAGGGATCTGTTCATTTTGAAAAGAATTATGTGAGAAAGAAGAAAATGGGGTACAGTATTGACAAAAAATTGTCATGAACATCAGAAATGTCATGTGGATTAACTCTATCAAGCTCTTTCGCTAAAGAATAAACACAGAGAAATAACCACAACACATGAAATTGTAAAGCTTTTGTGCCACTTCAGTCAGGTACTATATCCTCCAACTTCCAAAGTTATTCAGGAAGCCTTACTTCAGCTACATTTATTCATTTCCAAGTATTAGGACATATCTTTAGCAGATGAGAACTGCCACAGGATAAAGCACCAAGGGAGCGTACCCAGGAGGGTAAAGTGAAGAACCTTCATGTGTATTTCTATAGCTCATCATTCTCAGCTCTGCATCTAATGTCAGGGCAAATATTTAGCTTTGGGGTGTACTAACTTACAATAGTGGGATTTCACCAGAGGAAAGGTATTTCTTAATGAAGAGACCAAAACCAGTTCCTGAGTGACCTTAAAGAAAAGCTTGCCCTTGGGTTTCCTTCATGTGCTCAGGAGATGCTGCCTTTGCAAAAGACTTATGACTTAGACTCTTTTTTTGGCTGTAGAGTATTTACAACCTTGAAAACGTTGAGTTTTTACAGCAGAAGGCCCACTGAGGATTTTTCATGATGTTCAGGGGAAACACATACCTCATTATTCCATAATAACCCCAGAAATGTTGCAAACACTCCAGAGAACATATTTTCAATCTTTTAAGCAGAAGCTGATAAGAAACATCATATTCCTTAGCTCCAAAAATTGTTTGTTTCCACTGCTTTGAGCCCTGCAAAAGTATGGTCTTCTAAATGGCCTTCATCATTATTGTCGAGTTCCATCACACCACAAAAATAGTTTGCCAAGGATCTCATTCTGAAGTTTTAACTAGTCCTGAACATAACTTAGGCTTAAGCTAAGGATTATGTCAAAGGTACTACTAAACATTTTAAACATGACTCCATGCTCTTTGAGAAGCTCTGAGGTACTTGAGGTGGCTGAGAAGATGCGCTTGTTGAGTCTAATTTCCTAATAAGTAGGAAATAACCTAATAAGATTGTAGACCTAAACAAGTTGCATTGCTAGCAGGGGGCAGGTCATCACATGGTGTGTATCGGCCAACATCTGATGATGGGTAAGGTGGGATGGAAATCATGGGGGTGGAAATAAGAAAGTGCTGTAGGCCTCGGCAGATGACTGAGTGATCACTGCTGTGTGAGCATACAACAATGGAGAACCACCCAGGACTCTAAAGGAAAACAACCTGACTTGACTATGTGTGGTGTGCACTTAGAAGGAGGTGCCTACACTGGGCTTGGGAATCCTTCAAAAAATATTCCTCCACTCACCTGACTTACTCAGGTATGGCTTAGGCAGCTATTCTTTATCCATCCTTCATCTTGTCCAGACACATAATTATCTTAGGACAGTTGTATTTGTATCATTTGGTAATGATACAAGTGAGTCATCATCATATTAGAGGGATACAAGTCCATATTATTACTATGGTTGCTTTTAAGAGTTGGAGAATGACCAGAGAGATAACTGGCCAGACAAGAAGTCTGGCTATTCCCTACCATCTACTGAGTCAGGTTTATAAGCCTTCATTTAATATGGGAAGACTACGTGTAAAAGTGTCTTCAATGCTGTCCAAAGGATAGTCATGGGCACTTAACTGCAGAAGAAAGACTTGGTCAACAAGATATTCCCTCACCTTGATTTTAAAATTGTATGTCAAATATTACTTCAGATTTTATTAATTTTTGTAGATATTAAATTATTCTGTATATAAGATTTGCAGTGGGAAAGCAATCTATTTTATCAGAATTTCTGATGTTGGGACATCTGATTCTAGAGCTCCTTCTTCCTTAACATGACCAGAAAAGAAAGCTGGAAAGCACAGACAATACCAATACTGTAAGAAGAAATAGTCCTTGTATAGTCCTCTTCTCCTCTCTTCTTACTTACCAGTTCCTCTCACCACCTCTAATGATATCCAGAATAGAGATGCACTGGATTTCCCTGTCTCTCCAGGACAGGTGAAATCTGGTTAAATCTGTGCTCCTTTGTAATCTTTCTCACCCTTCTGATTTGGAGGAAGCAGTTTGCAACAGTTGCTAGCATCTTGCAAGAGAAATAAGAGGATTTATAACTATTAAGATCTCAGCTGAGAATTCTTTCAGATAGTTCCCTGCTCTTTTTACAAGATATTGACCTTCAACTTTCTGCAGAAAAATAACTGAAGAAGATATTTTTATAACATTTCTTTCAAAAAGTTCTGAGGTTTTGTTGTTGTTTTATTTTATTTTATTTTATTTTATTTTATTTTTACAAATATATCTTTCCTCCCCAAGATCTGCTACAAATATTTAAATGGACTTAGGACCAGATACAGAAAGCATGAGTATTTAAGAGGTTCTAAAACCCCGGAATCTCTATAAGTAAGAATGGCCATAGTCATCTCCATAGGCATCTCAGAGCTGCTGAAACTCATTGGACATCTCTGTCTTTGACTTCAAAGCCAAAGTCCACCAGGTCTGAATATTTCAGGTTTGAATATGCTCTCCTAGCTAGAGTGCATATGTTCCTCTCTCCTGCCTAAACCCTCCTAGGAGCCAGGCAGTCATTAGAGTGCAAGTCCTCTGTGGGACCTCACATGGTACCATGTGTATACACACAGAATCTGGCCCTCCACAGAAAGCCTCAGGGGCTACTTTGCTTTTGAAAAGTGGGCAGAGGAAGAGGAGTCATTACTTACCTTGCATATGAGGTATAACCCATTACATGCAAGATATTTCCCATTACATACAGCCCTGGCCCATTCCCAGTCTACAGGAGTCAAATTCTTGACATGGTGGCCCATCAAGGCTGGATATAAGGATTCCTGACCGTGACCGTTTCTAGTTTCTAGTTAGAATGTTACAGAGATGCTCATGTCTACAGCCAGTTCTGATACCTAAGGGACTCTGGGGTGGGATTTTCTTAAAGTTATAATGGAGCTCAGTGTTTAGTCCACAGGAATGAGACCTTGGCACATAAATCCCTTAGGTAACTGAATATAGCCTGTGTTTGGGTAGCCTGTGAGAGGGATCATATGAAATGCAAGGAAAAAGGATTCCTGTTTCATATATCCTGATTTCCTTCACTCTTTACAAATGTGCATGTGCATTTTCCTGCCAAATTAGTCATAAATACAAAAGTATTATGTTACAGGTCACACACACAGAGCTTCACATGCTGATGCATATAATCCTTTTATTGTGGTATTTTACTGGAAAAATTTAAAAAGTGAAGTGGTTAATCGATTCTGAGACAGAAAGATCTGTTAATTATGTTTATGTTGTTTTGCAGTTATGTGATATGACAGAATAGCAGCATCCTTGACTTAAAAGTGACAGCAGTAACTCATGGTAAGTGTTTATTATTATGGAAGGATCATGGCTAGGCTGCGTAGTAGACAGTATGTTTGCGGAACTTCATTAGGAGGATAAACCACAACAATTTATGGGGAAAGACAGGAAAAAAAGCAACCATTTCTTCACTAGAAACGTCCAAGCAACATGATTTCAGCAACAGTGGGTAATTCATGGGATTGTAGGATCAGGTTGAAATTGAGCTAGGGAAGGTGACCTGGTCCAGCCTCCTGCTCAAAAGAGGGTAAGCTATGGGATCAGACCAGGCTGCTCAGGGATTTGTCCTCTTGGGTCTTGTAAACCTGCAGGGAGGCTGCACAAGCTCTCTGGACAACCTACTCCACTGTCTGGCTGTTCTCATGGGGGAAAAGCTTTTCCTTATAATCAGTCTGAAACCCTTTTGTTTCAATTATGCATATTTGTATCTCATTCTCCCATTCTGCACCACTGTGAGGAGCCCAGCTCCATCTCCTCAATGACTCTGAGGTCAATAGCACTGAGGGGCAGTTTGGTGCCCCTGAAGCCATCTCTTCTTCAGGCTGAACCAGCCCAGCTTCCCCTGTCTCTCCTCACACCCCAAGGGCTCCAGCCTCCACTGCCTTGGGGGCCCTCCACGAGCTCCCTCTAGTTTGTCCATGTCTTTCCTGCATTTCAGGGCCCAAACCTAGATGTTGTATCCAGATGTGGCTTGATGAGTGCCATATAGAGAGGGATGATCCTTTTCCTTGGTCTATGTGCCATGTCACTATTCATGAACACAGGTGCTGTTGGCTGCCTTTGCTGCCAGGGCATGCTATGGGGCTCATGTTCAGCTTGCTGCCTGTCACCATCCCAGGACCTTTCCCACAGAGCTGTTCCCCAGCCCCTCCATCTTTTTCTGGAGAAAAAACCTAGACGATGACCATATATTTGGCCCCTACGTTGCACCTGTTTATCTTTTCCACTGCCTCGGGTGAGATAAAAGCTGTCACCCTAACATGCGTTCCTCAAAAAAGGTTAATTTAGTACCTTTGACTTTACTGGGATGACTCATGAGTCACGAGTTACTCATGTGCATAAATGTTTTCAAGATCACGCCTGGAGCATGTACCTGGGTTTGGAGGACTTTTGATTGACAAATTTATTCTGTTCTCTTTTCTTTAAATATTCATTTGTTAACTTAAAAATCTACTTATTCATACATTACTCATTAAAATATGAATAAAGTTAGTTATAAAAGGTCTAACCTAAAAAAAACCACCCGCTTTTTTCTCAATTCTTTTGCAAGCTCTTAGGAAAAGTGTTATTCCCATTATATTTGAAGGATGCTAATGATTAGCAAGGTTTGTTATTAGTGATGTATGCTGATATTTTAGCTCTTTGAAAATGAAAAATCTTTACTTTCCATTAAAAATAATTAAAGTGTTATCACTGTCCACCTCAAAATCCTTTATGAAAGACCATTTATTAGTAATAAAGGATTAAACTGCCTAGGAATGATGCAAGGACATCTTAATTTTCATTGCTTAATACAGCAAAGTGTGAATTCTCAGATTTCTATTTTTCACCTTGTTTTTTATTCTTGAATTTCTATCAAGGTCTCTATAATTCACTTCAGTTGGTAGCTAATTCACTTCATTTATTGCATCTTCACAAGTGCATCCTTCCCACCAAACACTGCAGAAACTTAATATGCTGGGTCATCTTTGTGAAAACCTTTCTGAGTTTGATGATTTCTTGATTTATTGAAGCAAAATCTGCTGACAGAAAACGATTCCAGCTTTGAGATGAATTTACCCAGGGAATCTTTTGCATTAGTAAAGAAAAGTGATGGGACCTGGTCTTTTTCCAGATAGCTGCCTCTGACTGGAGATATAATTTACGTCCTAGAATGAAATCCAAATACAGAATGAGCTTCTTTTTTTTTTTTTTTTGGTTGTAAAAAAGGACCGTTTCCTTCCTTTTCTCCCATCTTCCTCTTCTCAAAGAGTTTAACTGAAAATTATCAGACTGAGAAGGAAAGGGACTGCTTTTTTCCAAGTCACTGAGCATGGAAAAAATGCCAATGGTACCTTATCAGAGAAGTTAGCCAGAGGTAGAAACCCTGCAAATATTGGAAGTTGCCCTTCCTTCCTTCCTTGCGTCCTTGCGTCCTTCCGTCCTTCCGTCACCTTTTTGTACTTCTATTCCTGTACTATGGTAGTTTCTGAGCAACTACCTGAAAGGAGGTTGTAGCAAGGTCGGGTCTGGTCTGTTCTCCCAAGTAACAAGAGGAAACAACCTCAGGTTGTGCCAGGGGAGCTTTAGATCAGATATTAGGAAAATCTTCTTGACCAAAAGGGTTATCAAACATTGGAATAGGCTGCCCAGGGAAGTGCTTGAATTGCCATCCCTGGAGGTATTTAAAAGATGTGTAGATGTGGTGCTGAGAGACTTGGTTTATGGTGGTTTTGGCAGTATGAAATTCATGGTTGGACTTCTATGATTTGAAAGGTCATTTCCAACCTAGACAATTCTATGATTCTGTGCAAGCTGCTTCTCAGTCATGCACTAAAGTGCAATCAGTTTCAGAGCTGGAATAGATCATTAGTTTGGCACAGCCTGTTCCAGAGAGCATGAGAGGAAGGAAAATGTTGGGAAGAGAAAGAAGAAAAGGAAAGAAGGTTGAAGGCTGCAGAAAAATTTCAGAAAGTAGAGCGAACTGAAATAAATTGTAAGATTTTCTATGCATTGTTTTCTATGTATTTCTATGTCAGATTTTCTATGTGCACCTATAGAGGAGGTGCAGAAAGTGACTGTTATGTTTCTATGACAATTAAATATAGTCATATCTTACCCACTATTAGGCAGTGAATGTTAACTAATTATATGTATTAGAGTTAAAATCTAAATCTTTAGACCTTTTCTTATAGGTAAAGTGCATTGCAAAGAATGGTAGGGTAGACTGCAAAGTCCATTTGCAGACCATGACTGCCTAGTTGGCTCTATAAGCACCTGCCTTTCAGTGGCACTTTCACAGTGAGAACATAAATTACTAGCTATGATGTCCTATGCTGGGTACAATGTAGTTCACCAGTGCGCTTTGGAGCACAGTGTCTGATGTTTCTCTATGTGGCAAAAAAATCAATAATTGCCCTTCTGAATGTTTTTTGTCTTGGGAGGAGAGTTAGTGTGTTGTCAGGGCATGAGCAGGGAAGATCTTCACATTTGACTACAAGCCTGAGATATAGCTACCTCCTTTTACAGGCATGTTTCTTTTCTAGCTGTGCTTGAATGAGGACAGTGTGATGGGGGACCCATGGCAATGGCAACACCAGAAAATAGGCTTTGAGTCCCTGTACGAAAAGCAAAGCCTTGGGGTTTATCACTAGAGGAAAATAACAACGCTACATATAACTCCATATAACTGGGGGTCCCATTTTCTTGGTGCTGTGGAAGAAAAGCTAAAACCTATGTGGAATTTCACATGGGCTTTGCTGCTATTTGTGGTCTTTCTGTTTGAATTAAAGTGCGGTCGTTAAAATTTCATGATGCACTTCCAAGAAAAAATGTTCTCTGTTTAGTAAAATAATTAAAAGCCTGCATGGTCTCTGCAATTAAGTGGGTATGGAGGGATGAATGAGAGCGCTGTAGAGGAAATGTGCTTGCTTTAATCAGCATTACATCAACCAAGTGGGATCCGTGCAGGAGAACTGCTAAAAATCTATCATTCAATAGAGTTGCACCATTTCCAGGCCCTTGGGGAGAGCTCAGTGCTACTTTGCATTTCAGACACACTGTGGTTGGGTCAGACCAGAGTAAATCTAAACCCTATCTGTCCCCAGGGTGCTTATATCATTCTAAATAAATAAAAACTTCCCACAACTGAGTATAATATATCAGAAAACCACCCCTCTGTCAGCCTTCAAGGTATTTCTGTCAGCCTCTGTGCTATTTTAAGCTTCTATATAGGTGGCAAACGCTGAGCTTGGCACTGAATCTCAGTGACACAAATGCAGCATTTCAGCAGCAAACGCTGGTGAAAGGGAGGGCAGGGGAGCTACGGCTCTCTCCTCTGTATAGGGTTTATTTTTAGATTCTTTATCTATCCAGCTCTACAGTCCTCTCTGCTCCTTCGAATGCAGACAGGTCGCTCTGGGCATAAAAGTTTATGTGGTGGGCACTAAAATTACGTTGATGTCTTCTAGGAGATTCAAGACAGCAACAGGTGCCACTACTTAACTTGAGTAGCAACTCAGGAGTGTCTAAAAATGCTTGAAAGTGGAAGAAGAGGTTTCTCATCCAACCCAAAGGTCAGTAGTTCCTGTATATAGTGCTGAGGCTATGTAAATTATATCCCAGTGCACTGAAATACTCAGCTGTCTGATTTCTAGTTTTGCCTATTACAATATTCAGATTAATGATAGACAATATGTATTCTAACATAAATTAGAGCTTATGCATATAACTTTAATGTCTTTAGCTTCTCTTTAATATCTTTATCAATGACCTGGACAAGAGGATTGAGAGCACCCTCAGGAAGTTTGCAGATAACACCCACTTGGGTGGGAGTGTTGATCTGCTTGAGGGTAAGGAGGCTTTGCAGATGGATCTGGGCAGGCTGGATCAATAGGCTGAGGCCAATGGTATGAAGTTCAACAAGCCCAAGGTCCAGGTCCTGCACTTGGGTCACAACAACCCCATGCAGTGATACAGGTTTGGGGAAAAGTGGCTGGAGAGCTGCCCAACGGAAAAAGACCTAGGGATGTTGGTTGACAGCCATGTGAATATGATCCAGCAGTGTGCCCAGGTGGCCAAAAAGGCAAACACCATCCTGGCTTGTGTCATAAAAAGTGTGGTCAGCAGGACTAGGGAAGTGATTGTCCCCCTGTACTCAGCAGTGGTAAAGCTGCACCTCAGATGCTGTGTTCAGTTTTGGGCCCCTCACTACAATAAAGACATTGAGGTGCTGGAGTGGGTCCAGAGAAGGGCAATGAAGCTGGTGAGGTCTAGAACACAAGTCTTATGAGAAGTGGCTGAGGGAACTGGGGTTGTTCAGCCTGGAGAAAAGGAGGCTGAGGGGAGACCTTATAGGTCTTTACAACTACCTGAGAGGACATTGCAGCGAGGTGGGGGTTGGTCTCTTCTCCCAGGTAACAGGTGATGGGAGAAGAGGAAATGGCCTCAAGTTGCACCAGGGAAGGTTTAGACTGGACATTAGTAAAAATTTCCTCACTGGAAGCGTTGTCAAGCACTGGAACAGGCTGCCCAGGGAATTGATTGAGTTGCCATCCCTGGAGGTAGTTAAAAGATGTGTGACATTGTTTAGTGGTAACTTGGCAGTGCTAGGTTAATGGTTGGACTTGATGATCTTAAGGGTCGATTGAGAGCACCCTCAGGAAGTTTGCAGATAACACCCACTTGGGTGGGAGTGTTGATCTGCTTGAGGGTAAGGAGGCTTTGCAGATGGATCTGGGCAGGCTGGATCAATAGGCTGAGGCCAATGGTATGAAGTTCAACAAGCCCAAGGTCCAGGTCCTGCACTTGGGTCACAACAACCCCATGCAGTGATACAGGTTTGGGGAAAAGTGGCTGGAGAGCTGCCCAACGGAAAAAGACCTAGGGATGTTGGTTGACAGCCATGTGAATATGACCCAGCAGTGTGCCCAGGTGGCCAAAAAGGCAAACACCATCCTGGCTTGTGTCATAAAAAGTGTGGTCAGCAGGACTAGGGAAGTGATTGTCCCCCTGTACTCAGCAGTGGTAAAGCTGCACCTCAGATGCTGTGTTCAGTTTTGGGCCCCTCACTACAATAAAGACATTGAGGTGCTGGAGTGGGTCCAGAGAAGGGCAATGAAGCTGGTGAGGTCTAGAACACAAGTCTTATGAGAAGTGGCTGAGGGAACTGGGGTTGTTCAGCCTGGAGAAAAGGAGGCTGAGGGGAGACCTTATAGGTCTTTACAACTACCTGAGAGGACATTGCAGCGAGGTGGGGGTTGGTCTCTTCTCCCAGGTAACAGGTGATGGGAGAAGAGGAAATGGCCTCAAGTTGCACCAGGGAAGGTTTAGACTGGACATTAGTAAAAATTTCCTCACTGGAAGCGTTGTCAAGCACTGGAACAGGCTGCCCAGGGAATTGATTGAGTTGCCATCCCTGGAGGTAGTTAAAAGATGTGTGACATTGTTTAGTGGTAACTTGGCAGTGCTAGGTTAATGGTTGGACTTGATGATCTTAAGGGTCTTTTCCAACTAAAAAGGTTCTATGATTCTAACTGTAGTGATCCACCACAAAATCTGCTTCCTCTCAAAGGCTGCTTCCAAATATCCTATAGATGCTACTGTGACAGCATACAGCACAATTAATTTTTCATGCAGAAACCTTAACATGAAAAAGGGTGTGGAGAAGTACAGAAGGATCGGAATTCTCAACACACCTTGTTGGAAAATCAATTGCTTCTGAAAGCAGATCAAAAGCTGCTGTAAGAGGCATTTAGCTTCCTTAATTTGCAGAAAATCTACATCTTCTTTCTGTAGGAAGGAAAACATTCTGCTCTTTTTATAAGCATGTCCTGCTTGGTCTACAAATTGGACATGAACCTGCAAAGATCTTTGCTTCTGATCCAGCAATTGCTCTTAGGCAATCTAATGCTTTAATTTTGGTTCCATATATGAGCAGTCCCATTAAAGTCTCCATAAAGTAACATGAAGCTGTAAGTGCAGCTGTGCTCAGCACTGTCATAACCAGGTGATGTTTCAGATTCCAGGTAACTGGTTGGGAAAAGTTTCGGTGTGTATTTTCTTGTGTGGTTGCATCTTTCTATTTATTATATTGGGTGCCAGGGCATGCTCTCTTCTTTAATTTCCTTAGTACACTTTGTAAGGTTTACATATCCTGAGGGATTTTTTTCTAGCCATGTTCTCCTGTCACAGCCTGCAATTTTTGTTTTGGGCTTAGTAGCAAAATGCACAGTAATTGGACTGCAGCAGCATATGATGAAGATTTTAGGTCTGCTTCACCTCTCTGTCACCAAGACCTCTGGGTGACCTGGCTTCCACAATCTCTGCCTGCCATGCTGCTACTGGCTCTTGTGGGATATTAATCACATACTGTTTCTCTGGCTCTAATCAGGAGGGTCTAAAAAGTATTTCTTATTCCAGAAGGCCTATACAATGACAGAAGTACTACTCTTAAAGAAAGCTCCATGTACAAACTCAGAAAAGGGATTTTCCTTACAGATTTTATATCAAATTCTATGATATTTGTTGCATGGATCTTTGAATGCACTTTTGCTGAAAGAGTGCGACATTTTCCAGAATGTACATTAGTATAATATATGGAGCACTGATTTATTATTAGTTATTGGGAACTTTAAATTTGTCAACTATTTTCCATGCTGCCCCTGGCTATGTTCCCACTACTAGCATAAGGTACGATAACAAAATGCCACCTATCTTAGCCATAGAGGAGAATTAGTTTCTTGAACGCAGAGGAGAAGAATTCAACAGCTTTGGATGGAAAGTTCCTTATCCTTTTTTTCAATAACGCCCCTTTTAATGGCTTTGCAATTCTTCAAATAAATGAAGTTGTAAGGCTCATTTCTAATCTCAAGAACACATAACATTTTTCAAAACAGTTCTTAATTCCTGAGCAGGAATTCTACCATTTCACAGAAATACCCCATTCGTCTTGATAGTCTAGTATCTGTGACCCAGAATAACTACTTTTCTGTCTCCTCTGAGGCACTCAAGACCAGACAATATGTCTTTATTATACCTGGGATGCTTACATGATGTTACTCTGAGCCGCAGAGGTGTGCATACATTTAGCCTTGCTCACCTAGAAGGTAAGCAACTATAAAGAAAAGGATTTTAGCTGGTTTCTAGGTATATGATTCTAGGTGTATGATTCTAGAGAACCGATAAAAATCCAGAGATTTTACAAGTATCAGCTAATTTTCTGAAGCATAAGCAGTTATCTTTCTTCACCCAGTTTCTCTGAACAATTTCATTTACCTGACACCCTTTACTGACCATAGTAGAGCTCCTTCCCATGCAGTGAATTCACAAAAATTGATCTTTCTGGGCAAACTGTTACTGTAGGCTGTCTGTTAAGGAAATAAACATTTTAAAGTCAGTGATTTTAAAGCCCACAAACATTTGCTGGAGCTATGCCTTACTTCTAGCCATTCACCTTATCTCACTGCCTGATTCTCCTGACAGCACTCTTGTACTTTTGCAGTGAATACTCTTTTATGTCCATCAAAATACAGTATTCATAAATTACTCCAGAGTAGCTCCATTTCTGTATTTGTTTTTCTGTCTGATACAGCCAAAAGCTTTAAGATATACTCAGGACCGTGTCGTTCATGGCAGAAGCCTGGTTTATTATTCAGCCAGTGTGCTCTAGCCACAAGGTATTATTTCAGTCAGTGTTCCTAATCAGTGCAAAGTCTAAAATAAATTAACTGACCTAAACTTATTAAAGACACCAGTACCAACCTTAAGAAACATTAAGAGTTCTTAAGATCTTCTTCTTTCCTCCAGATTAAATATTTGTAATTTGCAAGTGCTTTCTAGAATTATCTCCAGCACAGGTATTTGGTTTGCTTTGATATGAAACCCATTTTGTCTTGCCATCAAGGATAAGGATGCAGGGAAGGGAATATATTCCCTAGTCATAATTTGTTATTATTTTTCATTGTTAATCATACTTGTTTTAGCTTTTTAAGAGATATCCCAATGTAGAGTCAATGAGGCATTTCTATCCTGTAGTGCCCATCTCAGCGTGTGAGTAATGAATAAAGTGAACAGTGTGCAAAGACATCACATAGTGATTGTTTTTACATAAATAACTGGTGAATATTTGTGGAAATGGAGTTGATCAGCAAAAATCAGCCTAATTTGCCAGATTCTATCACTGAAAAATAGGGCTAGGTTTACTGGGAAAAGTTGTTCACAAAATTTCTTACTCCCTAAGTTCTGTTTCTCACACTCTAACTTAAAATAGGTTTACATTTGAAGATGACTGTGCTGGAAATCCTAATTGTCTCAGATTCTTTACAGAAAATACAAAAGACTTGTGTAATATTTGTGTTAAATTTGTTACCTTTTGACTCTCCTGCTCAATCAGTATGGCAGATCAAAGACACTTATCACTAAGGGATTTTAGCAGCAAAATATTTTATAATTACTCCTGACTCCAAAATGAAAAGTGCATGGAGGCTGATGATTCTTTCTTGCTCTGACCTTTCAGACTTTCATATTTGTCTTCATTTCTTATCAGAAAACCAGTAAACATCTGGAGTGTTTTCAAAACATGAAATTTGTTTTTTCAGATCAAAGAAGTCAGATTCATAGATTTAAAAAAATGTTTTATTTTCTCTCTTTCTGTGGCCAGTTTGACCTCAGAATCTTCCCATTGAAAAAATTTCAAAGTAAGGTCTCTCTATGAAAGTTTCAGTTTACCTGAAACAGTAAAGAGCACTTTGTCAGAAATGTCCTAGGTGTTCACTAAAACACCTGTGTAAAAGGGATAGTATCCTTTAATTTGAAGGTGAGACAGACACAATGATGTATCTCTGTGTCATGGTTTAACCCCAGCTGGCAACTAAGCACCAACAGTCACTAGGTCACTCCCCCCATGGTTTGATGGGGGAGAGAGTTGGAAGAGTAAAAGGGAGAAAACTCATGGGCTGAGATAAAAACAGTTTAATGGGTAAAGCAAAAGCCACATACACAAGCAAAGCAAACCAAGAGTTCATTCCCTGCTTTCCTGGGGCAGGCAGTTGTTCAGCCATCCCCAGGAAAGCAGGGCTCCACACACATAACAATTACTTGGGAAGACAAACAGCATCACTCTGAATGTTCCCCCATTCCTTCTTCATTCCCCAGCTTTATATATTGAGCATGACATCATATGGTATGGAATATTCTTTTGGCCATTTTGAAGTTAGCTGTCCTGGCTGTTTCTCCTCCCAAGTTCTTAGGCACCCCCAGCCTGCTCACTGGTGGGGTATGTGAGAAGCAGAAAAGGCATTGACTCTGTATAAGCCCTGCCAAGCAATAACTAAACCGTCCCTGTGTTATCAACACTTGTTTCCAGCACACATTCAAAACATAACCCCATACTAGCTACTGTGAAGAAAATGAACTCTACCCCAATCAAAACCAGCACACTCTGTTTAAAAGATGAAAATGAAAATTCGGAAGTCTGTGGTTTTTCTTTCTATACCTTACCTTGGGATACACATTAATGGTATTTTTTGATACAATAAATTTCTTCAAAAGGAAGATTACAGGAAGCTAAGAATATCTCTCTTTTGTCTTTGTGTTAGCCATATCTCCCCCTTCTCTGTGTCCTTTGTTAATATGCATGACAAATTACAACCTCCTCTTTACCCCCACCCCACAAAAAATCCCCCTACTTTAGAAATCCATTCACGTTTGAACAGGAAGAATAATTTAAAGCATAGGAGAAAACCATCTAGGTGAACTGAAACTTTCATAGTATAAAGATATTTCCAGAGTATATATATTTTTTAAAAAGTTTGCTAAGGCATTGTGGAGAAGAATAAAAAAATGGCTTCATTTTCCTTCAGAATATAGATCATATTGAATGCTGCCATTCTTTAAAGACACAAACAGAAAGCGATTATGTGAAAGTAAAGTAAGTGTATGGTCAGAGCCAAATAGTTCACTGATCTGTACATTAAAAATATCTATGTGCACATAAGCTTGACAACTGATCAGGGGATATAATTGGCACACAACTCCCTGCATTTCAAGTACTATATAGCCGTAGCTTCATCTCACTGACTCCAACGGCATTATTACATGAATACATCACTAGCACTCAAGTGAAAGAACATTACTGATCCACATCATTTCTGTCCTTCATTACTCATTCTTAACCTAGGTCATTGAGGTGGCATGATTACAGAATATTATGGTTCTAGGTTGACCTGTGGTGGCTTTTATAAATTACTGGTCTGATTTTCTTAAGTTGATGGTTTGCTTTCCCCTCCCCCCTTTTTTTTTCTTTTTTGTTTGAATTCTGTTTCCAACCTTATTTTATTTCAAATGCTTGGTTTTATCCAATTTTGTCATCATTGCAAACATTGTAGGTGATTACAGAGACATACTGTATCTAAAAGGACAAGAAAAAACACCATTAAAAAAGAACCACTTTCCCTTTGATCAGAAACTCATAGAAACCTGCTGACTTCCTTCAGACTTTATAGCTCTTTTAATTAACTTACTACTGGCTTTGCTATTATACAGAACTAAACCACTACAAGAATGTTAAGGCGATAATAAACATCTCATTTAAATCCACTAAAGAAAGAAAAAAGTAATTTACAGCAAGATCTCTGTCCTTAGTTTACCGTTTTGTGTCAAACATTTGGAGAACATCTGGGAACTGACACAGTTTTTCTTAGGACAGAAAGGAGTCCCTCTGGAGGAAGCAGGCTTACTTGTTGAATGAGATGAGAAATACCAGTTCTTTGCTGCCTAAATCTGTCTAAAAAGCTGGGATCAGTATCAGCTCACAATATTTCCTTCTTTTTCATTTCCTTCTTTTGTAAATTCAAAGCCCAGTTTTAGAATTATAGCAACCTTCTTTTTTTTTTTTAATTGATTTCTCAGTTTTTTCAGCATTTAAAACTCAATGCACTGATGACTTTTAATCTATGGATTTTCAGAAAGGAGGAAAATTCGGCTCAACTAAATTCCTTCTGACTGAAAAAAAATGGTATTATCTCTATCTATGGTACTGAGGAAAAAATGGTCTCATTATTTTTATTATAATCAAGTTTGGTGTTTGCCTTTTGGCAAAGAAGAAGGGAGGAGTTTAGAGAGGGTTTAGGAAAGAGCACTGAAAATAATCCAAAAATCTAAAAAGCCTGCTTTTCACAGAAAGGGAGTTAAGAAGTTCAATTAATTTCTTTTTTTAAAAGGGTAGTTTGAGAGATGATTCGATTGAGTGGTATCTCCATGAAGAAAAGATTACTGGTGCTGTAGAGATCATTCATTCACTGAACCAATGGCAAGAGGCTGAAACTAATCTTTCAAAGAGAAAAAAATGGGAATTTCTGGCTATGGTGGTACCAAAACACAAATGGAGGTGATAGAATCCAGGTTGCCTATAAAATACTAAGAGATACAGTTCTCAAAATTATGCTCTAACTATGCGTCAGATTTTGCGGCCATGATGCAGGCAAGTAGGCAACTAGATGAGCCATTCATACTCTGACAATACCTCCTACCACAGGACTATCACTCCAATTCATTTTCTCATCTCACGTAACATTTAAATTTAAACTGCACACTCAGAAGGAACTTGATAATCAAATATGACCTTTAAGTGCATTAGATGTATTTTCCTTTCATAACTTCCTTTTGATTTTTCAGTGGAATTTCTACACCTTGGCAGGCTAAATTAAGCTTAATATCCAATCCTTAAACACCAGTTCGTAATGAGGAAGTCCTACGGAGCACACTTAGACTTAGCTGCAGGTGCATACAGCGCTGTCCCTCCCAAACTCTATCTTACATTCATCCCAATCAAGGAGAGTTTCTTTTCACACCACTTCACTTTGGCTAGCTAGTCTGCACCATGGAGCTTGGAAACACTCTGAATGCTCTATTTAGGGCATAGCCATTGCAATTAGAGAATGGAAAATTGCTGTGCAAGTGCACAAGCATGCTTACATGGTGTCTGCTGTGTAGAAAAAACTGGGGACTTCTAGAAAAAGAGGTGTTTTCCACTGAAGAACAAAGATCTTTTTGGGACTGATGCTGCTGGATGCTGGCTACAAAGAGTTGTCTCTTCGGCATGCACTGGGCAGTGCCCCTTTGGGTAAAGAGCATGAGGGATCAGAAGGCGGCTTAGGACACAGTGTTGTTACACAGCTCTTTGAGAGCCTGAACTCCTCCAAGATTTTCTGTAAACCCTTCTCTTGATTACGAGTCATGCTAATCCACCGAGGGGACAACAGCAATCCTGCTATGATTTGGGACTACTCTCAGCTAACCAAAGTGGTTTCAATTTTGTATTGAATCAGTCCAAAGAGATCTGAAAAGACTTGCAACAAGATGTGCCATGTCAGTTCCAACAATGAATAAATCAGAGGCAATTGTGAGCTGTTTCTGGAAATTCTGTGCACAGGAAAAAGAGCTAAATTAATCAAGTGCACTATTCATCGCAAAATTACTTTTTCAGTCTTAATCATTAAGCATTTTACAAAGATGAACTGTCTGCTCTTAGATCTTCTTGTCCTTAATGCAAGCAGCTTTCCAGGAATGGGGCAGAGTGTTGCTTTACCCTCACTCTTCTGTCACCACCCTCAGTAGTCTCACTGCAGAATTGTGTTTTTCTCTGAAGCCGTGTTAATAGCCTTCAGTGTTGCTAGCCTAAAAGGACTGTTGCACAGAGTTTTCATCTCTTCCATGTGGCTTGTCATAGCTCCAAACTTCTTGCTGAGGTGAAGGACGAAATGAGTTAATCCAAGGTCCATTGTGAGACACACTGTTGGACTCTACTATTAAATTTATTTGGAGTTCTGTCTCTTGCTGCTTGTTGTTTCAAAAAAAAGGTGAAATTGTGATGTTGATGGTGATTATGGGCTCTTGTCTGAACAACATATTTTCCTGTTCAAAACTTAAAAGGAAGATAGCTGTTTTCAAAATTTGATGAGAGTACCATGATTATTTCACTCCAGCAGCTTCATTCCATTGAAACAATGATGAAACTGTCAAAACATTGGCTCAGAGTCCTTCTCTTTTGTATATGTTCACTCACAAAGAGTTTCATGCATAAGAGAATAAAGAAATGTGATTAACCAAGTGTCTTTGTGTGTCTAACCATTTACAATCATGAGAAAAATAGAGAAAAAATAGATTCAATCCTATGTTCTTTGTAGGAGTTTGGTATCATACTGTAAACTTGTTAATGTCTTCAGTTCTGTGGCTCTGGACCAATCCACCAGCTTTCAAATCCAAGTACTAACCTGTGCTTCCAAACTAGTATTGAATTAATTAGCTATCTTCCTCCTTTTCATTTCAATGGGTCATTTGGTCCAAGCAAACATGTTACAAAGCCAAAACTTTTTAGCTTATAAATTTGTTAGGAAAAGGCAGTCATACACGTCCTATTTTTGCATAGGCAGCTTGATTTGTACAATACTCCAGCATGCTTCATTGACTCTAATCCAGTTCATAGTCCACTGAGTATGAAATAAAACCAGAAGAAAATGGACATTTATTGTCACCTTTTCTCTTCAGGGGCCAATGGGGTATCCTAAATATCTCTGAAGAGCCAGTAATGCATTAAAAGGCCATTCACACAGGCATGAAACCACTGAAGGCTTTACACAGAAGACTTCAGTACTGTAGAGATTGTCTCTGCAGTATTTACTTCTTGCTCTTGATGATAAAAAAAGGCATGGGAAAGACTGATTTTAAGTGAGGAAAGCAAGAATGGAAAGGAGATGCAGTAAGTTGCCTTTCCTGCAACACTTCATGTTTGGTCTTGGTGGCCCTGCCATGTGGGATCATGGGAGAGGATTCCAGAGTTGGAACTGTTTCGGCATGCTGAGAATGACAGGAATGTTCACTGGCTGTTAACACAGATTAAAAGTGGAGTGGAAAAAAAGAGCCTTTACTGAGAAGATGCAGCCAACAACAGGGAAGCCATTTCTATTCTATACACCTTGTTATTTAGAGCTTTGCATCCAACTTGCTTCTGGCAACTACAAAATACATAACAAAATTAATAACAGTTCATTGCCACCAGCTGCTCACAAGAAACAGATGCAAATCTGGAGCCATTTAGTCAGCATTTCTTCCTTCCCAGTTATACCTCATCTTGAGCAGGGGATATTTGAATAATGAATTGCGCATTTGACTATGAAGTAAGACTGATATAAATTAAATTATTCTCCTTTACTACTGCATTTTACTAAGAAGTTAAGGTAAGCACAGGAGATTTAGGAGAAGCATGTTTGTGAGGAAAATTCAGCTTTGGCTACATTCAGATGGGACATTTCTTCTCAGTAGCATCCAGCGTGAGATACATGCCTGCGTGCCCAGGGACAACAGTCCCTTGACCTGCCATGAAATGATTGCATTAATCCTCCCTCTTGGGGATATTTCTTGATTTTATTACCTTCCTAAATCTTTTCTTTTCTCTTTACATCGAAGAGACAATAACAAACGCATACCTGGGGCCCCTCTGCCAAGTTTTCTCTCTAGAAATTCATGTTTGAAATGTTGTGGTGTAACCTTGGCATACTTCCACTGCAGAAACGCTTTCATGTTCCTAAAGGAAAATCGTATGAGTTTTCAAGCCTATTAAAAACATGATTTATACATGCCATATCATTCAGGGTAAAAAAAATCCCCTTGCCCAAAAGCATGTAATTCTGTCTGAACGTAGGAGCCAACAAACAAAGACTTTTCATTGACCATTGAAGTTTGCATAAGGATAGCCAAAACAGCTTGGTAAACTAAGCTTTGGATAAACTCTTTGCAAGATTTTAGAACTCTCATATGACCAAACCAACAGAAAATTGATAGGTTATTCAGACAGTGAATTGCACCTTAAGTGAAAAACAGGCTGGAAGCATTCGAAATTTAGAAGAGACTCATAAGTCCCAAAAGAGAAAAGATACACTGGTTTTGGTACATTTTTACTTCAAGTTAAGCAGTCATATAGTGGCTAGAGCTATACCTGAAACTTATATTATACACACAAGTAAACTTAAATGAAGTGATAACAGCAAAAATGACAGCAATACATTTAGCCTTATTTAAAGAACCAGGGGATTGGAAAGAAATGTTTACAGCTAGAGATAAACATAGTCCAGGCAAAAGATTATGGTAATAAGAAAATACAAAACACAAAGACAGGAAAGAGTCATAAGTAGCATAACCAAAAGCTGCTTCTCTGCAGTCCCCCATCCCCTGGCTGGTCAAGGAGATGCCTGAGAAGGTGTAAGGTGCAGCAGGTTGTAATCATGGTGCTCCCGCAAAGGAATCCCCTGAAGTTGAGCATAGGGTGGCTCATCCCCTACTCTGCCACCTGCTGTTATTCTTCAGGGAGGATATCGGGAGGTCCCCTTGGCCACTCACTTCCATAGAGCTTTTGAGAATTTTTAGCCAGGTTTGATATGTTTGAAATTGACCAAAAGGTTCAGACAACATTTGGGAGGCAAGGGAGACACAGGCATGCAGGCAGTGATCAAATACATCTAATTACCTTGGGAAAGCAGGTAAAAAACTAATGCCCCAAGGAATAATTTCATTAATAAGCTGCTTTTCTTTTATGTGCTCTGTGAGTGTTTGAGCTCCTCAGTCTTGGTTAAGTTTCAAGGGAGAAGGAGGAGCAAAGACTTTCTCTTCTCTGAAGCCTGGTGAATTGAATGGATTCAGCCCCCTCTTTGCTGATGAAGGTGTTGAGCATGCCCGTCTTCCATTACATTTCAGAGGCGGCTACGTGTTTGTGCAAGAAGAAGACATTACTTTGCCTATTTTTTCTCTTCCCCCCCCCCCCCCCCCAGGTGATTATTTATCTGCTAGCCTCATATCAGTATGTTAAATGATAAATGTGAATGTTTTTTTTTCTGAAGTTCTCACTGTTTTTTTTTAACACAAATTATATTGACAGCTAGAAATTGGTGTTCTTTTTTTTTTCCCTCCCCCCCCCCCCCGCCCTGTGTTTTACATCTTGGTTTGCCCAGGAAATAAAAGTTATGCAGATGTGTGTGTCCATGCACATTTCCTTCATTTGAGGGATAGATCTGTTGCTCAAATGTATATATGTTTCTATGAATTTTATAAAAAAAAATTGTGAAGGTCCAGGCATTCCCAAGATCATGTTACAGTGACTCACATATCTCATTCTTTCATTATCTTGCTGCTTTCTTAAGAGAATCAACCTGACCCCTGCCAAGAAAGACACTTTTTCAAAATTTGCTAACGTTTGCATTTCAGAGGTTGATAACGCCAGACGTTTTTGAGAATCTCACGGTTTAGTGGTCCAGAGACACCCTACTCCACTCTGGAATAATTATTTCAACAACTAGGAGACGGTGTCGTGTCTAGTCCGTGTTATACTAGTCATGGTCAGATTTAGCACTAAGAGATAAAAGGACACAAATTTGACATGGAATAAAGCTACAAAAAATATAGCAAAGTTATTGACTTAATGCTTAATATTAAGAAAATTCCTGTGCTGTTCCAACATTGCTATGGCTTCAAGATCAGCCCTAAGCAGCCTCTGCAACCTGTCCTGGGCTAGGTGTGTGTTGGCGAGCTCATAGAGCTGGGTCTTCCCTGTTTCTGGTCAGGGCTGAGTGATCAGGAAAGAATACCCTTTCCCTTGGAGTTTTTTTTTTGTCTTTTCTTACGACCAGGCATAATCCTGATTTCATGTTCTTCCCTTTTCTTTGGGCTGCAGTTCTGATTGACATTTCTATTGAAAAAATTAAGTATCAGAAACCTAATTTTATGTATCAGGCTGTTCTGTTCATTTACTGGATCCTTAAAACATGACAGATAGATACAACAATCAATACATAGATAGACAGACAGATTGATCCACTTTGTCATGAGATATGAAATGTACAAGATTCATAGCATTTTTCTTGTTATAGTCATGACTCTATATATGACAGTAAACCTAAAGGATGACAGATATGAGCATGGGTTATTTGGATGGCACAAGATTCCCCTACACTTTGTGTAATAGTATAACAAAGGTCAACCATGCCGCAGTTGAAGTAGTTTTAGGTGTTTAGTTAGAATGTTAGAAATGCACACTTTTAACTACTACAGACACTTTTATACTTGTGGGCTTTAATAGGTACAGACCTCTGATCCTCTACATAGTAGCATCATATCTGCTTGAGCATTAATTTTGCTCCTCGCTGCAGTTTGGACAAGACATTATGGTCAGGCTGATATTTAATTGGATTTTAAACATATCATTTAGCCACTCTAGATGACTTTTTCCATGAAAACTCGTAAGAGAGGTTTAAACTGTAAAACCTTTGAAAAGCATAGATTTTGCAAATTATAATCTTATACAACCATATAAGGCCTATCTACAAATGCAGCTCATGACTAAATCCCTACAAGAAACAGAAACAATGGCCATTGAGTACGTTTGCACAGGATAGGATAGTTTTGATGAAATGGCTTTCTGGGCTGGGGTATGCTGTCACATGTTACTAGCTGTTAACTCCCTTGCTTGATTATGACAGTTTTCATATTACTGCTGAACTCCTCTGAAGAGAGGAGTTGAGAAAGAGAAGATTTTAGGTAAATGCATTAATATTAGGATATCATAGTATAATTCGTCTAAATAATCAGTCAGCTAGTTGATAGCTCTATGTGTCTGCTGGAATGGGACTCTCAGGATACATGCACTAGGAGGACAAGGCTTCTATCTCATGTAGGCCTCAGTTCCATGCAGTTCTTGAGGCTGGTGCTCAACACAACTACAACAGCAATGTCTCAACCCATGGAAAACTTTGACAATTGACATCACTATTAAGACTAAAAACTTTGTTGCTGATGTTTTAGCAACTAAGTACAAGAATATAAAGTCATGAAGTATGAATTCAAGCATTTCATTGAAATTAAAGGAAAGGGTGGGCTTTGAATGAGTGGACCTGCATGAATATCAAGTAATAGAATTTCAAGAAGTATACTATTAATTACTGAGCTATCTGAATGATGAATAATTATATCATTATAAATACCCACTGGCCATTGCTTTGGCTTGGAGAAGTGTTGCTGCATGATGAAATATGCAAGCATATCGAAACCCTGCTGCTTGCAGGGACATCATGCATAGATAGATGGGGACACAGAATACAGTTTTCTTTGCCATGATGGAGCAGTTTCAAACCCTCCAGCAGCCTATCATTAGGCTGGTGGAAACAAAAGCTTGAGAGACACCTGGTTCTCACCTACACTGTGCTGTATAAAAGGCGCAGCACTAACTGGGTGCCCTGCTCCTTCTCTGCCTCCTCACAGCACCTATCCTCAGGGTGATGCCTGTCCCCAGGCATCTCTGAGGCAGCACTGCGGGCCAGCACAGCTGTTTGTTAGCACTAAGGTGGGGCTAGCAGACCCCAATCAGCAGTTACTTGCTAAAAATGACAATTTCAGCCCTCTTTTGAAGGAAGGCAGTCAGGTTAACTCTTACCATGAAATGGGTGATATCCATGCTTAGCGTGGTGCGCTGCTGTAGCTATTTTGATTTAGCTTTCTCAGCCCTGAAAACACAGACAATGTCTGGCGGTGCAACAGCCATGCAAATTTCCTGAGTAGGGAAACAGCAGATTTACACTCTTTGCACTGACACTGGGTTAGTGCACGCTCTCGCTTGAATTAAGGCCTGAGAGAGAGAGAGGTAGGAAATGTGGATGCAGCGAAGCAAAGAAGCAGCAAGCCAAAATTGACTGGTAACTGGCATTTTCTGAATGATATGGAATAAAAAGATCTTATCACACCTTTTCTGGTGACATAAGGCACATAATTACAAACTCCATAGGGTACTTCTCTGTGGCATATCACCCCTAGTACTGTAATTGGGAGTGCTCCAGGGAACGCCTATGCCTGCACATCCCCGAGGTCAGCCATTTGGGTTCACATGCATGAGCCCCCATCTTCTTTCTAGACTTGACTCCACACAGTAACAGACCTGGATTTCTCCAGCACGTTTGGTGATTAACGGTGGCGTGGCAGAGTGATTTACTTATTCAAACTCATTAAAAAATAAAACACTCTGTGAGAGCAAGCTACTACATAGAACAGCACATGGGGTTGGAAGGGACCTCTAGAGATCATCTAGTCCAACCCCACTGCCAGAGCAGGTCCACTGAGAGCAGGTTGCACAGGAACTTTTCCAGGCAGGTTTTGAATGTCTCCAGAGAAGGAGACTCCACCACCTCTCTGGCCAGCCTGTTCCAGTGCTCTACCACTCTCACAGTAAAGAAGTTCCTCCTCATGTTTAGGTGGAACTTCTTATACTTTATTTTGTGCCCATTTCCTCTTGCTCTATCACTGGGCACCACTGAAAAAAGACTGTCCCCATCTTCTTGACACCCATTAAGTATTTATAGGCATTGATCAGAAACCCCCTCAGCCTTCTCTTCTCCAGACTAAAAAGACCCAAGTCCCTCAGCCTCTCTTCATAAGGGAGATGCTCCAGGCCCCTAATCATCTTTGTAGCCCTCCACTGTACCCTCTCCAGCAGTTCCCTGCCCTTCTTGAACTGGGGAGCCCTGAACTGGACACAGTACTCCAGATGGGGCCTCACCAAGGTGGAGTAGAGGGGCAGGATAACCTCTCTTGACATGCTGGCCACACTCTTCTTGATACACCCCAGGATGCCATTGGCCTTCTTGGCCACGAGGGCACATTTATGGCTCATGGTCATCCTGTTGTCCACCAGGACTCCTGGGTCTTTCTCGTCAGAGGTGCTCTCCAGAATTGTTCCTTCTATTTTACAGGCAAGTGGAGGATTGATTGGGCAGCTTGCTCGAGGCCAGACATCAGTGATACGGCTGTGAGTTGTTGTAACAAGAGGCCTTGTGAATTCTTATCCAACGCACCCACATCCTAGACAGCTGGCAATAGTGTACAAATGTATACAGCGTTTCCAAATATCATCCAGGGCAGTGCGTGTGCACAGGAATAGCACTACAGAGCCTGTGGAGATACCAGTGAGAAAACCAGATTTAGAAAAAAGAAAACCCTTTGCTTTTTGTATTCTTCATTTTTATAAGTCAGGGTTTATTTGTTTTCTTTTTTTTCTAAGTTTGTGTTTTCCCTGGAGTACCGTCTTTTCATCTTTTCTGTCTGCAACAGAACATGTAGTTTTCAATAGTCTCCAGCATGCAGTTCCATCAATAAATGTTTTTACTCTCTATGACTGAAAAGTGTCCAACAGCAACCTATCGATCCTGTTTGTGCATGAGAAACTTCAGAATACTGATCTTTCCGGGCACAAGTAGTTATTATGAAAAGTAAATAGTTCTCCTAATTTGGCCTTAGCTTTTTGTAGCATCTGTGCCCAGTTACAACCTCTGGTAAAATATTGGCATCTAGATATTAAAACCTAATGATCTTGGGGAAATTTAAAAAGGAGGCTGATGAGATACTTACAAGATTTATTCTTATACCCAGAGTGCAAAAGCACTGTAAAGGGTCAGCAGCTTTTAGCTCCTCTTTCCAATGCTGCCTTTGGTATTCCTGTCAGAGAAATTCTATTTAGTATTTCTCTTCTCTTACATGTTTCATTTATTTGCCAGCATTTTTATTCATGCAAGTCTTGTTGATACCTGTGAGAGAAGAACAATTTGAAGACTCGTGCAGAAACTACAGTTGTAAATGACGTTTATGCTTTCCATTAGACTGCTTTTAATTCTGTCAATAAATGTCAGTTATGGAGGAAGATAGCATGCTTTACAAAATATAGAAGAAGAGCTGCATCAAGGTTACACCCTACTGTGCTGTTCAACCAGTGAGGTTATTGTCAGTAGGGGCTGCTACCTATGGAAACGGGTTGAGCTGCTCAGAAAAAGCAGAAATTATGTGCTGCAAAGCTGTAGAAATGAGTGCTTCCTTCTATTTTTGCTGTCTCTGGAGCCTTTGTGCATACTCCAAAATACAGTTATAATAATAAGTGACTTGAGTCCCAGTACGCCTCACAGAGAAGTGTAATGAAGCTGGCTGTTTAAAAGCTCATCCGGACTTTAATTAGCTCCGTTGCAGAGCCAAGCACACCCTGCCCCAGGAAGGCATATCCCTGTTGGCATTTGGAGAACACAGCTTCCCACCCCTCTGGCTGCTGGTCTGGGGGCAACTTGTTTACTCATCCCCTCATACAGATGTGTTGCTGACATGTCTGATCTCCCCAGGGCAGCACCGTGGCAGCCCAAGGGGGGACTGCACCAAAGGTGGTACCGAGGAGGGCAGCACAGAGCTCCTTGGGAGCATGGTCAAGGTGTTCTCCCACCTCCTCTGACTTGGCAGCTGAACACTAGGCACATCTTTTTCTTAAGTTTCAGGGAACAACTTCCAAAGGTCTTTAGACCGAAGAAACAAACACCTGTAGAGGTCTCTCTTCACTTGGTCAGAGGAGATTTATCTCTGCTCCTCCAAAGCAGTTGCCTAGAGAGCGTGCTCTGTGGTCCTCGCCAGTAAAAGCAAGCACAGTGATAAAGCTTTCAGAAATATAATTTTGCAGGTTGAGTTAATTCATACAGAATCCTTACTATTCAATTTCTTCTGCCATTTTTGGAGTGATGAATTCACAACATACAGCATTAATCGTCAGGCAGCTACATCTAAACCATGTAATAGCTAGATGCTCTAACAGGAATTGACAGCTGACATGTACTGAAAGTGTTACTTACCATGGCCTGAAATTGAGGGAATTATGCGACAAAATTAAATGCTTGCATGCTTCCAGGCAGCAGCTCCAATTTTAGTAAGGAACAAAACAATACAATTACTGCACAAAGATTTACTGTAGGTAAGTCTGATTAGGATTTTATACTTACAATATACCACTGCAGACTATGTCACCAGGTATGCACATAAACACATTCATCTTGATGGATGTCACAACTTGCTTAACACAACCAATAACACAATGCCTTACAGCAGCAGTATCTTTGGGAAAAAAGAAAAATCCAACCCACAACCACCCAGTTTCCTTATTCTTTTAACTGACAGCCATTTAAAAATACTTCTTTGTAAAATTAAGTTTATTTAAACATACAGGTTTCACTTAAGATTTTTCTTTAATTATAAAGATTTTGAAGGCAATTTTATCACTCTAATTTGGTAGCTTTGATTTTTATCTTGTCTTTCTTTTTAACCCTGTAAAAGCATTAATTTTTCAAATTCTACAACAGAATATGCAGCAATCCTGTGCTCTGTTGCATGACAAGTCTATTTTTTAAGTAAAAATGATCTGCTTCTTTAAAAGGGATTCCTGTAGGTGGACTCCCCAGTAACTGAGCTGAGAAAGTGGAGGAATTCAATATGTATCAATCTGTTTTGCTTTCCAAAATGCCAGGTTAGCAAGGATCAGGTGGTGGTATAATGCATTATGCAAACTCAAAATATCTTTCCAGCAGGGGGGTGTAGAATTCCAGGCTTTTATGTGTTGCAAGACTGGTGGGACAATTATTTTGCTGTTCCATGAACACCAGAATGGGTCTATTTTAAAGAAGAAAAAAGTAAGAACAAAAAACCAAGCAAGCTAGTCTGGAGGATTCCCAAACCTGATCAATTGTTAAATTGCTTCTCTGATTATCTGAACAAATGATGATCATGAACACTTTTGAATCATTTGCCAGATCACTACCTGGGAAATGACCAGGCAAGTTTTCCTGAATCTATTCATAGAATCATAGAATCATAGAATCATAGAATTGTCTAGGCTGGAAGGGACCTCCAAAGATCATCTAGTCTGACCCCCCCGCAGTCAGCAGGGACACCCCCAACTAGACCAGGTTGCCCAGGGCCTCATCGAGCCTCACCTTGAATATCTCCAGGGATGGGGCCTCAACCACCTCCCTGGGCAACCTGTTCCAGTGCTCCACCACCCTCACCATGAAGAACTTTCTCCTAATCTCCAATCTAAACCTGGTCCCCTCCAGCTTAAAGCCATTTCCCCTTGTCCTATCACTACAGGCCTTTGTAAACAAGCTCTCCCCAGCCTTCCTGTAGGCTCCCTTCAGGTACTGGAAGGCTGCTATTAGGTCTCCCTGGAGCCTCCTCCTCTCCAGGCTGAACAACCTCAGCTCCCTCAACCTGTCCTTGTAGCAGAGGTGCTCCAACCCCCTGATCATCCTTGTGGCCCTCCTCTGGACCCACTCCATCAGGTCCATATCTTTCCTATACTGAGGGCTCCAGACCTGAGTATTCAGATTAAACTACGGATAAAAAGTGACACAGAATATGGATAATTTAGAAATTATTTAGCCAGTATGTGGCTGGCTGAAAACAATGCAAACTGAGTCTGGCATTTCTCTGGAGCATGCTTTTTCCCTGGTGCAAACCAAGTCAAAAATAAGGTAATGTTAAAAAAAAAAAAAAAAAAAAAGTTGACTAGGCCTAGTTGACTAGACCCTAGAGCCTTTAGACCAACAAACATAATTTCTGTTTTTAAAGTAGTTCAACACCAATCACAGGAAGAAACCTGAACCCAGTCCAAAGAAAAGAAATTTCCTTGGATTTTGATAGACAAATTGAACATTAGCACCTTGCATTGACTCCTCCTGTGAAGCCAGTCTAGATCCTCTCTTTCCAAGAGGGCTATAGTATTCCACCTCCTCAAGAAACTGCAGCTATGTCAGGGCAATGGCACTCTCCTGTCTGCTCTTCCATTCTGGTGAGAGAGATGAAGGCTGGCTTTTTTTAGGGCAGAGGACCTAATTCCGATTAATCCAATTAGGACATCAGCTAGAGCAGTTCAAGGCAGGTGGGATTTGAGCCAAGGGCTATCCCAACAAACTGTGAGTGGGAGCTCCTGATCTACTGCCTATGAAGGACCTGAACTTCAGCTTAGGTAACAAATATCTTCTATTCACCAGCCTTTGTCCATCCCTGGCTGGTGTAAACCAACAGTATTAAAATGAATTACACAGGCTTCAAGAGTACACACTTGTGAAACTGGCATCTGTCCAGAGCAGGGCGTGTAGGTGCAGCCTTTTGAATCCTTTTTATTTCTACCTGAGCCACAAACCTGGAAGAGAGATAGACTGGGCTAATTCTTCTTGAACTCCCATTTCCCAGACTGAATTCTCTCTTCCACACATTTTCCTCTATCCACTCCTTCAACCTACCACATTTCCTTCTTCACCCTAATGCATGAAAAGATGTTTTTGCAGCATGTAAGTTGGAATTTGTCCTTTTGCTTGAAAGCTTCTTACCATTCTCATTGTATGTCAATTGAGGAAGGAAACATTTCCTATTTAATCATAGAAAATTGCATTCAGAGATACAGAATCATCACACAAAACAAAGTGGCTGGTTAAGCCAATTAAGAGATTCTAAATTAAAAAAAAAGAAACAAGCTGTTGTCAATATACCAATGTCAATTCTCACCAAAGCTTTGAGTTATCCAATAATAAGGCTCTTTTAGGGGTCTTGTCCTCTTTCCATTGAAGTCAATGGCAGAACTCCCAATGATAACAGGAGGAACAGAAGCCAGTTAATAATCTGCAAGCTGCTGGTTCAGTAAGAGTCATAGTAATTACGCAGATGGCCATACAAAGAAGTTCAGCTGAAAGTCATCTTGTGTTTTTTTTAAAAAAAAATTAAATATGGAAGAGAAATTCTGTTGTAATAGAAAATTACTGAAGGCTTAGATTTCAGAGATAGAAGGTGATAAATCATTTGACATTATGAAATGTGGTGGACAAATTGTAACAGAATTACATAACGGGTATCAAGATGGGCATAAAGAACAGGTCTGTATGAATTATACTTTTATTGTGGTATTACGATAGAATCTTACAGGTTTAATTACATGCTGAGTTTCGCACTGTTGGAAGCAACTGATTTCAGTAGGGCTGTGAAGAGTATAAATTAGTGTATTACTAATTCAGATTTGTGTTCCTTGAAATACAGAGCTGAGCTCAAAAGAAGAGGAATAAAAGGAGGCAAGTGTGTGTAGATCTTTGTAGATCTTTGGGCAAGAAGGACCCATTTTAAATTGCTACAGGGGAACTTCAAGTTAAATTGGGAAATAGCTTGTCTCCAGAAGTTGTGAAATCTTTATTAGTAGCAGTCTTTAAGGCCAGGAGTTAAATAAACATTTTTCAGAAACATCAGAACAAGATGCAGATCCTGACTCAAGAAGGGAAAGCATAGTAGAGGTTCTCCTGAAATCCCTTCCAGACATCTTCTCTATGATTTCCCCCCACACCAAACTGATGATTTCCTCTAATCTATAGGTCACATCATTTTACTCACTACTGCTGTACAGAATGTAATGGCTCCTATTTGGCTTCTGGTTTGGTTTTAAAAGCATCATAAAATAAAGATTCCCTTCATCACATTTATTACAGCAATGCCTAATGACCAACGAAGTATGGAGCCACTGCACTAAGTGTTATATTTGACATGCATTAAAGGATCAGTGCCCCTGAGGCTTTTGGACTAAAAAGCCTTTGGTAGTTTGCTTGAACAGTGAATCACCCTCATGCCACATAGTCTATGCAACGTCTTTCTGCTTCATTTGGAGAACTCTGTTGCACTTCCTCTGAAAGTACTTATACTGTAATAAAATCGGTGCTTTTGGTCAGTGATGCAGGTTTGACTCTGTTTCCTGAGCATATCCCACTGGAACTGAGATGCCTATGTTAAGATGTTCCTTACTTCTTCTCTAGATGAAAGGAAAGGGGCGGGGAGAGACACACCTTCAAGTGATGGTTTGAGAGTTATGAGGTCTGTGTTGCCTTGCAGAGGTGATTCGCTGCTGAGTATTGTAGGGGAATTCAGATGTTAAAAACCCTTACCTAGGAATTTCAAACTAGTGTTAGGTTTTTAGGTAGATTTAGTCTTCAAATTTCCACTGTAAGATGTTTTCTCTGTTTCTTCAACAGGTTCTATTGTTTCTTTCTCCACAGGTGGTGTTTCTGTTCTCAATCTTTTATTAGCAATGTCAAGAGCAGACCTTGTTTTTACCATGTCTGTCACAAAGACCCTACCAACAGATGCTTCTGCAGTAACTATCTTGAATCATCATCTTTCCGCTCACTGCCATTTACATTCATTCTTTGCACATGCTTTTTGGGTCTGGTAAAATTAACCAGCAGGCTGGGGCATGAACATTCTACCACGATGCATGTGTAAGATGTTAAGAAGAGATTTTACTGCCAATGGAACCTTATTCCCATGTTAGTGCCAGCAACGTGCCATCAGTTAGGCATTTTCTTAGTCTACTATAAAGCTGTGTTGGTGTTCCACTATTGTGTTGATACTCAGAGTTTGCTTTGAAGGACTGGGCTCACTATGAGAGACGGTTCACATCTAGTCCAGGAGCTTTATCAAATTGGATTCTGTGTTCAGATCTTTCCTTTTAACATTCCTCCTCTAATGTTTTGAAGGAGGGTTCCCAATCTAGGCTCACCTTTTCTGAAATGACCCCTTTTCCCTCTTGTGGTACAATACAGTGAAACTCATTACACAGATTCACAGAAATTAGTCTGCCATGAACTGTGAGAGTGTGGCAACAAAGGTCATGGACTCCGCCAAGTGGTTAAACGAAGATGAAGCCCTTTAATGTTTCATTTTTACAGCATATATAGTTTCTATCCTTTGATGACATGCCTAGGCTAACCAATCATTCTATCTGCTTCAATATACTGTTGTCTGCTTTTCTGCCTTGTTAACTGTTTTCACACTGCCTTGCTAGATTTCACACCACACAAATAATACCATATAAAGACATTGTTTTAATGTTCCCAAGGCTTCCTGCCCATCAGTGCAAGAACACCTGACGAGCTCTCACTCAGCAGCGCATCTCCAACTTCCTTATTCTCCACATGAGAGAACTACTTAATCTTATTATTTTGTCTGCTTCCTACTGGTATGCACATTGTGGAGTACAGGACTGGTCAGTCACCTGCAAGTTGATTCCAAATCAATGTGAAAAAATCCAGAGAAGTGTTTGGAAACCCTGGTGTTGACCATTTGCCACAGCAGTTGAAAGAGAGAACTCAAAGAAGATAAAATAAAACCTCTACTGGAAGAGAGATAGTGGGAGCAAAATACAGCAGATCAGTTGGCTTTAATAAATACCAGTAGAACTTTAGTATGCTTATGTTACTACTGGTGGTCGTCCCCTCAAAGCTTGGCCATTGCAGCCTGTGTGATATGGTTTCACTGCTCTTAATGCCTGAGCTTGCAGTAAAAATAATGTAGTAATACCTAGTCATGCTGGAATCACACCATCAAATGCACTGTAGAGCCTTCTAATGATAAAGATAACGAGCTATCGAAATCGAGTGGCTGGAAATTGTGAAGCCTGTTTTGTTGAAGGTCTTTAAATGGAAGCTGAATAAAAAGCTATCTGGAATGATGTAGTTACAGATGATCTTGCCTTTAGGCAAGTAATTGACCTCTTGTCCTGGCTAGTAGCATTTTTTTACTTTATGATCTTGCATTTTCATTGGGTAACAAACCTTGCTAATCTGTTTTTCTGGGGCTTTTATGCTGCCTCAGTACAATGTTGATGCATCAATCTTCACAGTCACATCTGAGCTTTAGTAATGCCTTCTATTAGGTTTGCTTGCAAAATTCATTTCTAAAATGACATTATTCTAAGATTGCTCTGAATGTAGCAAGTCACATCCCTTCTTGCTGCTAGGTTTTGTAGATCTTTGGCTATCCTTCCATCCAGAGAAAGTTTAAAAATGTGAAAAGCTATTTTCAAGGATGGCAGCTCCGCACTTTTTGAATTTAATAGGGGAAATGTATCTCTACTGTACAGAATTTTGCAGGTTGGTTAGGTGTGTGGACTGCATGTAAAGAATTCACTGCCTTTCAAATTCTGCCTATCCCTCTCTCCAACTTACCTACAGAATTTTCCTGGTGGCTTAATTTGGTTTTGTAACAGCAATGGAGGTTAAAACTATCATTAGAGTATGACTCTACCAGATTTAGCTTTACCAAGTTCCAAAGCAATTGTTCAACTTGGTATCTGATGGCTATTATAATTAATTAAAATGTTATTTGGTTGGCAGTCTGGAAAATGGTTCTATAGAACAATTCAGACGGAATAGATCCACACTTTCTTCCTGGACTCTGCTTTCTTTGGGTGTAGTGATTCATACATAGACCTTCATGTAGCAGCGAATTTCTGCTGATTTCCTTGGGAAGAGTGGCAAGTCTGAGGACATTTTAGGACATTTTATGATGATGCCTTTGAAATACGTTCCATGTGAATAGACAGGGTTTGTCTGCACTGTGCCCTGCTCAAGGTAATGAGATCCAGGACCGTCCTATGCATTTTTTTCTGTGAGAATATATATTCTGCTTAGCCAAACAAGTCTGAATTTACGCTTCGTTATGTCTTCTTATTAGGCAAGATGTTCATTATATTATATGATTTAGATGTAGCCTCTGAATAGAGAGAATGTATTCCTATCTCAGACTTGCTCTTTCCTTGGGCATTTTGAATAATTGTTAATATACAAATTTAAAATTTAAGTTAATATGGTATTTAGGATGTAACACTCCTTTGTGGTTTAACCTGTCATTATGTCTGATTATTCCACTACATTATAAGCTTACTCAGAGTAGAAGAGAAAAACATCTTGTCTTCCTGACAAGAAAGGAAAAGAAAATGATTACACAAAGGAGATAGTGGGTCCCATTCTGCCTCTGTTGCGCTCTATTTACATCACAGTTATTCCAAGCATTTCAGTAAAGTTATTCTGAATTTGCATCTGTGTCACTAAGGGCAGAATTTGGCCCACATTGTGTAAAGGCTGCATCTGGTTGTTATAGCAACAGGAGTTCTAAAAATTGTGGAAGAAAAGAACACTAGATTGTTGTGATAAATGATGCATTAAAAGTGACTGCTTTCTTGTAGTTTCATGGTTTTAATTGATGCCTTTTTATGCAGAATACATTTTTATTGATGGATGCAATTAGCCAAGATGCTACTGTAGTGACTTTAACATTCCAGTGGCCAGATATCACACAGAAGGTGACCGGGTTAGATTTTATAGCAATGTGAGTGATTGGTTAGCTTAAACTTATATGACAAACTTACGTTCTGTGCATTCCAACTGACTTCTGCACCAGCTGTCACGCTGCAGCAGGAATCAACCGAAAGCTAATGTTATCACAGTGACAAGAAGGAAATCACATTTTTAACATCTGAAGCATTCTATATTCTGAAACAGGCTTGCAAGGGGTGGGGGGGCAAGTTTCTGTGATTTCCTTTACTTGTTTCTTTCAACATCCTTGCCTAGAAATATAACACCTATAAAGCTTCCTGATAATCTTCTCTCGGCTCTGTGCTGGGCTGAACTTTAAGGTCTGTAAATTCATCCTGCCCAGCCCTCTGAGTTTAGAAATCATGAAGTTGGATTTGCTTGATTCCTCCTGGAATCTCTGCTAAGGCACAGGGAAAATAAGGAGGTGATTGGAGGCAGCCAACATGGCTTCACCAGGGGCAAATCGTGCCTGACAAATTTGGTGGCCTTTTATCTTACTGTCACAGACTTGGTGGACAAGGACAGAGGAACAGACGTCATCTACATGGACTTATGCAAAGCATTTGACACTGTCCTGCACGATATCCCGGTCTCAAAACTGGAAACTCATGGATTTGATGGATGGACCACTCGGTGGATAAGGAGCTGGCTGGATGGCCTCACTCAAAGGGCTGTGGTCAATGGCTCAAAGTCCAAGTGGCAGCCAGTGATGAGTGGTGTTCCTCAGGGTCGGTACTGGGACCAGTGCTGTTCAACATCTCTATTGGAGACATAAACAGTGGGATAGAGTGCACCCTCAGCAAGTTTGCTGAAGACACTAAGCTCGGTGGTGCAGTCGACACACCCACGGAGCAAAGGGATGCCATCCAGAGGGACCTGGACAGGCTCGAGAGGTGGGCTTGTGGAAACTGCATGAAGTTCAACCAAGCCAAGTGCAGGGTCCTGCACCTGGGACGTGGCAACGCCAGGCACAAATACAGGTTGGGTGGAGAATGGCTGGAGAGCAGACCTGAGGAAAAGGACTTGGGAGTGCTTGAGGATGAGAGGCTCAACATGAGCTGGCAAGTGTGCACTGGCAGCCCAGAAAGCCAACTGCATCCTGGGCTGCATCAAGAGAAGTGTGGCCAGCAGGTTGCGGGAAGTGATTCTGCCCTTCTACTCTGCACTTGTGAGACCCCACCTGGAGTACTGTGTCCAGCTTTGGAGTCCTTAACATAGGAAGGACATGGATCTGTTGGAACGGGTCCAGCAGAGGACCATGAAGATGATCAGAGGGATGGAGCATCTCTCCTATGACAACAGGCTGAGAGAGCTGAGGTTGTTTAGCCTGGAGAAGAGAAGGCTCTGGGGAGACCTCATAGCAGCCTACCAATATCTGAAGGGAGTCTACAGGAGGGCTGGAAAGGGACTCTTTGTCAGGCAGTGTAGTGACAGGACAAGGAGTAATGGTTTTAAATTGGAAGAGTGGAGATTTAGATTAGATACTAGAAAGAAATTCTTTCCTGTGAGGGTGGTGAGGCACTGGAACAGGTTTCCCGGGAAAGTTATGGATGTCCCATCCCTGGAAGTGTTCAAGGCCAGGCTGGATGGGGCTTTGGGCAACCTGGTCTAGTGGGAGGTGTCCCTACCCATGGCAGAGGGATTGAAACTAGATGATCTTTAAGGTCGCTTCCAACTCTAACCATTCTATGATTCTATGATTTGGTCCACCAGGCGCTCCCTGACAAATTAACCTGTTCCTTGGGAGGAGAGACCTGACTCACATCATCCTGGAGAGCTATGGGTGGCACCGATTAAAAAACAACCATAGAAATGAAACACTGGGAGGCTAAGGCAGCAGTGGAATAAAGGTGAATTCAAGCTTTAGTGATACAGCATATTATTATGCATATAAAATAGGATGCACTTCTCTTCCAGTTTACAGGCATCAAAGTTCAGATGTCTGCATATGGGTGTCAATATGTGCTTCTAGAATAGCCAATGCTGCCCAAGTCAATGGTGTGGGACTTCTTTACCCAAATGTGTCACCTGCTGCCATATGAGATCTACTGCAGTATCAAAGATGTCCAGGACTTCTGGGAGGTCCATTTTTGAAGCAGTAGCTGGATATACCTAATATGGCACCAACATTTAGGCAAATGAATCTTTCCATCATCTAGACTGGACAAGTACATAGCTCAGATAGTCAGCTGACACCAATGCTAGTCTCACTTAAACTATATTAATCTGTTGTCCATTGACTATAACAAGAGCTTAAACCCCAACTCACACGTAGATACCTATATTGTAGACACTATACTGTCTAAAACTTACCATCAATTTTGTACTTGATTACTGTTTTACAGCCATATGGAACAAAGGGGTTTGGGTATTTTTTGCTTTTAGTTAATTTCCCATTAGCTCAACTGAAATCAATGAAATTTCTGCTGATTTCAGACAGGGGAGAAGACAGAATGCATGTGATTTAGAAATATAGCTCATTAATGATATCCCCTGGGTGACTGTGGTTCCCCGCCTTCATAGTCTTGTTTTGTTTAAGCTATTTAAACATAAAGTCTCTAAAGTGGTGTCTAGACTCTTTCCATTGTCATTGGAGGGGAAGAGAGGCACCACAGGATATCATTCGCATTATTAACTAGTGAGTCTCACTCATGAGACTCATCAGACATTGTTTATGTCCAGAATAGCTTCTAGGTGACCAGAGTTAGATGAGATTAATTGCCCCTAATGATTGCAAACAACTGGTACAACTGCTATTTGGGTGCCCCAGTAACACTAGTCTGTAGTGGGAGTGGATGAGATACCTGGAGAAACAACTTTAAAGTATTGATAGGAATTTCTATTGAGATCTTTTATCACAGATATATAAACGTGGAAATTAATTGATAAGTTTTCAGATAAAATCACTGCTGAGGCTCTGATACATAACAGCGATTAGAAAAGGGACATGAACATTCTGTGAGGCTTGATTTGGTTCTGTCATGGTGTCCTGCAGTGAGTGTGATCAGCAAATAATCAGCAAATCTCAGGATATATATTGATCAACACACACACACATACACAAAAGTAGTTACTGAGACTCAAATTAAGCAGGATACTTGAGAATACAGATTGTTTTTTACTGGAATTTCTCCTGTGCTAAAGATTAGGCATTTGCTAACCAATGCCTCGGTAGCTACAAACTGTAATTTGACGCATTATCCATAATGTTCTGTTTTTCGATTTCTCTACTTACCTCTTTCCCTGGAGGTCATTCATAGCAAAACATTGCTGAAATAAAAAGAAAGTTAACTCTAGTAAATTCTCAGTGCACCTCAAGCACTGTATTGGAGAAAGTTTCTTCTTGGAAGCCAGGAATCGAACATCCCTCAAAAGGTTATCATGTCTGTGGCCAAGCTTTGGGGGTTAGTGGGTGAAGCTGCCACTCTGCCTGTGCCCTTGCTCTTTGCAAGAAATTACTGCCCTGTTGGAGGAACTACAGCAACCGGCACCTCCTGACTCCTCGGCTCCTGCGGTTCCTCAGTGCTGTTATGGCAAAGTAGCCTGCACACCACCTCCCCCTATCATACCATGGTCTATACACCAAGCCCAGCTGGGGCAAAAATGGCTGGGAAAACCTCAACAGCTCAGATGGGCATGTGAGCGTGACCAGCACATGGGAGTCAGAGCACCAGAAACATGTTGTTAACAAATCAACCAACAACTTTGAGTTAAGCTGTCAGTTCTGAGCAGATTTGTTGGGGTTTTTGGGGGTTTTGTTTTGTTTTGTTTTTTGTTTGTTTGTTTATTGTTATTTTTTTATCCCTGAGACAATGTGTGCACATACACATAATCAGAGAAATAACTCATATCTTAGAGGGCAACAAAAATGGAAACTACATTCCAGGGAAAATACTAATGGCTGGGGGCTGCTATAGGATTAACATTTATAGCTCTTAAAGATTGACAGTACTTTCTGTGCTGTAGAATAGTGAAGGTAAAATGTAATTCCTCCTCAGATTATGCTGCTGGGAAGAAAATACATAAATCCGCAGCTTTAATGAAAAGTAAAAGCAGAAGTGGTGACAGTCAGAAAAAGACCTACAGGGTCTTTTTTATTTATTCTGGTCAAACTATAGGATGTAGATTGAAGAAGAAGTTATCTCACAGGATGCTAGCACTGGCCTTGACTACAATAAAGCTGCTTTCAGATTTGCAGAGCAGGTAATGGCTTAGCTTATTTTTAACCCATGGAACTCCAAAATAGGATGAAATTAAACAAAACCCTGAGAGCATACATTAAGTAACAGAACCAACTGCTGATCATTTCTCCTGTCCTCACATTCAATTGCACACATTCTGACAAAATATGAGCTAGTGTATTTACTTATTGATGTGTTACTGGGAAGCTGCAAATGTAGTTCAAGAGAGGAGATACAGAAAAATGAGCAAGAGTGGACTTAGCTAAAACGGCAACCTGTGAGCCCCTCAGCAGCAGCACTTTAGCTGAAGTTTTGTTTTTCGAGGATCTTTGCTCTGAACGCAACAAAGAGCAGGTAGTCTGGAGTAGTTAGAAAAGTCATAATGTTCCCTTCTCCTCTGGCAAACTGTCAGAAAGGAAAAATGGACCTGGAATGGAGAGGGAACATCAGCCTTTCTTGTGTTCTCCCCATAATGAGAGGCATTGACTGGGGCAGTAGCATGCAGTACTGCCCTGGCATGCAGAGCAATTGCCTGAGCTGGTGAAGATCCCTCTGTTGGGAACATGGAGACAATTTCATTTGTCAAATTGCGTAGAAAAGAATAAAAAGAATATACATTATTTCCTTTTGTGCTTGCAGAGTTGTTAAAAATTCATGGCCCCATTCTCCAAGAAATTTATCAGGCATGAACTGAATGAACTGAAAAGTGTGTTTTACATTGCACATATACATCTGAAGGAGAGTTGGAAAGTGGTCATAACTCATGAATTAAAACTACCTTGGTGTGACCAGCATACTATAATGCTGCATCCATCTCCATGGAAGTATATGTGTAGATTAAGCAACTAGAACAGCCTTTTTAAAAGCCCTTGCTGTCCCCTGAGGGATGTTGTCAACAAAGATCAGGTTTAGCTGACCTGTTGCTTCACAGGTTGGGTTAGAGCTACAGACAAGACTGGGGCTTTGAGGATGAGAGATGTGGTATGCTAATTTATTTTTCTTCATCTGTGGTCTGCAAACACACACAAACAAGAAATGAACCCTGAGGATTAATGAGATCCGCAAAGGATGTCCACTTACACCTGCTGACGGATTTTGTGTCTCTGAAATGAAAATGCTTGAGCAAGAACAAAGCAGCATGATGACAGAAGCTGATGTAACTTCCTTTTCCTTGTTGTATTTTGATACAGAAATCAGGGTATCAATGGCACATGAAAAGGTACGTTCCATAAGGAAATATATTATGGCCATTTAGCAAAGTTAATCATTGACACTGTTAAAATACATAAAAGCAGACCATGCAATATATTATATTTGTGTCATTTCAAATTATATTTAAATTTCAAGAGGACATGATGGGACCAAATATTTTGCTACCAAAAAGAATAAGAATATCAATTGTTACTAAAATAGCTGAAAATGTGTATATGTTACTACGTTATGCCTTCTCCAGTAAATTTTGTTCAATGAAAATATTATGAGCATTAAATATTAAAAATGTCAAACTACATAAACCCCGAGATTGATACTTTTGAAAATAAATATAGAAGCAAAAAAATATTTTGAAAATTAATTAGTAAGAGGTTTTGTTCAGTTATTTCAGTGAAAACATTGAATCTAATAATTTTGCTGTTTGTTAGTTACCAATGACCTAATAATCATAAAATTGTTTGGAATTTGATGGCTCCTTTGTTTACTTTTGACTATATTTTTTATTCATTTTTTCATAGAACCATAGAATAGCTTGAGTTGGAATGGACCTTTAAAGGTCATCGAGTCCAACTCCCCTGCAATGAGGAGGGGTATCTTCAATTAGATCAGGTTGCTCAGAGCTCCGTCCAACCTGATCTTGAATGTTTCCAAGGATGGAGCATCTACCACCTATTTGTGCAACCTGTTCCAGTGTTTCACCACCCTCACAGTGAAGAATTTCTTCCTAATATCTAGTCTAAATCTATCCTCTTTTAGTTTAAAGAAGTTACCCCTTGTCTTAGAATCATAGAATCATTCAGGTTGGAAAAGACCCTTAGGATCATCAAGTCCAAACATCAACCCTACCCTACAAAGTTCTCCCTCATACCATAGCTCTCAACACTGCATTTAAATGACTCCTGAACAAATTCAGGGATGGTGACTCAACCACCTCCCTGGGCAGCCTATTCCAGTGTCTGACCACTCTTTCTGTGAAGAATTGTTTCCTAATGTCCAGTGTAAACCTACCATGTTGCAGCTTGAAGCCATTCCTTCTTGTTCTATTGCTAATTACCTGTGAGAAGAGACCAGCACCAACTTCTCTACAACGTCCTTTCAAGATCTTCCCTCAGTCTCCTCTTCCTCAAACTAAGCAGTCTCAGTTCCTTCAATCGCTCTTCGTAAGATTTTTTCTCCAGACCCTTCACCAGCTTCGCTGCCCTTTGTCTTATCACAACAGACCCTAATAAAAAGTCGGTCCTCACATTTTATTCATGGACTTTTTAGATTTGTTCTAATTGTGTTCTTTTCATTTATAGGAAATGGTTTCCTGCATCTGAAGATACTTCAGAATAGATATTTTGTATAAATTTCCCTTAAGTGTCTTTTATTCCACACTAATAGCCTCCTCTTATTAATTTTCTTAATCTACCTCATGGCTGATTTACAGATCTGAAAAGATATCCTATTCCAACCTTCTCCAGTTTTCTGAAAAATAGTCTTAAGACTTGTCTTCCCCAAGAGGAAAGTGGAATTTTGGAGCAATCATGACTGACTCTTCTTCACTCAGAACTCATGTCTCTGAAAGATTTTAATCACAAGCTGTTTAGCCCTAGCTATCAAGGTAAGAAAGTCATCCACCCAACAGTTGGCATACATCCCCTATTCTTGCAAGAAAGAGCACAGCATTTCTGTGAACAGTTGTGTAGACACTGGAGAGTGAGTACTCTGTACTAAAATTTTCTGTGGTCATAGGAAAAGTTAAGAATCTCTGAATAACATGCTCATTACCAGGTAGTAGTTAGTGCTTTTTCCTTGGTGTTTTCATTTTTAAAGATTGGCTTGTATGTTTAAGAAGGTCATGAGGACAATGTTGTAGTATTGGAGTCCAACGTTTCTGCTGTCTCCCCGTAGAGTGGCAGTGATCTGAAATCTGTGTCGCCTTGTTTCTTCCTACACCACATAGTGCCTCTTGTTTTTCTACTGCAGGGCTGATTTAATCATTCACATATGTCAGAGACTGACCATTGGATCCATCGTCTCCTGCCAGCCAGGATTTTAATGATCATGTTTGTTTAATTCAATTTATTCTGAGGCATAGTTATAGAGTAGCAACCAAGATTGACAGTTTTGTGCTATTTCTTTTGGACCTGATGGAAAACTTTATCCTCCTCAAGGCCCTGGGTCAGAGAAAAAGTGTGAAATTTCCAGGGAGAAAATGTTATTAGGTGGACTGGCAGAAGAGGCTGCAGAGAAGTATCTTCATTGCTTCATAGGAAAAATAATAGCTGCTTTATGTCCTGCGGCAGAATTTCTGGAAGGTGGAAGGAAAGTGATGGAAAGAGTGGCAATAAGATTTCTGTGTCTGGAAGCGAGGGGAGAAAAGAGAGGAGAAAAGGCATAAAGGAGCTTTGAAATCCACGCCCCCAGCACCGATTCAGCCGAGTGCCACCGCAAGGAGCTTCCTAGCAGTCAGCCCAGCTGTCCCAGCACGTATGTCGCCCACACACCAGCTGGGAGCCAGGCTCTCCCTGCCCTACCCTCTCCATCTGTCGCTGCTGCCTTGGGAGGAGGGATGGGCTCTCCTTCAAAAGTGCCGCCAAAATGCTTTTTATTACTTTTAGTCATTTTCAAGAGAAAAAGTGGGGTGCTGGGAAGGAAAACTTTGCTGAGGGGAGCTGGTTCAGGTGTTCTAGGGCAGCTTGGATCCCAAGGGGAGCCCCAGCGCCACTGCCTGAGTTGTGGGAAGCCAAAACCTCTGGGCAGCTTTGTCAAGAGGGTCCTCTACAGAGAGCCAAATTGTGTTCCTCCTCCCGTTGCCATGGGGATGGGAAATGCTCCTCTGCAGAGATGGCAGCACACTGGGGATGGGGGGAAGACAGATCTGCTCCTCTTTCCCAGACACAGCACACGTTCCTCTTAAAGGAAATTAGAAGTTCGTTTTCCACATATTCCTTAAGCACTAGATGAAAACATCCTGAGAGTTGTATGGTTCTCCCCCCAGATATCCATCCTGCTAATCAATAAATTCTACAGCTGGTGATGGGAGGATGATTTATGGCACAGTGCAGTATCAGAGTTACACTGCTTTGTTGATGTATTGATGCAATATATTACGGAGGCAATATCCTGCAGTGATACATTGATTCAAAACATGGTTGTAACCAGCAGCAGCATTAGGGAATAGCCCCATCCACCTTTCTTTCTTTCTTTCTTCTTTCTGACAGATGAAAACATTCAGAATTATACCATTATGGCATTGTCTCCTTAAAGAGAAAAGATTCTCATTTCTTTGGGAGTCACTCTAGGACCAGCTCCCCATTCAGCTGATGCGCAAAAGGTGTTGGATGCTGTCCCTGCTGAGGTCAACTGAATGGTGTAGATAGGCTCTGGCCACCACCCACTTCATATCTGGAGAGGACAGGTAGCATTTGCAGCCTGATTAGTGGGGGGATGCCAATGCCTTTGAAACAGAAGAGGCTGCCTGACCCATCCTGTTGTATTGCCAGCACGGTCTGTGTTTACTTGCTCCTTCCTCTCCCTGTCAACGATGAGCAGTCTTTGTTTTCAAGTGGTTTTGCTTTACCACATTCCCAGTGAGCCAAGCGCATTGCGGCCACCGGAGTATATCGAGCAATAAGACTACATTAAGAAAGCCTCCTAGGGAAGCCAGCGTACCACGGTGTTGAAATTAGACAACATATTGTACAACACAGCCTCAGATATTCAGATGAACATTTTTCCTTGAGGTCCCGTAGGCACATCCAAGTTTGAGCAGTGAACAGAACAAACAGCTGCAATCCTCAGGAGCCAGTGGGCACACTGCTGTCACCAGCAACTGAAGTGCAAGTCAGTGACTTTGGCACACCTTGAGGAAAAAAGTCTGCTACCCAAACAAAATATGATTTCTCATCAGGGAGTAGAGCAGTGGCTTGGAGGAGGAGCAGGATCTGACTGCAGAATGCCACAAGGAGATTCACAGAGGGGAAATAAGTGTTCAGGTATTTTTCTTTGAATGTTTTTTTGTCTGACTATCAGCACAGATGTGCTGGCGTGCTGTGATGTAGAGTATTGCCTGCTAAAAAATTCTAACAACTTATTTTCTGGGAGAAAATAGCAATGAGTTATACGCAGTAACTGTTCAAAGCTTGTCATAATCCAAAGAGCCAACAAATAACTAGACTTGCCGTACATCTAAATCCTCAGTGTGCCTCTCAGATAAAGTGATTACTTTGGAGCAGATGAAGAACTGAAAAGATTTCTAAAGCTAAAGGGAGCACCTGACATTCTTTCAAGGGAATGAATGACCATGCATCTTTGGACTATGTACTTATAACTTATCAGGAAGCCTTACAGGATGCAGCTAATGGCATTAATGAATTCCCCTTCTCATAAAGCCCATTGTACAAAAGAAGAAACCTAGAAAGAGGATCTGTTAGGAAACTTTTCTTTTGAGTAACACACAAAGGTGAAAGTCAAAACTGTGGTCTAGCAAAGCTGACATTGAGGCTGCTTACTGTGTGTGCCTGTCAAGTCCTGCACCTCCTCACACTCCAGTTTCGAGGGGCTGATAAAAATTCATATGTTTCTAAGTTGAGTGGTCTCTACACCAAAAAAATGAGAAAGAGCATGTGTTCCCCTATTTTCATAAACTGAAAGTAAACCAAGGAACTGACTGCTTCTGTGGAGAGTGATGAAAAGATCCTTAGTAGCCTTGACTGCTAAGGAAACACAGAAAGTAGAGCAAAGGAGGTGAATTAGATGTTATTAAGCACCCAAAATTTTCTTAAGCCAAAGTGGTCTAGCACCAGTTATCAAGGAGGGAACCACTTACAGTACTATGCACTTTCTGGAAATTTTCAGATTAGCTGAGAAATTCTGGTGCAGATGTCACTATCTGTGTCTATTTCGAGGTATGTTGCTGTGCAATTAAACTAGAACTCTTTTTTGCTCATCTGAAGAATAGGTAGCAATAAGTGAAGATAACCATACAGTACTTACTTCTATGAGGGCATTAGCACTAGCAAAACATTTTCTTACTGGAGTCTTAAAATATAATTTAATATTAGTTATCATCTTCTCAAATGAGAAAAAACTTAACAACACTAAACTGACTTGTGGCTGAAATTTCATCTTATCACCTTAAAAGTAGTGACAGAATCTGGCATATAATAGTGTATATCCTTTGAAGTATTTCTTGATAAAAGTTTCATGTTGATTAGTTACTTGGGCAACTGGCCAGTGGTCTCTGCTAATTGTAGAAGACAGAACATTTATTTTGTAATAGTCTTTGAAAAAACCCCTCCAACTTAAATTAAAAGATGCTGAATGAGAGTAAGTCTGATTTGTGTTTTGAAAGAAGAGAAACGAGGAAGCAGTAATGATGCTTCAACTTCAGAGGACATGTATCTTCCAATACATTTTACTTTGTTTTCTTCAGATTTCCAAACCAGAGATCAGGGAAATAATTTATCACTTTTCTGAGCGCTTCCATTCTGGGGAATAGCCCTTAGTGGCAGAGCACAGAAAAGAAACATTGCTGCCAATATGTGCTGAAAATGATTTTTAACCAGACAAGAAATCATTGAAAGGTTTCTTTTTATGCAGAAAAACCACTGAAGATGCTGCTCTTTTTGCTGCATTTGTGTGAAGTAAGTTTTTGCTTGTACATTTTTGCTTGTTTTGAGCTATAACTCTCTGGAGCTCTATGTACTGTGAATTCTTCCACAGTAAATCCTGTTTAAAATGGAGCAATCTCCAGCTGTTAGAATTAAAGGTTTTTCTTTGTTCACTGGAGACTTTTCCTGGAGTCTTTGCTTTCTTTGAGCACAAACTTGAAGATCAGACTCAAAATAGTGGGGCTACCCAGTTAAACACTGATACAGAGAATCTGCCCACATCATTCACTAAAGGGTGTGCTGGAATATGGTGGGGAAGAGAAGCATCTTCTGCTGGGAAGGCAGAAGGCTGCTCACCGAGGAGGATTTTTGCCTTCGCTATGGCTGCTTCCACCAAGATAATCAGCTAAAAGAGGCCATAAGACAACCCTGATTATGTCTCAGTCATTGACAGCCATAACAGCTTGTATATACTATTAAGCAGTTTGTCACACATCACAGTGTGCACTGAAAATATTGTGATAGATGCAGCTACTACTGTATATGGAGCTGTCAGAAAATGGGAGATGCGGGGACGTGCTTTCAAGAATACAGAAGTTCCCAGGCCTATTTCATCTAGCATGTTACTTTTCAGTTGAGAAGCAGTGTAATTCTTATTAAATTGTTCAGTATTCTTCCCCTCATTTTCACCTTGCTTTTCCTCTGTCTTAAGAAGGATAGGGTAATCTAGCTCAGTAAGTTTGGTCAGGAGTAACTGAATGAGAAAAATATCACTGGTACACAAGTGGTTTTCAGATAATCAGGGTTTCAGTAAGGACCAAACAGTAAGGAGCAGAACCATTTAAAAGAAATTTTGTTGAGCGGTGGGATCTTGCAGAAGAAGAGTATTGAGCTGTGGACTACAGAAACTGACCCAGATTCAGAACAGCAGTCCTTGGTGATAGAACTGAAGCTTTTTACATCCTAGGATGGACCTTGGAGGATAGTATAATCCATCCCCATTCCAAGGCAGGACCAAATCTGTGTACATTGGTTCTGATGAATATATGTCTAAGTTACAAAAATGGAAACTCTACTGTGTACTGAGGCCACTTTTTCTACTCCGTTGTTTTCATTATCATTAGATAGCTTTATAGCAGATATAAATCATATTTTTCTTACTGCTGCTAAAGTCTCTTACTCTTTATCCTGTCCATCACATATATATACAGAATACTATTAGACAGCTCCTCTGACTCTTCTTATTCTTAGACTAAACAATTCTGTTTTTTCCAGTTCTTCCTGCCAGTGTGGTTATCTTGACCTGCCATCATTTTGTAATTTCTTTCTAGAGTCTTTCCATTTGATCTGTCATATTCTTTAAGAATGCTTATGGAAACCAGATACCTTACTGTTAAAGTATTTCCCAACAGAAAGCAGAGTAGATAGACGTAGGTTGTTCAAAGCCAGGGAGCAGCAAGGACAGCTCCTCAACAGGTGAGGCAGGAGATGGAGCACGGCATTAGTCACAAGCAGGGGAGCAGAGCAGGTCTGGCAACAGTAATAACAGTCAAGTCCTCAAACAAGTCATGGCAATGAGGTCAAGCTGGGAAGTTATAAGGATCATCAAGGAACATGGCAAGGCACGAGCACATGTGCAATGTGCAATATATCTACTGATGCTGTTTTTTCTGTTATCTTTATGTAGGTGGTGTTGGTTATCACCTGAATAGGATGTTAGAAGACTTATTCATGCAAAAATAGCATACTTTGTTCCAAGGACTGACTTTTAGAGAACACCATTAGAGAAAAAAGTGTTCTCATTTCACCTGAAAATTATTTGACATGCACTGAAAAGGTTCAAGCCCATTTCTCAGAAGCAATGATTATACGTATGGCTCCATGCAACCATTCAGGAACTCATCTCCTCTCCCAAGGTTCCCTCCAGAACAAGATGCCCATAAATCATAGAATCATTTAGGTTGGAAGAGAACTTTTAAGAACATGGAGTCCAACTGTTAACCTAACACTGCCAACTTACCACTAAACCATGTCCCTCAGCACTAAATCTACACATCTTTTAAATACTTCCAAGGATGTAGAGTCCATCACTTCTCTGGGCAGCCTGTTCCAATGCTTGACAATCCTTTCACGGAAGAAATTTTTCCTAATATCCATCCTAAACTTTCCCTGGTACAACTTGAGGCCGTTTCCTCTTGTCCTATCACTTGTTACTTAGAAGAAGAGATGAATCCACACCTTGCTACATCCTCCTTTCAGGTAGTTATAAAGAGTGATAAGGTCTCCCCTCAGCCTCCTTTTCTCCAGGCTAAACAACCCCAGTTCCCTCAGCCGCTCTTCATAAGACTTGTGCTCTAGACCCTTCACCAGCTTTGTTGCCCTTCTCTGGACCAGGTGCTCCAGCACCTCCATGTCTTTCTTGTAGTGAGGGGCCCAAAACTGAACACAGTACTCAAGGTGGGACCTCACCAGTGCCGAGTACAGGGGCACGATCACTTCCCTAGACCTGTTGACCACAATATTTATGATACAGGACAGGATGCTATTGCCCTCCTTGGCCACCTGGGCACACTGCTGGCTCACATTCAGCTGGCTGTCGACCAACAGCCCCAGGTCCTTTTCTGACAGCCACTCTTCCCCAAACCTGTAGCGCTTCATGGGGATGTTGTGACCCAAGTGCAGGACCCAGCACTTGGTCTTATTGAACCTCATACCATTGGCCTTGGCTCATCAATCCGGCCTGTCCAGGTCTCTCTGCCATGCCTTTCTACCCTCAAGCAGATCAACACTCCCACCCAAGTGGGTGTTATCTGCAAAATTCCTGAGGGTGCACTCAATCCTCTTGTCCAGGTCATTGATGAAGGTGTTAAAGACAACCGGCCGCAATTCCCCGAGGAACACCAGTTGTGACTGGCCACCAACTGGATTTAACTCTATTCACCTCAACAATTCGGGTCCAGCCATCTAGCCAGTTTTTCACCCAGCAAAGCATATACCCATCCAAGTCACACATCGCCAATTTCTCCAGGAGAATTCAGTGGGAAATGCTGTCAAAGGTTTTACTAAAGTCTAGGTAGACAACATCCGCAGCCTTTCCCTTGTCCACTAAGTCACCTTGTCATAGAAGGAAATCAGGTTAGTCAAGCAGGACCTGCCTTTCATTAATCCATGCTGACTGGGCCTGATCCCCTGGTTGTCCTGTATGTGTTGTGTGATGGCACTCAAGTTGATCTGCTCTACAACCTTCCCTGGACTGAGGTCAGACTGACAGACCTGTAGTTCCCTGGATCCTCCTTCTGGCCCTTCTTGTCGATGGGCGTGATATTTGCTAACTTCCAGTCAACTGGGATCTCTGCTGTTAGTCTTGGCTGCTGATAATTGACTAATATGACATGGAAAGCACATTAAACAGGAGTCACACTGTGGCGGTTATTATTCAGAAACACAAATCCATTTATCCAAATGTACTGTTGTTCCTGTTGGACTAGTTGAGTGAGTAGGATTTTGTATCTCATAGGCTTCCTCTGATCTGCAACTTTAAAGTTTGTGAGCATCAGCCTTGGAAAAACATGAACCTTGACTATGCATGTTCATATTTATCTTCCAGACGGACCTGCCATTTGTAGGCTGTCCTGACCTGCTAAATGCTTTCTGTAATGTGGGATATATGCACTTAACACAGCCCTTACCTTTCTGTTCTAGCAAACAGATCAGTCCTTACAGCTCTGTCTCGAGGCCTCGGGTATCTCATCTCTTCTCAGTGATTCCTCATTTACTTTCCCTTGTGAGTTCTTCCTCCTAAGTCACACTCCCTGCTGTCTCCTCAAGCAGCAAATTCATTTGTATGATGCCAAATTTATGTTGCAAAAAATCAACTGGTAATCTTTAGAAGATACTCAGCCAACCTGAGCCTTCACCAGCAGGTTAATCTGTTGCACCTGAATTTGGAAGAAGCACCAATATGCCCATCTACCACCTCTTACCATTAAGACATTCTCAATTTTTCTGCAAATACCTCATTCTTCAATCCGGAGGTAAGTTGGTCTTGTGCTAAAATTATCCTACATAAACTGCCTTAGACAAAGCTCTCCAATTATTCACTGCTGTGCTCTGAACTGCAGTTTTCCAGGTATTCAAAGACATAGTTGATAACAACTGGGCCCCCAAAATTCTGTTGTCACGACTATCAATTAAAACTCCATAAGCCAAATAATTTTGTCTTGTCCTTCTTTGTGTCTCTAAGTTAACAAAGACACTGAAAAATAGTATAGCATTCAGAGGTAAGTTACAAGAATGAATAAAAATATTGACAAATGATGTGCAGTTAGACACCAAGAAGGACACTATGAGGCAACTTAATCAGCTGCTGTAAATACCTGCATTGGAATATAATGCATTAATGGAAAAGGCATACTGAGAAAACAAGACTTGTTGCAGATCATGGAATTCAAATGGATGTGATTAGAAAGGTGGGCTACAATTGCTATGAAATGATTTGCCAAGGGTTATAGATATATTCTTAGTCTTTCCGGGGTACTTTCTAGTTGCAGCACGAGTTCTCAGGCTCTGTATGGGACCTACGAGATTCTGTTGGCAGAGCAAAGAAGGATGTTAGTTTTGGTGTCCTTTAACTGTCCTGTTCCATGATCTTTTTTTAGCATTTTGGTCTTAATTTCTTCCTGCTTTTAGTCAGTCTATACAACTGTAAGCAGTGAAAATAAATACGTTTTCAAGTCTGGAGTAATAATAGTTTTGGATACTTATTCTTGCAGAGAATGTCATTCTATCAGTATCCATTTCACTCCAAGATTTATGAGATTTAATGGGGAAGATGATTTATGAGGAGAGCTATTCCCACAGTGAAACCAGTTTGTCCTAAACGCTCAATATAGTCGGGAATGATTATGAAAAACAGCAGAAAATGATGTATTTTAGATTTCTTCTAAGTCATAAGCAGAAGACAGGCAGGTTGTATATGACTGCCAGAGGAAACATGGATATGCATGCAAGCCATTGCACTGTAGTTAATTGGAATATAGGACAGGAAAAAACCAGCACTGCAGACACCAAGGTGAGAGAAGCAGGAGGGGAGGAGAGGGTCCAGGCACCAGTAAAGAGATTCCTCTGCAGCCCATAGAGGATTGCACTGGAGCAGATATCCACACTGCAGCCCATGGAGAATGTGCCCTTTATCTCGATCCTGTCCTGTTGAAGAGGGGAATTGAGAGAGCGGCCGGGTGGGCAACCAGCAGTCAGCCAAGGTAACCCAACACATTTAGCTAGCACTTTCAAGTTCTGCCTATGGATGCCTTTTAATCTAGGGCAAGGCAATGTATATAATTTCCACAGGTGTAGTCAAAATGATCACAATTATCAATTCATTCCATACCTTTACATGTTCTGGTTAGTTCAGTGTGACAAGTCAAATCGCAGCAAAAACACTTTTAGGAAAAACCTTAGTAGGACCAGTTTGTCCTTGCAGTGTATCTCTAAGTTTTAGCCAACTTCCCAATTCCCTCACATTGTGCTACATGGTTGCTATGTTTAATTACATACATTAATAAATTTCTCAGTATGAAATGCACTTGTGACTTCTACCCTAGACATCAATAAGTTGAGTTTGATAACAGGAAGAAGAAAAACCCCAGCACTGACTTTGTTAAGGTTAATAACTCAGTAGTTTATCAAAGAAGCTCCATACCCTAATTTGAATTGATTATCTAAATAGTTTCATTACAGGATACTAACTAAATCAAGCCCATTGGTTCACACTGACCCAGAGTAATTACTTTGCTGTTCTATTTATGAAGGTAAAACGTCTGTACACTTTGACACTTGCTTGTGACTCTTACCACTTTGATATGTAAATTATAAATGTACAAAATATTTAAAATAAAGGTAGATACAGATAAAGAATCCAAAGATATCCATGACTCTTCTAATTAAGAGGAACAGAGCCCTGTCGTCTAACTCCCTCAAGTGAATTCAATTTAGATTTAAATATACCCTCCTCTTACTGAAAAATTATTGTAACCCAGAATTCAGTGCAGAATTAATTTTTCAGTGGCATGGGAAAGCAAGCAAATGTAAGGATTGTTGAAATGTTGAGATCTTTTTAGTGAAAAGTTAAAACAAATATTTCAAAGGTCTTTATGAACTTTTAATTTTATTTTTTTTTTTGCATTGAAATGCATGAAGACACCTCCCACACACTGTTTGGTAAAGTCTGTCACAGGGGGATGATGTGTGACTCTGAGTCCAAGATAAGGCAGTGCGGAAGAGAGGAAGGAGGGGGCACACAAAAACCTGGAAAGAGGGGTGAGGCTTATGGTGCAAGGGGCTTCACAGTGATAATGTCTGGATCCACAAGCTTTTATACACTTCTGAGTTGGCACATGGTGAGAAATTACCTGCCTGTAGGGATCAAACAAAAAGTAAATTTACATGGGGGAGAAGTCAGGTGGTGAGATAGTTTTGAGGGAAGACAGAGAGGGTGAAAGAAGATGGAAATTACATGGGCTGAGCAGTGGGCGACAGCAATCTAATTTCTCTTCATGCGAATAAATCACTCCTTTCATTGAGTATTTTTTGTGAAATTTGGGCAAGTTCCATGCAAGGGGAGAAGCTAGTGAGAGTGAGGTGAGCAGAGAAGGGATGCAGCGACTGCAGGTGAGACAGGGACATCACCACCGCGCCACTGGGATGGTGTTGGAGATGATGCAAGGAAATGTCCTTCTGTTTTCTTCTTTCAGTGGTTTGTCCTTTCCTCAGAAACCAGCTCTCAGGTAGCTCATACAGATGTTAAATACTGTATGGAGCCTCAATTTCTCTGAAAACGCAAACCCACGTGTGTTAAAATTCATTGGCTGAAGCTACTGCCAGAAAAATGCCAACACTGAGGTTCACCAGCTCTGAAAAAAGCAGTATTGTAGCCTCCTTAAAACCATCCTTGAACAAAATAGGTCTTAATTATGCTCCGTTCACTGGATTTTACAACAGACTCCTTCGATAGTCCTTGCATTAGACTGCAACAGCTTCCTTCTGTTTACAAAACTGTCACCTGCTGGGAGGGCATGTGAAAAGCAAAGGCATTTAATGAAGGGTCTCTAGCAGCCTCGGAACAACAGAGTTTTTGTCTGCTTTAGATCACATTACACAATCTTCTTTGTCTCGTTTCCATTTGCATCAGGGATACACCAGCCTGAAGAGTGACCTACTTTCCCTGCAATATTTGCCTTGCTTTTAATTATAGCAATTATAGTGCCCTGATCACTGGCATAGTCCCCAGAATGTTGACTTTTTTTTCTTAATGTTATTGTTATATAGATTACACAGACTTTTTGCCGGCATGTTGGCCTCTAATTATCCAGCTGAATATGTTGCCTGTACCACAGAGAAGCAGTAGAGCTTTGTGTGGGGGATCTTTGAAGATTTCTCAGGAGGCTGCTGTGCAACAATCATTATGCATAGACTCCTTCAGGGGACAGGTAGGCTCCTAAACACCCTCTTCTTATATTGTTCTTCCCTCACTTTCAGTGCAGCCTTTTTAGCAAGGTGGATAACATAGATAGAGCAGCCTGGAAACCATCAAATAGTTGGCACATCTTCCAGCCTACGTATCACAGAACAACTTTTTACCTTTTTTAGATAGATGCATTAGGAAGTTTTTTCTTTACGAAGTTATTTTATGTCTTTTTATTAACTAGCTTATTAACTTTTTTCTGTCTTTATTCTGTTGTTACTAACTCACTTGACCTGAGAACTAGCCAAGGCTAATTATTATTTTTCAACAACAGAACAATTTGTATGCAATTCAAGAGATTAGTCAGGTGAACAAAACAGAGTATGATATGTAACAGCAGAGGAGAAAGGAGTACTGCTCTTCTGCTTCTTAAATTGACCTAACATTTCCTAGTTTCAGAATAATGAATATTTGGGCTTAGAAAAACAGATCGTAGTAAAGACTACTTCTGCCAGAAACATACTAAAGAGGAAAAATATTCTTACATCACACATATTATACCACAGGAGTGATTGCATAGCTTGATTAATGGGAAACTGTTTCAAGAACTTCCCTCTGGTAGAAAATGCCCTTGTTACAGCATCAGAGCCCTCCTCCTTCCCCAGTCTCAATCCTGGCACCTGCTCTGTGCCTTATTAACGGATTTCAATTAAACAATGAACCAGAGGCTTTTTTCTGTGAGTTAGATGAGATCTATGTTGTATCCTGGTCTGGACAACCAGAAAGCCACTGGTGAGTCCAGATGGGGAGAGCAGAGCTGGTCACTGTCTGATTTTACAGGGGCCTTTTTTTATTGTCCTTCTCTGAAGAAGACTACATATGTGAGTGAAAATCCTTGGGTTGCTTCAGAAATATTACTGTACAAGAAACAATTAACTGAGAATGTTTTAATATTCCAAAATGTAATTGAAAGATGTAGTAAATATATTATTGAAGCCAGATCAGAATCGCTGGTACCTCTACACTGGCTAATAATTTAGTTCCCCAGTTCACCCCTGAGTGAACTGAACCCATGATTGCTCATGCTGCAGAAATGTTGATTTTCTTATGGGAACTCTCTTTTGGAATGACTTGATGTGTTCCCATTAATAAAAAAAAAAAAAAAAGAAAACAAAAACCTGGGTTTGCTCCTTAGGGATATCCAGCCCAGGGACTACTTCCAGCAACCAGCATGGAAGAACCAGTCCAAGGCTTGGGTTCCTCTGCCTACTTCAATGCTATCATAGCATTTTTTGCACCTCCAAATACCCACCTGCCCTCTTACCATGCCCAGGGACATACATTGCATATCCAGTATTTCATGCTACAAAAATACCATCCTGATGGGCTAAAACACAGCCCATGTCATTTCAGAAATTTACAACTTTATGTGCAATGAACTGCACATAAAAAACTACTTGTACCTGATGGCTAAAAAGATACTCCATGTAGCCCAAAAGTAACCCTAGGCAATGTGCTTTACAGCGTGGATCCTTCTGCTCTTCTCTGGAGGGGACTCCAAGGAACTATGCTCTGAGTTGCTCCATGCTACTTGGCTGGGAGCTGAAGATCATTTCTGAGAGCAAACAAATTTTGTAGTGTAGGTGCAGTCAACAAGGAGCCCCAGCTGCAACCCTGCCCCTAGGCCAGCTCTCATTCTTTTATGAGATGAGCAGGCCCTGTTTGCATAATGCCATTCTTGTTCTGGCAGCCCCTGGGACAGATCTCAGGTGCACCAAAATATCTTGCTCGAAGAAAGCGGGTGGCCTAAAACTGCCAGGTCACGTAGAGCTTAGTATCTCCTGACAAAAACCCTTCAGTTTCTTCTTTAAGGGGCATCCTCAGCTGCTCTCATCCCTTGCCCCCCAGTGTCCAGGCTTTCACAGGGAAATGAAGGGGCAGTTGTGGTTAGTATGAGCTGTCCCACCAAACCATCTGGCTTTACGACTTGCTGGACTTCTGCCCCCTCTACCTTCCTTTCATCTTAATTTGCTTTTCTTGCTGTAAGTGCGTGTACATTTCCTCTACGTGTACATGCCACGTGACACATTTCCACTCATCGCTACACTGGCACAGCTGGTCCCTTGGTTTTTAAAGTAGCGATGTTATATAATGAATATTCAAATCCCATGAACACGGCAGGAGGCTCCTGACAGTTGTAATTATATTCCACACGGCATGAAGTTCTCATTGTGCTCCGTTCGTGATGTTTTGGGGTTTTTTTTTAAGCTAGGAAGGCAATTTTTTTGGTTGATTTCATCCATTTAAAAGCCAAAGAGGTGTATTCCTTTGGGGCGCTGTGAAAGGCTGACCGCCTATTCAGACATAAACAGGGTGTGGGGATTAACAGGGGATTGAGACGACATGGCTCTCGATAAATATAGCAGAGCAAACATTGATTTTAAATAATGCTTTTCTTCACAAGGTGCTTAGGTAGTGTCAAAACACACACGTGCAAAATGGGGATAAACTCTGTTTCTATCACAGCTTTCTCCCCAGAAGGGAAAACAGAGCCTTTACAGATACAGACCCCAGTGTTAACTCTACATGTTCACTAACTGTAAAAATACAATGAAGGTGATCAGCATAGCAGAGGCTTTTCCTGGTGTAAAATGTTAAAATGTGTCAGAAATCTAAATCATTAAACCTCCATCCATACACACAAATTTATTCTGGCTTAAGTAGTGTGTGTGCATATATCATCTTTCAACTTAATGGTGATTTCTCTTTCCTTATTTAACCTATGAGTTATTTAAGCACCACTGAAGTAAATAACTCTCAAGACAGTGTGAATGTCTTATTTCAGTTTCATTAAGCCAGTCTAAATTTAGCCTTGAAATACTATGGTGCTCATTTTGACAAACCTTATGTATTTGAATGAGATAGGCCAATCTCTCCTTTATTTATATGTATGATTTCATTTGCTGAAAAAATAAAGTTATTTTAGACAAGCACTGACAACCAGACATACTTGACAACTTTATTTAAGATGGGGACATATCAAAGGGATAGGAAAAGCGGCAGTGATCTCAGCCTGGACTATGGCTCGGAACCTTTTGTTCAAGGGTCCACCCTTTTGTGGAAGATCCTGTTATTTCTGCCCCTTAATGGGGAACTTCACCACTGCCAGATTGCCAGCTCCTCATCTGCTTTGCCCGCAAGGACTCACCCAGGCTTGACAGGTCTAAGATCTCAGCACAGGAAGCCAAAACAACTTCTTTCAAAAAAGTGCACTATTTATTCAAAGGCAGAGGGAGGTTGTTCAACAGTTTTGCTTTCGTATTTCTTTGCAATTTGGGGAGTTCTGTTCGGCTCAAATCCAAATTCCCTAACCCCTGCTAGGCAGAGGAAGGAAACCCATAGAGCTGTACATCAATGTTTCTCCGTCAGTGACACCTCTGACTACTGCTGCCCACACTCTGGCCTTTTTTCACTAGACCAGAAAATCTGATTGATTAGTGACCCTCTGGCTCTAGGCATTGGCATAGAGAAAGAAGAAAACTTTCTTAGCCTTGATTGGGCTAGCTGACCAGCTGCCACTTAATAGTAATATTGTAAACAATAATTTCTAAAATTCTCCCTGGTTGTAATTTATCTCAGTTATTATTTTATTTCTTCCCCCTCACTCTCAAACTCTAAAACCCTCCTTTTATTTCACTTTATGCTTTTTTACTTTTATAAAAGTAATAAGTTGCTCTCAGTCGGCATGGAAGTCCTGGGAAAAGTGGAGGGAAAGAAAAGAGAAAGGAAAGAGAACTGGAAAAGTCCCCATGACAGCCTGAGAACACTGGGCATGCAACCAGAAAATACAGCCCTTGATTGACATGGAACCCCCAAAAATGAGAACAGTTTAGATTCTGAAGTGTCTTTCAGAGGAAAAATGGTATCTATTGAAGATCCTTGGAGAGCCAGCCCTAAGAATTTCTCTCCACACATCTAACTTAATTAAGAGAGCAGCCCAAGACAATTCAAAGAGACTTGTAACATCTGATTCCTTCCTCACTTTCTTTGGAGTTTTAACGGTTTTTCCAAAAAGGATTGAAACTATAGGAAAGAAGACACAGAAGGTTAGCTTCCAAATTACTTAGATGGCCTGTTCTCATCCACATGTTTCTTAGCTCTGGCCTGGCTTGTGTCTGTGCTACAACAAACGCTCTGAAGGCTGTTTGATACTCGTGGGCTCTTTTAGCTCTCTGTTGAAAACCATCCTCAAGTGTGCTTTCTGACCTGAATCAACGATGAACCTCGTGGCAGGTTTCTGTTTCAATGGAGCAGTAACTTCCATTTGGCATTTAATGACCCTGCATGGCCAGAGGAGAGAGACGTTAAGAGGTCTGCCAGGGATGGTGATAATCTGAGTCAAGCTTCTCAAGTTCCAGTGTTTTTTAAGAGAGCAAATCTTAACATCGAAACAGAATGTTTCTGAGCTGTCTCCTTACTGTGTGCAATGATTTCTTCCAGTCAGTTGCTGCTGGCATAAGATTGCTAAATGGTACCCGATTTCTGTAAGCCCACTTTTTCTAAAGCTTCAGTGTTGGCAGACAGTTTGAAGAACTACAGTTAATATGTAGCTAAAAAGAATCTATCATGGTACGGGTTGCTGTAAAAATTTTATTACAAGTTTGAGATGATTCCATTACTCATTAGTGACATATCTTAGGCCAGTAACAGGAAAACTTTTACAGCCCTTCACATCATCATATAACAACTGTCCCCACAGGTTTTTAAAAAAGGTATTAAAATTCAGCAAAGCCAGAATTTTTGTCATTCTTTTCTCTTGTTCATTTATTAAATATTTTGGAGTACTTACTAATACCAGTCAAAGGATGGTCACTACTGTAGTACAGAGTTAGTTCTGAAAATGGTGAATGCAATGGCCATTTTCTGGGAAATAAAGATGTTCCTTGTGCTTTTGATGGGAAAATACACTGTAACATAAGTAAATCTTGATTAAAAATAATCTTGTCTCTTTCTGGACAGTGTGAAGTCATGCAAATTACCTTTTTAAGCGTGGCTTTCTTTTCTTCATTCAAATGAATGGTAAATTTATTGACATTCTTCAACTTTTACATTCCTCATACTTCCTCATTACCTCTCATAATAAATAAGGGGACGATATAACTGTTCAGGCAAAATATTAACAATTTTAAAACTTTGCAATGCAGATACTGTGAAGGGAGGAGACTTCTCTCTAGCGGAGTGATAAATATTAAGATTAGATTAGGAAGGCAGACTGATAGTGCTTCAGTTCACACCTCCTGCAGCCCACAATGCTTTATCCAATTTGCTCTCATCACCAACTCCATTTATAAATGAAGAAGCCACATACCTCAATATTTATAGGTCAAAGCTGCTGTCTATTTAGTGACATTATGAATACTGTAAATCAAGTCATACTGTAAACTATGAAAGAGACCAATGGTATAATAGTAAAACCAGAGAGAATTTATTGCCAAGAAGAAAAAAATATTTTAGATTAGTTTTTTCTCTCATCTAAAATGAATGTGTTGAGAGGGCAGGAAAAATGCAATTAACATTCTCAGATGACGCAGAGCCTTCTGTGGACACCCAGGAGTGATGAGATGAACCATTGCTGTGATTCATTTTGACCATTTTTTTTCCTGTCTATCTGGTAAACCTGCCTTGGAAATAAACAGTGCAATTCCATCCAGCTTTGCTAGAGGACGTGGAAGAAAAACAGAGATAAAAGGCAAGAGTGCCAAGCACTTATGGGCTGCAGTGTAGCACTTTTGGAACAGTTTCTTGCAAGTCCTGTAGCAGCCAACTATGAGCTCCTGTTTTTAGGCCATTCAGTTTTGCTCCAGCACTTCCCAGGTTCACCTATCAGCTGCTGTAAGAGAGCTGGTGTAATATGGCTTTTTTTCCTGTCTCTGATGTCTCTGAACTGTGTGTACACGCATGCTTTGAGCTACAGTCACTAAAAGTAATGTGTACTACTTGATTGGGAGGAAAACTTAACAAAACAAAATGGTCTGATTGATGCCTGCCTTTCCAGATAGGAGTTTGAGGAGAAAGGAGACCAACTGACTTCAGGCATCTCCTGAAAACTCCTTGTCCTGATTTCAGCTGGGATAGAGTTCATTTTTCTTCATAGTGGCTGGTGTAGTGCTGTGTTTTGTGTTTAGGATGAGAATAATGTTGGCAACACAGTGGTGTTTCAGTTGTTGTTGAGCAGTGCTTATGCTAAGTCAAGGAGTTTTTGGCTTCTCATACTGCCCTGCTGGAGAGGAGGCAGGGAGTGCACAAGAAACGGGGAGGGGACACAGCCAGGGCAGCTGACACAAACTTGCCAAAGGGATATTCCAAAACATATAACGCCATGCTCAGCATATAAACTGGGAGAAATTGGTTGCGGGGTGATGGCTGCTGCTCGGTATCAATCAGCAGGTGGTAAGCAGTTGCATTACGCCTCACTTGGTGTGTATATTCTTTTTTCACTATTTGCCTTTCCTTTAATGTCCTATTAACCTTTTTATCTCAACCCATTAGTTTTACCTTTTTTCCAGTTGTCTCCCCCATCCCACTGGAGGGGGAATAAGTGAGCAGCTGTGTGGTGTTTAGGTGCCACTGGGTTAAATAACAACACCCCTTTTCAAAGCTCCTTGGGAGGAAACAACTCCCTGCAACAACATGCTGGTGCCTGAAGGAAGAAGAATAGCATTTGCTGTAGATTTTTCACTTGCAACAATCTTTGTCAAATTGACATAAACATGTGTATGTGATTCTATGATTCTGTGTAAAGTGTGTAAGGCATGCACCTGACCCAGGTGTTTTTGTGTGAGGTAAAAATGTTAATGTAAAATGAGGTAAAAGTAATCATCTTGATTATCATGTACATTGTACGGATTTCTGGGCCACTTTGAATTCAGTATTTCTCTGATTTTATGTTTGGTTTCCTGTGTAGCATTCTCTGCTGGTAACGTATGAGAAGTCAGCAAGCATAGCTATACTTTAGCCCAGCTACAGCATCATTCCCAAATCTTCCTATCACTTCATGAGCCTTCATGGATAGCCATGTCGTAGCATACCTGTGTCTTGCTGACAACTGCACAAAAGGTTTGGTTTCCTGTGTAGCATTCTCTGCTGGTAACGTATGAGAAGTCAGCAAGCATAGCTATACTTTAGCCCAGCTACAGCATCATTCCCAAATCTTCCTATCACTTCATGAGAAGGGTCCTTTGAATTCAGTATTTCTCTGATTTTATATTTGGTTTCCTGTGTAGCATTCTCTGCTGGTAACGTATGAGAAGTCAGCAAGCATAGCTATACTTTAGCCCAGCTACAGCATCATTCCCAAATCTTCCTATCACTTCATGGATAGCCATGTCGTAGCATACCTGTGTCTTGCTGACAACTGCACAAAAGTGAGTGCCTTGGGAATCCCATTGTTGTTTTTGCAGTGGTTTTGCATGTTTTTAAAACTGAGCCTGCTTCTATTTTTTTCGTATTCCCATTATAGAATGAGATTTAGTTGTCATGAGCAAGGTAGTGCTTATATCACCCCAGAGAGCAATAGCTGTTATTTAGAAACCAACCATGTTGTAGTTAGAAACCTCCTTCCATACTGGAAAGGGTAAAAACTGAAACTTTACTTCTGTATCATTTTTTCAAAAGTAATTCATTTTGGTGGGCTGGAATTCTACATTTTTGAATACTAACTGCTCCTGGCCATGATTAGTTTCAGAGCATGTCGACGTCTGGAAACACTTGAACATCAGATTTCTTTATTGAATAGCAGCACCAAGCTGCGGGTTGTCATCCTAATTGGTCACAGTGGAATCATGAGACATTGTGGCTTGCAAAAGGTAACTCAAAATTGGAGGATTTTATCTAAATGTGTGCAAAGTAGGGTGCATTCTGTCTTTGTTTAAATAAGCAATGTATTGAACATCAAATATGAGGTTCTGAGTAGCCTTTAAGAAAAAGAGCCTTCTGTTTCCAAAGTGGACCATGAATTTCATAGCTGATTATGTTATCTATAGAAAGACTCCTTAAATTTAAATTCATATCCAGCTAAAAGTGGAAATTGTTTATGTTTGTGAAATACAACTTTTCAATAAGAGGTGCTGTGTGATTATAGCAGAACTTTCCTTCGAGTACTCAGCCAGCACATCTGAAAGATCCTTGAACTTTGTTGCAGACCTTGTAAACATTGAGCCAAATAATACATCAGAAGCTATTGAAAGTTTCATTCTTTATTCTTAGTATATTCTTGCATTCATTGGGCACAGAGCTGTATTTTGAATATATTGGACTTTGAGTATCTATGTAAATGAATGTAAACTTGAAGGTGCAAACAAAGCGGAAAATTAAATATTTAGGGTGACAAAACTAACAAACATTAAGGAAAAGAAGAAGCAAGACAAATCAAAATTTTCAACAGTGAGTTCTCCTAAACCACGGAATTTTCTCCATGTGAACATGGGAGGAGAACACACTGCTGAAGGCATCCAAACCTAGGCTGGATCACTGTATATCAATGCCATAGTTTCTCATATGTACCTGAATAAGCAGTGAAGGTATTTCTCTCCTGTGGATACTGCTAATTTACAAAGAAGGAATTGTCTGAATATTAGGTGTCTGATACCAAAACTGAAAATATTTCTGCAGGAGCTGGAAGCTATTATGCACCACTTAAGGGTAGTTGATACTGAGACTGAGTGTTGATGATCTCCATAAACAATCTGGGTCCTGGGAAGGAGCGAACACTCACTGAGTTAGCAGATGACACTACGCTGGGGGAGAGCTTGATGTGCTGGTGGGTAGAGTTGCCATTCACAAGAAGCTCAACTGGGTGGAAGAATGTGCTGAAAGAAGCCAAATTAACAAATTAAAATACAAAATCCTGCACCTGGGACAGGAAAACTCCATGCAACAGTGCAGGCAGGAGGTGGTGAGGGACTAAGGAGCAGCTTTGACCAAAAAGCCCCAGGGGAACCTGGTATACAGCAGGCTGAACACGAGTCAGCATCATGATAGCGAAGACTACCAGACTGGGCTGTATTAGCAAGAATTTAGCCAGCAAGTATTTATGCCCTTCCACTTGGCATCTTTGAGGGTGTATGGGTGATACTGTTTCCAGCTTTTGGCTTCCCTGTGCAGGAAGGACATCAATAAGCAGAAGTGAACATCTAGAGGACCACTGTGATGGCTTGGGAGCACATGATGAGCAGAGGGACACTGAGGAGTCTTGGCTTGGTCAACCTGGAAAAGAGAAGGCAATAAGAGGAGCGTAACTGCTTTTCTTTACTCTGTAAAAGGGGCTTGCAGGAAAAGAGAGATGGTTGCTTTCCAAAGATGCAAGGACAAGAGGTGGCAGTCACAAGCTGCAGTAAGGGAAACTTCACTCAGATATAAAGGAAAAAATTCTTCCCATGAGTGATTCAGCATTGCACAAGCTTGTCTCAGGATGTCATGGAGCAGCTTGGAGATTTTTTGGCACCTGGTGGGAGCCTAATTTTGAAACCAGTCAACTCACCAAATTTTGAAGTCAGTCGATAGAAGTTATAAATATGTTCAAAATAATGATAGTCTAAGGAAGATGGATAAGAAGCTTTTCTCCTCTCAGTCTCATAACAAAACCAAGGACTCTCAATGAAATAAAAGGTGGTAAACTTGATACTGATAAAAGCAGAGGTTTTTCCTGCATTATGAATTATTCGATAAAATACTGAAGTTACTGTTTTAAAAGGTTGTTACAGTTGTTTGGAGAGCTACGGGGAAAAGTAGAATAATAAGAGCTTTATTAGTTACAGTGCCAGAAAAGGGGGATCAGAAGAGACATAGAACTCCACAATTTTGTTTTAAAGACATTCTAAACATCTGCAGCTTACATGAAGTTTATATCAGGGCAACTAGTCTTCAGTTTTCTGCTATGGAATGTTTCCAGCATTCCGTAAATTCAGAAAGGTATTTAGATTTTAGGAAATGTAAAGCAATAGGAAAGAGCACACAAGTACTTATAAAGTAGGATCAGGCTTTTCCTGCAGAAAAACATGATATTCAAATCTATAGGATATATAAGAAACCTAAAATTATTAACATAGATATCATCAAGTACAATAAAAGATGTTTTATTTCCTTACAGCTAATAGCCATGCTCAGAAATTTCTCTTTTTCTATTAAATAATTGATTAATCCAAAGGATTGAAACCCCTCTGTTGCTCTTAAAGCCATGCTGAGGTCATAAACCTTCGCTAGGAAATATGAACACAGGTGTTGCTGAACTACATTAAAATGTTGGGTACTACTTGCAAATGTGATGTTTGAGTCTATGTCAGCATGAGCTTTTCCTTTCACAAAATGAACTGAGTACCTTCTCCTCCAATAAATGCTTCTGCTGACTCCACTTGCGCTCTGGGGCCTGGGTGTGCTTCCTGGTCCTGGATGCAGTTTCCTGATCCCAGGACAATGGGATAAGATTTGGGTCCTTGAAGCTCCCCAGGGATTTTGAGCCCAAGTTTTTATTAAGTGAATCCCAGGTGTGGGGGCTAGGAAGGATAGGGGCATGATCCTGCAGGTCCCCTAGTCTGCAGGACTCCCCAAGACCACCACCAAAGGAACACCCCCTGGAGCACATTTGCCTCAGAGGTAAGAGCAGACACTGTGACACATTCCTTCCTCCAATATAAAAAACATTCCAATTATTACTCAGTTTAGGAGGGAATTTAAACACAACAAATTTATGTATGTACATCTGAAGAGAGCACAAGAAGAATTTAAATGTAGACTGGGGCCATTCGGACAATTAATGTACCATTGCATACACGGACATTTCTTCATTTTTGTGTGTGCAAAGAACTATATGAAAGAAGTAGCAAACCAGAAAGCATTAACAAATAATCTAATTAGAAATTGCAGCCTACTAAAAGCTGACAGGTCAAAGTGCCAGATTCCAGGTATATCCAAACAAGAAGGCAACCAGTTTTGTTCTCTGATTTGCCACTACAACAAAAGGCAAACTAGAAAAATGAAGTTGGGTAGACATTAGATCTACAGCATTGATATTCATAACTGGCCTCATGATGAAACACCACAAAATCTTATTGAATTTCATGATACTTTCAAAAATTCTATCGTTATCTATTTATTGGCCTCAGTTAAAGACCTCAGCAGAACAGCCCTGGCCTGCTTAGCACAATTCTACTGCAGAATATAGTAAAAATGAAATTATAGGGAGCAGTAAATATACAAATTGATATAAAATCTGTGAGATTTAAAACTCGCTAAAATACTGCAATAAACTGCTTGCAGTATTTCTTACACTTCTTGTTGCATCGGGTCTCTGAAATGGTGTCTGAAATAGTTAAAATAAAACTGATAGAATTCAAAACACCTCAAGACTCACATAGGTATTTGGACTTTTTGCTCTGATGTTTGGACATACTGCACTGGTTTAGTTACCTAACAGTAATTCCCACGCTTTAGAAAGGGGAGCACTTCACAAGAAACAAGCAAGAAGTTTGTGTATGTGCTTATGAAGTATTGCAAACATGTCTGGAAATTAATCTATGCACTGTCCCATCTCCCCTACAAATGATATCTGTTCAGTCATACTACAGCCTTGAAACCACTTCCTTTATGTTTGCCACATGCTTCACCTTAGTGAATACATCTTTTTGTAATTCGTGACTTGTTTCCCATACATATTGTTTTTAAAATATCAATTTCAGGAAAACACATAGCATTACTTCAAGCAGAACAACATTTCTCTGATATTTATATTAGTGAATGACTCTATAGTAACAATCTTGGTTCTGATGAAAGATAAAGCTTTATACCAGTTAATTTTATAGCAATTTCTTCAGCTTTTTTGCTTAATAGTCGTGCAGAATTCTTTCACTTCTAATTTCTTTTGCCCATGAACATTATAATCTAGCATACGCTTGTTTTACTTCTATCATGTCCTCATTTGACCCTTATCTATAGCTTTTTTTCATTCATTTTTATTTCTTATTGACTTATGAGACTTTTGATAAACTTCAAGATACCAAAGTTTTCCACTTTTTACTGAAGATGCTCTTATTTTTACAGTCCCTGCCCTTGTGGTGAGCATTCCCTGGAGAGAGATGTTTCGGGCGATTGGAAGGCTCAACATTAGAACATGTAAATGTTTAAATCATGGCTTGCAGATCAATGACAAGAAATAGGACATCTATTTCTGGTAACATTGTAGATTTATAGTTATGAGTCAAGGCTAATGCAAGGTGAACTCCTCCCTTTATGATCACTACCACAAATGCATTAGCTCATCCGTGAATTTAAAAATCGACCTCCAGACAGTTAGTTGGCAATTTGGCACCTTGCTTTGATTGTATACAATTTAACAAAAGAACATGCAGCACTAATTCAACAGTAATATTGCTTCTGCCTTTCAGGAATGATTTATTCATTTAGATATGATGTCCAAATTACATCTTCTTAAGGAGGGGGGTTTACTTTGTTTGTTTGCAGTTTATTTTATTACTTCTCAAGGACATGACAAAAGTAAAATTATTGCTACTGATTATTAGGTTGAATGTAAGTATGTTCTGGATGATGACCCTTGTATAGAAAACCCAAAGAGTAGATGGGTGGGTGGGAGGGCAGTTGCTGCACCATGCTCCATGACACTTTACAACCTACCTCATATGGAAGCTACTGTCCCAGCTATCATCTGTGTAAAAAAGACAGGGGTCTTGAACACCAGCACTGCAGACCCTGAAGGATTCGCCAGATCTTTGTGCTGCCTCATCCCTGCATCCCATCACCTGGGATGTGGCAATTGCAGGCACAAATACAGGTTGGGCAGAGAATGGTTAAAAAGCAGGCCTGAGGATAAGGACTTGGGGGTGTTAGTGGATGAGAAGCTCAACAGGAACAAGCAATGTGCACTGGCAGCCCAGAAAACCAACCACATCCTGGGCTGCATCAAGAGAAGTGTGGCCAGCAGGTCACGGGAGGTGATTCTGCCCCTCTGCTCTGCACTCATGAGACCCCACCTGGAGTGCTGTGTCCAGCTTTGGAGTCCTCAACACAGAAAGGACATGGATCTGTTGGAATGGGTCCAGCAGAGGGCCATGAAGATGATCAGAGGGCTGGAGCACCTTCCTTGTGAGGACAGGCTGAGAGAGCTGGGATTGTTTAGAGACGGCTCTGGGGACACCTTATAGAGGCCTTTCAATATCTGAAGGGAGCCTACAGGAGAGCCAGAGAGGGACTCTTTGTCAGGAAGTGTAGTGAAAAGACAAGGAGGAATGGTTTTAAATTGGGAGAGGGGAGATTTAGATTAGATACTAGAAAGAAATTCTTTCCTGTGTGGGTAGTGAAGCACTGGAACAGGTTGCCCAGAGAAGTCGTGGATGCCCCATCCCTGGAGGTGTTTAAGGCCAGGCTGGATGGGGCTTTGGGCAACCTGTTCTAGTGGGAGGTGTGCCTGCCATGTTGGAACAAGATGATCTTTAAGGTCCCTTTCAACCCAAACCATTCTAAGATTCTATGATGATTATTGTTATTTTTAAATCACGTATCATGAGTGTTTAGGTGTCAGAGAATCCCTACATTATTGACATTTCCGGTGAATTGTCTCCTTAGTTACTAACTCTATTCTCAACTTTCTGGATGGCATTTTCACTGGATTTAGCCACTTGGTGACTAGATTTTGTGGAAATTCCACTTTGTGGAAAGTCATGGATGCAGCGATGCATTTCCCTTGTAGAGAGAAGTAGCAATATATTTATTGATATAAAACAAGGTTTTAACAGGGATGGTTAATGCAACAGTGTTTTAACAAGATTCAAGATGGCAAGGCACACTTGGTTATTTACTTCATAGACGACAGAGTCAGACAGAGCTCTCAGGGAGATCATCCCGTTGAGTCATGAGGTTCAGAAAGGACCTCCTTGCTTTCTAAACTCCTTCTCAGAGAGGAGTCTAGGGGCGGCTTGATCCAATCCTAGTCCCACACTTGGTCAATGGTTTATGTCTAAATAATTATATATCCGCAATCAGGCCTTTATATCACTTAGCTAAGATTTCAAAGTTTAGCATGTATCAGTCACTTTCAAAGGATCTCTTGTGGCAAGAAATCTCTGAATATCAAGAAATGAGATTGAGCGGCGTCCCTACTAAAGGAGAGATCCTGGCATGCAGCCCACTGCCATGCAGGAGAGCTCTAAGGGCTCTTTGCCTGTTAACTATTTATGGGGGGGTAAGATGATTGATTTATAGACATATTTGCATATTGACCACAGTACCAATATTGCTCAAGTCAGCCCTTGGCTATTGTGTTGCTATCTGTCTCCCCAAAACCATGTTGAGCCCCGGATGCCACTGTCATGACTAGATGCACCCATTACGACCACCACGGGTGGCTATCATTTTAGGCAGGGTTACAGGAGATAAAGATCCTCCCTCTGGGGAGGGGTAGTACACCATCACACCTACTAAAGAGGACATACAACTGTATGTCTGAGACTTAAATATCTCTGGAGTTGTGGATCTCACATCTACTCAGTAAGTGCTCAGGTCTCCCAGCATCGTGTATTGGGTGTGCACAGACTTGAAACAACCATCTGTGACTACGGGTATGCTTCACTATAGAGGATATCTTTTTGGACTTAGTTCTGTCCCTTTGTTTCCAGGTCAGGCAGATAAGTAGCCCTATCAGTAAAAAACCCAGCAGATTAGCATTGCTATTGGCATCAGCAAACTAGCTGTCAGTGCTGGGTGATATACAGTGGTCAAGCAGGTATGTTGTCATTTAACCACAGGCAGTATTAGGGTTTTCAGAATAAAAGCAAACAGTGCTCCAGAGGTCTGCTGGGTCTATCACTGTGACACATGACTTGAGAGCCCAAGATATAAATATGTCAACCAGACATATTTATGTTCATTAAGTAAACCTTGATCAATCAAAGAGGGGAGCTACCAGACATCAGTGTAATATGGCTGATGCCTCATGTTTTAGTGCCTCACAATGATAAGGTGATCCAGCAATCTGGTCTTTACAGTGTGAGTGATCTGAGGCTTTCCTTCCACTGACTTCCACAGACAACCAGTGGGGTGTCTGCGCCCACTGGCTTTTCATTCAGGCTCATTAAGCATTTGATGGGAAGCTAGCTGGCAAGACAGTTTAGCTACCAACTCAGCTGGATAACTAAACTAACAGATGCAGAGTGGTGGTGGATAGTGTTTAGCTGGAAGACTAACAAGATATCACTGTTCACACACCTCTTTGAATGTCAGTCTGTTCAGCAATGCTCTTATTAGAGGGAAAGCTGAACACAGCAAGAGTTTCTGTCTGGAGCAGACTGATATTTCTGCTGGTTTCACAGGGTTGGGTAACTAGAGAGAGGATATGAAAGGATATTGAGCCTAGGACAGCAAGACAATTCCTCTCCTGGAATTGCACTGTTGCAGTACATGGTTTCTTTCTCCAATAGTTGCATGTGAATGGAGAAAAGCAATAAAGTTTTCACACAGGAGCACTTTTGTTTCCATGGTGCATTGACTAGCTTCTTTCCCACCAATGTTGCTTATGTGGCAAGGTGGAGAAGAGTCCCATATGGACTGCGATAACATTTCACTTGAATCGGCTAAAAGACAGATTCATATCACAGGCAATGATACCAACAAATTTCATAATATTAAAATTTTCAGAGAAGGGTCACCATGATTTTTAATTTTGTTTTAATTTTTGGAGATGATTAGTGCAGTGCTTTCACTTTCCCTGTCTTTCTCCTTTTTTGTAACTAATTTAAAAACTTTTCCTTTGGCTGAAAATCTTTGGAGGTTTTCCATATTGAAGGTAAGCAGCACTGGGTTTCCCTCTCTTTCTCCTTTCTGATTAATTTCTTAGGATATCCTTTCTTACTCTGTTGCCTTCCATTATCTGGAGCCTTCCAGTTTTCAAAGCTTTCCTTGCCCCATAAAATGTATAATAAATCTGCACTGCTCAAAACTTGACTGGGGATATGTGAAAGAACTGTCAGACAGGGGAGCAAGGAAAGACTGGGGCTCTCCTTGAACCCACTTTTTTGCTTCAGCTAGGAATCTTTTAAACTGCTTACATTTTCTCCTACATAAAAAATCTTCTAAGTCATTGCACAAAAGAAGATGGGGAACTCGGGTGCAAAAGCTTTGCCACAGATGTGCATTAGTAACACCCTGCCTTTGCCTTACAGTGCCGCCAGCAAAAAGTAGAAAATGGACAAATAGTATGAGAAACTCTACAAATATTATGGAATTAATATTGCCATTGCCTCTTCAACTGTTTTAAAGCTAAGATCAGTGTGTAAGAAAAAAACCCACTGCAATATTTCCATCTTTTCTTTTTCCTGTATATGTCTTTTCATTCTCACACATCTTTTATGTTTATATTAACAATGCCACTTCTCTGGCCACAGGCCTTGTGCCAGGCACAAAGGTGGCATCTCTGTCCTGTCAATCTCCTGAGGAAGGCCTTTCTCCTTAGTCCCTTTGGGCACTCTCTTGAACAGGTCTTGAGTCTTCTATATGAAATCACACTGAGCTTCTTCCCTGCCTTTGGCAACCATGGTAACTGCCATGAAGGCCTTTTGGTCCTGAAAACTCATCTCAAAAGTGTGAGGTGAATGAGGGCAGTGCAGAAAACTCCCTCAGAGAAAAGGAAGATTTGAGAATGAAATCCCAGGCTGGACTTTGGAGTTTGGAATTGCAAGTATGTGTTTGTCAAGTTTATTATTGATTTTGTGCCCTGAAACCCAAACCAATGAAAAATTCCCTTCTCTGAAACCTGTTTGGGAGGACCTTGAGCTCATTTCAGGACTGGTGCCCTAAATTGTATTCCTGAATAGCCTTATGGTAAGGGTATACTAGGGATAATTCCACCTCTGAGGCATTCACTATGTGCCAGCAATAACCTGAATTTCCTAGAATACAGCTTCTGTGCTAAAAGCGAACTGTAATGCTGAAAGCATTTATTCTCTGCAAATTTAGTTCCATTTTGCCTACTTGGCGTGGTTGTTAAATTTCCAGCCTCCATAATTAAGCATTTATTAGAATTGCAATTGAGTTATTTTAACTTAGAAAGGGGTTTAGGAGACTATAAAAATTACTCTTCTCCTAAAGCAGGGCCAAACATGACACTGTCTTTCATATTCAGATAAAAGTCCTGCTGAAATGAAAGGGAGTTTTACTTGTGTAAGGGCTACAGTCTGTGCTCAGGCTCTGGCAAAATGACAGCATTGCTAGTCTGTTGGTTTAAAAAGAATGACCTGTCTGAAAGGGAATTAAAGATCAAGTCCCAAGCCCCCACTTTATGTGGGATTCAAGAAGACTGTGCTGGATAACACTCTTTTCACAATGTTTTAGTTTTTATCATAAGGTAATTCATCAAATAGCAGTTTTTTATTAAATGATTTCACTCCTGTTTCACTGGGGACTGCACTAATTTATAAATTGTAGTGGGTGCATTTTTGGATTTGCACAGCTGCTGCCACATATTGTATTTGAAAAGCCTCTGGCACAAACTACACCACTGTGTTTTTCTTCCAAAAAAAGTATTAGGTAGACAAAACTAAAGTTTGTGTTTTGAGGAAAATGTACTAAAAAATCTCTTCACCCTCTCATTTATTCATTCTTTTGTATTCTGTCATTGGTTCACTCTGAACATCTGAAGATCTTGGTGGTCTTCTCAAGCATGACACATTTGGTAACCTCAGCACTATTTGCTAGTAATGTTTATTGTAAAAAACTGCATTGGAGTAACAACAGAAGTTGAATCTATTTCATGGATCACAAGGCTGTAAGACAGAGAGCATTAGAATTACCCTTTTAATGACTCACTTCACTGCGCTGCTTGGACTGAGACTTCTTGTGTTAGAAGTCTTGCTGTACAAAGGGGACAGGAACACAGAGCAGTCGAAACCCTTCTTACATAAGGTGGAGAAATGCTGTGTTACATGTTGTAATTTTGGTAGGTAAATTCACTGTCCTCCAATAGCTTCATTTTCTTGCCTGCCATCTGTAGATGTGCTTCTAATACATACGTGGACAAAACTGTTATTAGAAAATACATCTAGATATTACTGCCCTTTAATCCTAGCAGGCTGCCCTGCTATAAAATCAAATGCCTGTCTAATCAACTGAAACTAATTAAATAGCAGTTTTTAAAATATATTGATTCAGCTTTACAGTTGTCCCCCTTTTGTAACAAGACAATGCTAAGCTTAATTTTTTATAGAACTACAGGGAAAAAAAAGTGCTTCCAAGAGCTATAATTAAGACAAAATACGAAAATCCAGCTAAGCCTTTTGTTCACTTTCAGAAGGCCAGAGGTGCAAGTATAGATGAAGAAAAGCATTTTCTTCTCCCTTGGGAAGCTTTGGTCCTAGAGTTCCCTCCACTGTTCTAAATCAAGGTTCGTTGTAAAGTGTGATTAGGTGGAGCCTGAAGTTGGCACAATGTTTGAGAAATTTTTAAGCCTGTTGTCTCTGGAATGAAAATCCATCTTCATTTTGATCACAGCTGTCATTTCTTGGAAATTAACTAACGAGGGATACTGCCAGCTAGCAGAGGGAACAGGGCCTGATTGAGCAGAATTTCACTTTAGACCCCTGACATTTGACAAAACCAGGACACCCTCTGGTTGCAATAAAGTTTGTTGGATGGATGGTCAACACTGCAGAGAGCTCATCATCAGAAGAGTGCTTAAAAGTTCTACAGAAATGTGTGTTATCACCTTAAAACTGGAGTCAGTAGATAGGGGCAGGCTGTGAAACTTCTGTGCAGAGGATGAGCAATTTCCTAGCTTGTGTAGACACGGAAGCTCTGATGATGGTGGTACAACAAAATATGCAACTTGTGTAAAGTTTCAGCAGAGCAGCAACAGACATGGAATGGCTTAATAGATTGGTTCTCCCCTCACTCTAATAAAGTTTTGTATCATTATATGTGAAAGCAGCTCTGTGATTCTTGACTCTGACTAACTTCATGACTTTTTTTTTCCAAAGAGATTATGTTCTCAAATAGCAAAAATCAAAGAGAATCATCAAACTGCAAATCTCCACAATTTTCCGTTTTAGAAATATATAGAACATGTAAATATACAATATATTAAATAATATACAATATAGCATAGTACATAGCATAAAATATATACTCTATTATATGATGTATGATATATATAATCTATAACATACAATTTTGCTCCTTTAATGCCGCAGTTCAACACAGATGGAGACTTAGGTGCTAAAACAGAGGATTCATAGAAAATGCAATGGAGAGAGAGTGTCTGGGGTGCTGAGGAGAGGTATGAAACCTACATCAGACTCACTGGGCTGTAAGAACACACTGCATGCCACTTGGGATGCAGTGTCAAACCTCTTCTGCAGCAACATAATGTCTTTCCTTATAAAGTACAAGAGCAGTCAAATCTTCACTTTAAAAACCCTGATAACGCTGGACAATGTTAGAATTTCCTTCGTATCTTTTAAAAGGTAAGATTTCCTTTTTACAAATTTCTTTTTAAATCAACACTCAGTGTACAATAGAGATTTTAGTACAAATTCAATCTATGTTTGAAAGGAGATGGATGTTTCAAGGAATGCCCCAGCTTCTATCTACTAGTGCTATGTAGGCTAAAGAGACTATTTTCTTTTTTTAAGCCTTTTTGATTTATACCATGTACTTACACACTCATTAGAGTGAAACCCAGGACACAAGTCCTCTGCCATACCAGGCTTCTTTAACAATTAGCTTGTAGAGGCATCTCCTTTTTCTCACTTGAGCATGCCAGTGATTAATTTTGTATGGTAGTGGAGGAGCTCTAATGGGCAAGACACACACACACACACAGAGCTGGGTGTCCTCAGCAGCTGGACTGGACCTCCCGGTACCACCAGTTGCCAACTGGCAGAGCCCTGTCTCTCTCCAGAGTCCACAGTGACACCTAGCTCTCAAGCCCCTCACCTCCTAACCAGCCTGTACTTGCCCATGGTTGCCCCCTACATCCTGCATGCCCCCTGTCTCTCCAGTGCTGACCCCTCTGTCCCTGTCCCCACACCAGGTGGGTGCTCAGCCCTCCCTCACAAGGGCACAGGGGACTGGGAGCCCTCAGCCAGGAAAACCATCAGAAATAGTGTTTAATGAGGAGACAGGAGATGCTGCCCTGACTGACACAGCCATGGTTGGGCACATGGGCTGACCAGCGTCTGCTTACATGCCACCAACCTTTTTATCCCATTTTACCTCCGTTTTCCCATGCTTGTTCCTCCCAAGTACTCCTTGATTTCTCCCTTTCACCACCTTTGTTCCCTCATATCCAAAACATCACATCCAAAATGCTCTTCCCAGATACAGACTTTTGTGCCTGCAGGCAGTCACCCCACATCTGTCAAAGGACTTGGTCAGCGCCTCTCCCATGGATTCATCTTGAGGGTCTCACCCAGTCCATGGGGTGGCTTCTCCCATTGACACTCCAAAATGGCCAGGGCAGGGGCCTTCAATGGCCCTGTGGGCTTAATGGGACTCCCACACACACCCTTGGGCCTCCCTGCTCCTTTTGCCAGTAATTTTTTTTCACGCAATGTAACAAACTTTTTAGTAGACCCAGTAGATGGTGGAAGCATGGCATGGCCATATTTCTTTTGGGAGGTCCTTAAGGAGCTGTAAGTCTCATTAATCTGCTCGTTGGAGCAGGCAAGCAGGGACCTGGGGCTGAAACCCCCTCAAGGATTGGGGAACATTTTGTGCATGCCAGTCATACTTAGATATTTGAGTTAGGTCCTAGGAATCAGTTAAGCCCACTGTGGTTTCTCTGGGGGATCTAGACACATCTGGGATCCCTCTGGATGCAGGAATGGGAGCAATTGCACCTCAGCTGCATGGGAGCAGGGTGAACTGCCAGAGAAAGAAAACAATGCTCCAGCAGAAGGCAGTAAAAGCACTAAAAAAAAGCATGTTTTTTCTGTATCACTGAGAGGAAAAAAAAATAGTCCTTGGGCATTGTGAAAGCCTGCTATCAGGAGGCAGGTTTTGATAACCTTTCAGTATTGATTAATCAGTTGCTGTGTTCATTTGAAACAAAGCCTACGGCTTGTTTAGGAAGTAGCAACATTGCAGCTTAGTAGTGTCCAAAATACCATATCGCTATCAAGGCTAATTTAACACTGATGAGATCAATAGGGTTCCTAGGGCTAGGAGTAGATGAGAAACATGGCTCATTACATGCTGCTCTAGTTCTCCACGGGAAAGAGGAAAAACATGCAGTAAGGTGAGAGTAAAGGGACGTGGAAACTATAGAGTCCAGAAAATCAGGCAGGTACTTTTGACTTGCTCCAGTGAGTCACCTGAAGTGACATCTCTCTGAAACAGCAACAGAAAACTGGGAGATATTCCGTTCTATATCCAACTTCGATGCGCCTTTTGACCAGAACATCCTTTTTTGGCTGTTGTTGTCAGTGCTTACTTGCTTTCCCCTCTCTCTCTACCTTTCTATTTATTTAAGCCTGCAAACATACAAAATTCAAGTTTTCTATACCAAGGTAAGTCTCTAGGCAATTCCATAATCTTTAGTAGTATGAATATAGGCATCACTTTTATACATAACTTCTGGATATTTTCCAGTAAATATTGCCTCCTGGTATGAAGCTTTAGAGTTAGACACAAAAAAAAGCACCTACCGTCTTGAAAAAGGAGTGGGATGATGCTCACAAGCAGCAGTGCAGCCTAGCCCCTGGGTGTCATGTCACACGTGCCTGTGCTGTGCAAAGGGAGAGACAGAGATGCCAGAAGAAGTACAGCCAACAGGATTTCTGTAGCAGGCCTGCAGTCAGCATGATCAGTGGGCAATAGTCAGTGGGAAACACTAAGGAAAAAGATGAAATCCTGGTTGTCTCTGAGAGTTAGGTATCTTTGCTGGCCCTGGATGGAGAGCACAGATCCAAAAGTCAATAACTGTTTTCTTTTGTTCAAAGGACTGAATGAGGTGAAGGGAGAGTGTGTGGCAGATTCATTTGGTTTTTCACAGTTTTCATACATCAGTTTAATAATTGAACTAGCAATCTGTATAGCAGACTAATAGAGTGCTCCGCAAGAAAGTGGGAGTGACCCATTCCCTTTCCTCTCTGCCTGGAAGAGTTCATCTTCACGTCTCAGCAGCAAAGCCAACCAACAGTGACAGCATCACACTCCTGCATGTCATTTCTTCCTCCAGTCTTGAATTTTTTCTTGCAAGTGGCACCAGTACAATAAGAGAGATTGACAATGGTTCTTCTTTCTGTTTCCACCTCTAATACCATCCAAGAATAACCCATGTAGTCCTTACTCCTTCTTGCAATCTGTAGGCTCTGTGTCATTTTGAAGGCTAAAGTTCAGTTGAATTCTAGTACCTTCTAGGTCACACGTGCAAAGACGACCAGGACAGACTAGGTCTTTTGGCCTTTATCAGAGGATGATGGGCCTTCCTTGCACAGGTCCAAGGGTAAGATAAGTTGATGTTAGGTCCCAGTCCGATTGGTCCGGGAAGGGTTTGTAAAGCATTGAAGGGATTCACACAGTCAGAGTATTCCCTTGTGGGTTGCAGGTTCATACCCAGCCTGTCATTGCAGTGATGAAGAGGTAACTTCAGATGGCCGCTGAGTGATTTATTTGGGAAGTGTTTATTTATGCATTCCTATCCGGCACATACAACATCAACAGTCATATTTCACAGTGATGGGAAAGACACTGTGTGTAATTATCTCAGCCAGGCAGTCATTTCCTCCTTTTAGAGAAAAGATGTAGAGTTCTGAAGTCAAAAGCATGGCAGGCCCTCCTTCCCAGAAGCACTACTCCTTTCTATGGCAAAAATTTATGTAGTTCATGTAAGAATCTTCCTGTCTGAGTGAGCTAGATGAAAAAAGCATTTGGATCGCAATTTTTTTTTCAATTGCCAAATACTCAAGCACGGATGGTGGCAGTTTCAGGCAATATAATATGATATATTTTCTACCTTGCTAGAGATGCTCTGTTTAGGAAGTTTTTTTAACCATCACATTTAACTTCTCAGCAATGTCACTTACTGACCTGGAGACTGGTTTTGATGACCTGCAGATCCTTTCTAGCAAGTCAGATCTACCAGACTGGGGGCAGGCACAGAACCAGGGCTTTGTGTCTCCCATTAACCGCTGTCTCTCCACTCCTCCCAAAAGCTTTGGAGCTGCACTGGAAGTTGAAATGGTCTTCCCGTAGTCACTTGGTACTGAAGCAGCCCCACAGTCTCTGAAGCTCTGGGGTAGAACCCCACATCAGCATGGGGGACTTGCCCCTGGCTGAATAGGAGACAGGAGATGCTGCCCTGACTGACACAGCCATGGTTGGGCACATGGGCTGACCAGCGTCTGCTTACATGCCACCAACCTTTTTATCCCATTTTACCTCCGTTTTCCCATGCTTGTTCCTCCCAAGTACTCCTTGATTTCTCCCTTTCACCACCTTTGTTCCCTCATATCCAAAACATCACATCCAAAATGCTCTTCCCAGATACAGACTTTTGTGCCTGCAGGCAGTCACCCCACATCTGTCAAAGGACTTGGTCAGCGCCTCTCCCATGGATTCATCTTGAGGGTCTCACCCAGTCCATGGGGTGGCTTCTCCCATTGACACTCCAAAATGGCCAGGGCAGGGGCCTTCAATGGCCCTGTGGGCTTAATGGGACTCCCACACACACCCTTGGGCCTCCCTGCTCCTTTTGCCAGTAATTTTTTTTCACGCAATGTAACAAACTTTTTAGTAGACCCAGTAGATGGTGGAAGCATGGCATGGCCATATTTCTTTTGGGAGGTCCTTAAGGAGCTGTAAGTCTCATTAATCTGCTCGTTGGAGCAGGCAAGCAGGGACCTGGGGCTGAAACCCCCTCAAGGATTGGGGAACATTTTGTGCATGCCAGTCATACTTAGATATTTGAGTTAGGTCCTAGGAATCAGTTAAGCCCACTGTGGTTTCTCTGGGGGATCTAGACACATCTGGGATCCCTCTGGATGCAGGAATGGGAGCAATTGCACCTCAGCTGCATGGGAGCAGGGTGAACTGCCAGAGAAAGAAAACAATGCTCCAGCAGAAGGCAGTAAAAGCACTAAAAAAAAGCATGTTTTTTCTGTATCACTGAGAGGAAAAAAAAATAGTCCTTGGGCATTGTGAAAGCCTGCTATCAGGAGGCAGGTTTTGATAACCTTTCAGTATTGATTAATCAGTTGCTGTGTTCATTTGAAACAAAGCCTACGGCTTGTTTAGGAAGTAGCAACATTGCAGCTTAGTAGTGTCCAAAATACCATATCGCTATCAAGGCTAATTTAACACTGATGAGATCAATAGGGTTCCTAGGGCTAGGAGTAGATGAGAAACATGGCTCATTACATGCTGCTCTAGTTCTCCACGGGAAAGAGGAAAAACATGCAGTAAGGTGAGAGTAAAGGGACGTGGAAACTATAGAGTCCAGAAAATCAGGCAGGTACTTTTGACTTGCTCCAGTGAGTCACCTGAAGTGACATCTCTCTGAAACAGCAACAGAAAACTGGGAGATATTCCGTTCTATATCCAACTTCGATGCGCCTTTTGACCAGAACATCCTTTTTTGGCTGTTGTTGTCAGTGCTTACTTGCTTTCCCCTCTCTCTCTACCTTTCTATTTATTTAAGCCTGCAAACATACAAAATTCAAGTTTTCTATACCAAGGTAAGTCTCTAGGCAATTCCATAATCTTTAGTAGTACGAACATAGGCATCACTTTTATACATAACTTCTGGATATTTTCCAGTAAATATTGCCTCCTGGTATGAAGCTTTAGAGTTAGACACAAAAAAAAGCACCTACCGTCTTGAAAAAGGAGTGGGATGATGCTCACAAGCAGCAGTGCAGCCTAGCCCCTGGGTGTCATGTCACATGTGCCTGTGCTGTGCAAAGGGAGAGACAGAGATGCCAGAAGAAGTACAGCCAACAGGATTTCTGTAGCAGGCCTGCAGTCAGCATGATCAGTGGGCAATAGTCAGTGGGAAACACTAAGGAAAAAGATGAAATCCTGGTTGTCTCTGAGAGTTAGGTATCTTTGCTGGCCCTGGATGGAGAGCACAGATCCAAAAGTCAATAACTGTTTTCTTTTGTTCAAAGGACTGAATGAGGTGAAGGGAGAGTGTGTGGCAGATTCATTTGGTTTTTCACAGTTTTCATACATCAGTTTAATAATTGAACTAGCAATCTGTATAGCAGACTAATAGAGTGCTCCGCAAGAAAGTGGGAGTGACCCATTCCCTTTCCTCTCTGCCTGGAAGAGTTCATCTTCACGTCTCAGCAGCAAAGCCAACCAACAGTGACAGCATCACACTCCTGCATGTCATTTCTTCCTCCAGTCTTGAATTTTTTCTTGCAAGTGGCACCAGTACAATAAGAGAGATTGACAATGGTTCTTCTTTCTGTTTCCACCTCTAATACCATCCAAGAATAACCCATGTAGTCCTTACTCCTTCTTGCAATCTGTAGGCTCTGTGTCATTTTGAAGGCTAAAGTTCAGTTGAATTCTAGTACCTTCTAGGTCACACGTGCAAAGACGACCAGGACAGCCTAGGTCTTTTGGCCTTTATCAGAGGATGATGGGCCTTCCTTGCACAGGTCCAAGGGTAAGATAAGTTGATGTTAGGTCCCAGTCCGATTGGTCCGGGAAGGGTTTGTAAAGCATTGAAGGGATTCACACAGTCAGAGTATTCCCTTGTGGGTTGCAGGTTCATACCCAGCCTGTCATTGCAGTGATGAAGAGGTAACTTCAGATGGCCGCTGAGTGATTTATTTGGGAAGTGTTTATTTATGCATTCCTATCCGGCACATACAACATCAACAGTCATATTTCACAGTGATGGGAAAGACACTGTGTGTAATTATCTCAGCCAGGCAGTCATTTCCTCCTTTTAGAGAAAAGATGTAGAGTTCTGAAGTCAAAAGCATGGCAGGCCCTCCTTCCCAGAAGCACTACTCCTTTCTATGGCAAAAATTTATGTAGTTCATGTAAGAATTTTCCTGTCTGAGTGAGCTAGATGAAAAAAGCATTTGGATCGCAATTTTTTTTTCAATTGCCAAATACTCAAGCACGGATGGTGGCAGTTTCAGGCAATATAATATGATATATTTTCTACCTTGCTAGAGATGCTCTGTTTAGGAAGTTTTTTTAACCATCACATTTAACTTCTCAGCAATGTCACTTACTGACCTGGAGACTGGTTTTGATGACCTGCAGATCCTTTCTAGCAAGTCAGATCTACCAGACTGGGGGCAGGCACAGAACCAGGGCTTTGTGTCTCCCATTAACCGCTGTCTCTCCACTCCTCCCAAAAGCTTTGGAGCTGCACTGGAAGTTGAAATGGTCTTCCCGTAGTCACTTGGTACTGAAGCAGCCCCACAGTCTCTGAAGCTCTGGGGTAGAACCCCACATCAGCATGGGGGACTTGCCCCTGGCTGAATCATGCCAGGAGTGCCCAACTGCCGCCTGCCTGCCCGTGCTCCCAGCGATGCTGCTCCACCACCTGTCAGCCCACAAGATGCTTCCCTACATGGGACCCTTGGCTAAAAAGGGGCTCAGCCTCCCTGTTCCCACCATCCTGTGTATGTAACTGCTTTTTTTAGTCTTTCCTCCTAACAACAGTTCCTTTTCAGGCCAAAAGCACAAATATAACTTAGAACAGTAGGGTCCTAGAAGCTCCGAGGGCCCTCAGTACATTGCAGCCATGGCCCAGTATCCTACAAGAGAAAAAATGCCCTGCAAAAGTTAACATCAAATTGAATTCAGGGATGTATGCAAGAGTATAAGGCCTTAGCCTCTCAATAATTTCCATGGGAGATAACTTTCAATCAAATAACGCAGTCAAAGTTCAAGCCAAAGAAAATGAGCTCAAGTAAAAAATGAACAGAGCTCAGCTAAAACTAGAATCAATAGAGTAGCGAACTTAATGACCTGTTCATCTTGGTATCATGTAATTGAGCCCAAATGATATTTAAGCAGATAGAAAACTGGCCTTACCATTTGTTAATAATTACTCATGTTCCAGTAACAAGGCTACAGAAGTGTTCCCTTAAAATGCACATCTTGTGTTAGCAGTAGTACCCTACTCCAAGTAAGGGTAGCTGATTAACTCCAGCCATGAGAGAAGAATCAAATACAAATAAAATATTTAATGCCTTCAGCACATGCAGTGGACGTAGATACGTAAATTATTAAAAAAAAAAAAAAAATCCCCAAAGTAAGTAGAACTTTTTTCAGCAGTATCTTTGTTTAAGGGTTTCCAGTTTCTTTTATTTTGGAGAATTGCACAATGACATATCCAGTGCAGCAGCTTGTGAGCCCATGTTTTTCAGTCACAGTTTTCATGAAGCAGAAATGTAGGCAACATCAAACGAAAGGTGCATTGCACTTATGCAGTTCGTGCAGTGCGTGCTTTCAGTCTGCAAATAATTTCATATGCAGGTTTTAAGACTTGTTATAATTTTATTGTAATTAGCCAGTAATACACAATACAATGAAGCATTGTATCAACCTGCAGCAGAGTATTTCCTTGCTCAGTCAATAGTGATGTTCAATGAAACTAATAATACATGAAATAATAAAACATAATAATGCATGAAATACATAGGACTGACTAGAGAAAGAAAAAATGGTTACATTTTTGAAACAAACCTACATATCTGTCTGAGATGATCCTTTTCCTGATGACATCCTCCTTATTTCTTTCTTTGGAGGCTAGAAAGATAATGCTGAATCACGGTGCAATGGGAAGAATTACTTAAACTGTAGTAGAGTGGGGTTCCCTGTTGCCCTTTGTTTTTTGAGCGATGGTTTCTGTGTTTAGCTAGGACCATAGTGAAGCTCTCTGAGGTTAGTAAGCCTTTGGATTGATTCCAAGGAGGTATCTGCCAGGGCTTAATGCTGCAATTTCATCGTGTCACTGGCTGAGCTTTCTTTTCCCTTTTGAAAGAATAACTGAAGTCTTAGTATACAGGGACAAGCTCAAAAGTAATCAAGATACAACCCCGTAGCTGGAAGGCATTGTACCCTAGCCAAGATGTAGCAACTGACCATGTTGGCCTTCAGAGCCCATTGGAACATAAAGTGGAGTCAATTACTTCATTCAGCAAAAATGTTAATGGGACTGTTATTGGAGTATCAGGTTTCAGCCACCTGTGACCTGCAATATTTTACATTTTGAATCACATAAAAATTGTGTCAGAGCAAAACAGGTGTCGTGACACTAGATAATCAACTGCAAACCATTTTACTTCACAGGGCTACAGACAAGAAAGGTAGTTGGTTACCACACCCCAGCTGAGGAAAAAAAAACTTCTTGCAAGGTAAGCAATGTTTTTTGGAAGTGCTAATTCAATTCCTTGTGCTTATGCAAAGATACCAATACCAGGGCATCAATATTTTCATTACACTGTGGACCTCAACAATCAATTGTATCTGCAGCATAGTTTCTCTCCTCTAGTCAGCCTTTCAAGTTCTCCTTTCTCTGTTTGTCATATAGATTAAATATAATTAGCATATAATGCTGCAAAAAAAACGGGCGACTGCAGTTGCTTAAAACTGTTATTCCATTAATATTTGTATTTCTTTTCTTCAGCTAGTCTTCATGAAATTCAATATATGGAGAACTGATTCAAAGGACATAGAGTTAAACAGAACTCATTTTATCAAATCAATTTTCTAGTACACTTGCTTTCAGGTATGCTGGAATTTTACACAATGTTAATTTCAAAAGTCTTCACATTTCTGTAAATATTCTGACTTGAGGCATGAGGGCAAGACATTGTTACTTATTATTTGAACAATTCTCTATTTAAAAGAACTTTGTTTATCTCTGCTTCATTTTATTATCCTGGGTTTTCAATTATATATAGTATGGACAACATCCGAAAAGAGTATTTTCCAGCATAGCTCTCACATACAATCCTGTCTCTATTATGAAACACTTGTGTGATAACTTTATCAGCTGAAAAAATAATAATAGAGAAGTACTGAAGAACCTTCATACCCAAAACCTAAGGGGAAGAAGCTTCCAGCTTCTACCAGCTATCAGCTGCTCTGATTTTAGTGAGTGACAAGGTGGAAATAAAGGAGAAACTGTATGTGTCATGCAATTTGGCTAAGTGAGACTGTGAAATGTTTAAGGTCACTATTCCCGTAAAAGAAAGGTGTAAGGTCAGCAGAAAAGAGCTAGGGAAATTCCCACCTTCTGAAGATAAGCGAAGAATTGGCTGGTAGATTGGGTTCTTGGAAAGATCATCTGAGCTGGTTGAGAGTTCAGGTCCAGTTCCCTAGGACCAAAGACATCATAATATGGCAGAGCAAGAAATCTGAATTTCACGTTGCAGGCTTGTAGCTTACACAATGACAAATTATATGCATCGGATGAATTATTAACATTTTTTTGAGTTGGTAGTAAAAGCTTTTGTTTTCTTTTGTCATAAGTACAACTAAGCTGGGCCTCTTTCTGGTATTTCCTGAGTATTTCCAGCTCCTCTCTTGATTGGTATCCTTGACAGAGGCTTTTCTTTACTGTCTTATCCAAGGGCATGAAAACCAGCTCTTTGTTCCAAGATAGTTAGCACTGGACTGCAGAAAAAAACATTATATTTTTATTGCATAATATATGAAAAGTCATGGGGTTTTGTTCCAGGAACTTTTGATGGGTAGAGGCAAGTGTCAACAGTCTGATCATTAGGATTTTTGCTAGCAATAAGTTATACATTAAGTTATTATATTTAACTTTTTTCTGCACCGCTATGTCATGGAACAAAATCTTGTACTTTCTGCTACTACTTTTTTTTTAAATCAAAATCATCCAGTGTCTGTTTATCATACTGGACTTAGGAATGCTCTCTAACATACTTTTTTCCAGTATGTCATATTTCCGTAGAAAGAATATTAAAGTGAATCAATGTTTGCTGGTGTTAAAAAATACCTTATTTCTGAAAATTTTGAATAAAGCAATTTGCACTTTTCTGTAAACAGTTTAGACACCTGCAAAACCATCTGGAAACAGGGAGAGCAGGTGTTTTGTGACTAGAGTTCTTCCAGATGACGACCATATAATTGAACCATCTATTTTTACTGCACAACCTACATAATCTCCAAAAGTGTGGGTGCTCTCATTATGCACCCATGGTCCATAGAGCACAGGGCTTTGAAAGAGCAGTTTAGGTAAACTGATATAATTTGTAACTTCTAATTCTTTGCAGGAGACCTGAATTTATAGTGGCATTCACAAAATAAGCAACCACAACAGGACTGCATATTATAGGCAACTAGAAAAGGTGTCAGGGTGAACCTTCTTTGGGTTATTATGTTGCTGGCAGTACTGTGCAAAGGTTTGATAGAGAAAAGTGATGTGGCAGCTGAAGGAAAAGCACTGTACTTCTCCAAATCTTCCTGTGTTCCTAGGAAGAGTTTAACATTCCCTTTTTCAGGTGCTGGCTATAAACATTGGATCTGAAATTATGGCCCAGCTTAGTTGACTGGAAATTTTGTCATTAACCAGGATGAAGCTCATATTGAGTGTTGAAAACATATGTCAATGACTTCCGAAATGCACAGTTCTTCTGTCTAGCTTAGGTTACTTGTTGCACTTCTCATGACCTGTTGGTCTAATATTGCCCCGAAAACAGGGAGGACCTGGACTGATAGAAGTTCTGTGTCCCTGAAAAAGCTTGCTTTAAATGGAAAAGCCTGTCTATGAACAAAGCTTGAAAAGAAACAGAAAAACATTAAAAATTACAAAGGGAAGTAATTGGGTCTTTGGAATCTGGAAGTTTGGCCTTGATTTGGCAGTCTGTTTTATTGAACAAATCTGTGAATGCTAGTGGAATGGGACTAATGCTCTGCTCCTTTCTGGCTTGAATGAAATTCCTGTTGCAGCATAAAATGAAGGCTTCTGTTTGAAAACATAAGTGCGTTCTGTGGAGATGGATTTCTCCCCTCCAAAGGTCCATCCTGCAGATTCAGCCTATGGGAGGAGAGTCTCAGTCTTGGTACTTCTTGAAGATGCTTTCTTGCTTTCTTTTGAAAGTGTTTCAACTCCTTTTCCTGCAACATTTTTGTGGCTTTCACTTCCTGCAGCCTCTCCTTAATCAGAGAGTAGGTATGAATAAAGACATCAGTCTATTGTGCTGATCAAAATGGAGGCATTTTCCCTTCAGAATTTCTATTTTCCCCTATCTAAACAGTCAAGAAAACAGTCTTTCTACTTAAATGGCAAAACATGAAGTTATGGGTCAGGAATCATCTTAACTTTGTCTGAGAGCACCCAGAAGGATGGGTTGTGGTCTGTGGCATGTATTTAGGCATTGTCAAATTGCAAACAGGAAATGTCATTGAAAGTTGACTAAAATGGGATGAATTTTGAAAAAAAACCAACCTCAACAACATCTTTTATTTGTCCATAATGCATGAAGAAAGATTTTTATACGAATCATTTACCATAGGCATAAATTAATGCCTAACACTCTTGTCAAGGAGAGGAAGAAAATTTGCATGAAGCACTTTGATGTATTTGTTAACTGACCCTTTTCCTACTTCCTTTAATTAGAATTTCATATCTGGTAAAACGTATCATTTGTTTCTGGTTGCTACGTACCAAAAGAGGAAGGAGAGAGTCATTTTAGAACAAGCTTTCACACCTGGTCTATATATAGCTAAATACATCTATTTTATAGTTATCATGCAGAGTGGATTGAAAAAAAAAAGATAAATTACTATGCTATTTATCTGACTTTTCAAAACAACTAACAGCTATTTCCATAGGGAGATGGAATAAGAGAAGGTCTAATTTATTTCTCATTCGGTTTTCCTTCTCACATTGTTTCTCAAAAGACCTTCAGTCATCTGTATACTTTTAAGAAAATAAACAGGGAATTAGGGTTCATACATATTACTTCTTTCTCTAGACACAGTTCTAAAAAGGGTTGAAAAGCCACAGGAGGGCATGGGCTCAGCATTACTGCTGTCTGTCTCAGTGAGGAGGTGAATCAAGGAGCTGAGAGGTGTCCTCCCTTTGTGCCACGGCATTGTGCTAACTTAAAACTGACTTTGACAACTACACAAGCCACCTGCGTGTGCCACTTTGATCTCAAAGAGAGGAGGCATCTTTCCATCTATCCACCTTGCATTTCCTTGCTGTGATAAAACCATTCACTATTGTGGACCATTTAATTTGATTATTGCTATTTGTAGCCACAACCTGCTTCCAAAGTAATTATTAACCTGAGATGTATTATTCTTAAGAAATGACTGCCACTTCAATGTCCCATTGTTTCCTGGTTCCCCTGGGCTCTGCTTAGTGGCAACTGAAACCCAGACCTCCTGGATGAGGTGGAGAGATGTTCAGGATGCCTCAGCAGAGTATGTATAAAGCCATTGCCATAACACCTCTTGTTAAGCATAAACAGAACATGAGGGTCTTTAAGGGCTATCAGCAACCCAGTCAGACAGGACACCTGTGAAACCCATCTGCCACCCACCAAAGGGTCAGGAGCAAAGTTGCTATCGGATGGACCAAGAGTTCAGGATAAAAACACCAATGCAGGCCGTAATCAGCATTAGCCTAAACTGTCTTATTGCCTCTTCTAGGTAAGTCAGCCAGGAAAGGATTAAGGACAAACTGTCTTGCAGGTAGCCCAGGAGAAGATGTCGTAAAAGAGACTGTGAAATTATGAGAAGAGTGATAGCAGAGGCCATCAGCCCATGTTAAGAGTTTTTGCTATATTTTCTGCAATCCATGAACTCTTGTCTTTGCTTCAAGAACTTTGAAGCAACTTGAATGAAGCCTGCAATGGAAGAGGGTTGAGTTCTACCTCTTGACTGGACAGTCATGAAATCCCACTAGCACACTCTCTCTCTTACCAATTTCCCACCTCCTGTGGGCAATTCAAGATGGAGGAAAAAAGGCAAAAAAAAAGGTGGTTTTTTTTTTAATCTGTTTTGGTTAGCTAATAGACAAGAGTGCTGCAAGATTTTTGCTTACTAGAAATATAAAGTGCTCTTGGCTGCACGCAGCTCCTGAGAAATCTTTGCTAGCTTTCCAGCACCATATTGTACCACTTCATAACTGGTTAAACTGAGAACCATAACCTGTTTTCTGAGAACCTGTTTGGGAGCTTTGTCACCAGTGTGGTTCCTCTCCTCCTGAGGCACCTGTTGTGTGTCTGGATGTTACTTGCATCACATCATGTTCCAACACATTACCCAAGTCTCATCAAAATACTGTGAATGAACCAAGCCATACCAGGTATTGCAGTATTTACCAGGAGTGATGTCTCAGATCTCTGCAGGACTTTCTATCTACTTTACTTTGGGCTCCACATCACAGACACTCCAGAGTTACATGAGGATGTTTCCAAGAGAAATGCAGCATCCTTTAAGTTGTCTTCACAGTCTTTCTGTTCTTAGTTAAGAAGACACATTTGTGAGGAGACAAAAGATCCAAACTCCCACAGCACACACAGGGCAAGAGCAGAGGGAAGGAGAGGAACTAATTTCACCCCTGAGTTAATTTCCCTTGGCTTTTGGCGTGCCCAAAGGCAGACCGGCATTCACCCAGGCTCACTGGAGAGTGAATCATTTCCCAAGTACTGAATAGTGTCTGAAGGAGCTCATTTCTTTTAATTGGCAATATTGGGAGCCTGGGCTCCTCACAGAGGAGACAAAATTAGATGCCCAAAGATAAGTGGGGTGGGGAATCTGAGTCAAGGAGCCTGAGGACAAAAACTTTATCAAATGTTGAGGGAGGAAAAAAATTAAAAAAAAACACGTGAGGCTTTTGTAAAAAGCTGCCTTTACAAATGGGTCCAGGGACCATGAAGTTAGACTGCAGAGATTGCAGTTCCTCTGTTTGAACCAGTTGTGACTGTCTGATAAGGCTTTTATGTGCCTTTTATCTCCCTTACCTCCCAGTCTCTAGAAGTTGCAGTGCCCAGAGCTCAGGTGATCCACATACATTTCAAAGTTTGCTGGTTTCATAAAGCGTGTGAACAGAAGATCAAACCTTAGGCCCTGAAATGAAACACAGCAAAATTTGAGGATCAAAGATTTTAGGGTCCTGGTTGTAGATTTTCTGTAAATCTGCTATGAAACACTGCCAGGAAAACTATACTAGTATTGTTATGCCTTTTTTAGAAAGGCTGGTCAGTTGAGCCCATAAATACACAGATAACTGGAACACAAAATTTTTAAATAACCTTTCCTGCATTTTAAGATCATTAAGAATATTTTGAGTGACACCCACCCCTATCACACTGATGTAATAGACACAAGTCCACAAGTGCAATCCTTTCACTTTTTTGTACTCCTCTTTATTGCATTTTCAGAAATGTTTATAGTGAGGTTTTAAAATCCAAATTACCGCTTTGCCAACATTTTGTTGCATATTCATAACCACTTGTGACATGATGCCAGCTGCTGAATTAATTATTTAGTGAATATTTAGCGTGACACTTGAAGGAATGTGATGAAAGTACTGGTTCTAGATCCTATTTTAAGAACACTTATTAACAAGTGCTAGAAATACCTCAAGATATGTTTCAGTGCCGGAAATCGTGTAATACAACAAAAGAAAGTGGAGCAGCAAAACCTTAAATTCCTTAATTTCCTTGTAAAATGTTGAGGAAGTGAACTCATTTGGAGGGAGCTGTCCTTTGCTAGTTTGCGATAAGTAAAAGTTTTTAGTCTAGCTAGAAAAAGGTAAATACCTCACTGACACATCTTTACACCAAGTCTGGAAATGTGAGATGAAAGAATCTACTTTTCAACCATGCACTTTTTCCTCCATTCTTTCCTTCCTTACCTTATTCCTTCTATGGGCTGTAAATACTGCAATTTGATACTGCAAGAGCTCATTCAGTCCATTCAGTCAGCAAATCCAAAACTTTGCTAATTCTGCTTTCCCTATGATAAAAGGCGTTTTCTAGATGATTCAAGTTTTTGTTTAGCATCAGGTGTCCACCATTTCCCATAGGAATCCATATCTCACTCTAATAGACCTTCTGTGATGTACAGCTTAACTTTTGTCACTCTAATTTCATTCCACTGCTTCTAGCTATAAACCCCTACAGCATTACAGAATCTCTCTTCAGACTTACTGTCTTTAGGCTGCCACTGTTCAAAACATGAAGTGTTGATTTCTACTTATCCAAAGGCCCTTGTATTTAAGACATGATTTTCTGAATGGGATATATTAAGATAGGATTTTGAGATAGGAAGCTGATATTCTCCTAAATGCTGACTATGACTGCAGGCGTTGTTTGGATCTCAACACTTTCATTAACTCAGCAGTCAGCCTTTGGCTATTAATTATTTTTAGGCAACCACATAATTTCCAGCTTTCCCTGAATTGCATCTCACAGGACCGAAAACCACAAAAGTGATCATCAGAGGCAAGTCTTCTACCTAGTGGAAACACAGGGTGAGGGCTGCTATCATTTTTCATATCCTTTCTTCAGTTTGTCTGCCTATTAATCCCAAACTTTTAGCTCTCTATGGAAGAAAGCAACTAGATTTGAAATTATTATATAGTTACATTTGGGAAAAAGTCTTTTGACCTGGATGGTCATTTCATTCCAGAACTGATACTTTCCTTCCAGTAGAGGCCATTCACAACTAGAAGACAAGCACAAAAAGCCACTTTTCATTCATTTTCCCATTTTCAGGTTGCAATGAACTTTAGTTTCATAGCCTTCATGGGTTCCGAGGGCCTTCTGCCACAGCCCAAAAGGGAGAGTACTTGATGTTGTGATGTGAGAGGTGCTTAAGGCAACTTCAGAAATATACACTAAGATTAATGTAACGGATTTATCCGTTTATTTTTTTAACTCCTTTGTGAAAGAAAAGGGGTGCAACTTGAACAAAAATTTTCTTCCTTAATATCTTGACATTTGAATGCCAAGAAGTAAAAATGTGTACAAAGACATGCAAAATTGAAAGGAAAATCTTAATAGATTTCTTAATAGAATCAAATAGATTTTGACCTCTGATTAAATCACTATCTGGACAAGCTCCTTGTGGGCTGCAGGGCAGACAGGGTGAGGAAGAGAAAGGAACTGGACACTCAGTCAGAAGACAGCTGTGAAATTCCCAGTGTTGAATATTTTCATATTAACATTTGCATACGTTCCACTGACTTGAAAGCTTTGAAGGGTAACTTTAAAAAATAGATTTGAAGAGCATAACTTGAAGGGTTTCTGCATGCTAGGAAGAAAGATGTTTAGAAACTATCTCAGTAGTTTAGCTTGAAATCCCTCATCTGCAGACATTTGGAGTGTGAATAGATATTTTTTAAAAGTGGAGGATTTGAAACTTCTGGTAAAAATACTCTTTAAAGTTGATAACAGCAACTGTGAACGAAGATGTAGAGATGAAATCCTGTCTGCAGCCACCAGCACTATTCTTTTTACAGTGACTGGTATCTCAAAGAAGACTATGTTTTTCTCTGTGACTGGGGGTGAGATCCTCCAACAGTCCCAAGAATGGCATTGATCAAGAAAGAGAAAAAAAAGTCTTTAAAAAGGAGTTGGTGGCTTGCCAGTATTCAATAAATCTCTGTAAAATTTTCCCTTTCAGACTTTTGGAGTTCTAAAAAGAAAATGATGAATAAATTTGCCTGGCACTTCCTCTCTCAAAACATCCTCTCTGTTAGATAGCTTTTGGGACCCACCAGTCTAAAAGGTGTCCTGCACACCCATGGTCTTGGCTGTGCCATGATGGCAACATCCCTCCACATAGCACGTAGCATAGGAAGAGGGGTAATGGTTTTTAATTGAAAGAGGGGAGATTTAGATTAGATACTAGAAAGAAATTCTTTCCTGTGAGGGTGGTGAGGCACAGGAACAGGTTGCCCAGAGAAACTGTGGATGCCCCATCCCTGGAGGTGTTCAAGGCCAGGCTGGATGGGGCTTTGAGCAGCCTGGTTTAGTGGGAGGTGTCCCTGCCCATGGCAGGGGGGTTGGAACTAGATGATTTTTAAGGTCCCTTCCAACTCTAACCACTCAATGATTCTACCATAAGCCATGACTTCCCTCAGGGACTCCGATCTCCCTGTTGGTTACAGACTGTGAACCCCACCAGACTTTTTAATGCAGACTCTTCCTCTCAGCATCCCTCTTGCCAAGTCAGCTGGGCTTCTTTTGTTTCTATGACTTGTCAAGATGATGGATATATTAAATTGCTGGTTAAGTACCTGTGATGTTATATAAATAAAGAAAGGGAACAGGGAGAACATAATTTCCCAGGAAGCAGCCTGGGACGACATTATTAGCTCTACATTATTACGGGCAAGCAACAAGTACTTGTTGCTTAATAAAGCAGGGGCAGATATTAACAGCTGCTTCCAGAAAAACATACTGCTTGCAATAATCAGAAACAAGCTGCTGATGGGCTATGTAATAGAATTACAAATCAGTAAAGAAAAACTAGCACTCTCTCTGACAGGTTGGTGTAGGTAGAGATGAGATAATTATGACCAAATAAATACCACAACAATAAAAATGCATAGGGAGGGCAGCGTCAGGCACAGGCTGCAGTGCAGAACTAATGAGCAAAATTCAACTCTCTTTAGCTGCAAAATGGAGATTAATTTGCTTTGTTATAAGGCACAGCTATTAAAAACCTCACAGGCCTACAGATAAGTTGCAGTGCAGAGACGGTGAAATGAGTTTTTTATGTCAGATTTGTACTCTTACAATTATGCATGAGGCTTTTGCATATTATTTGAGAGGCTGAGATTATTAATGATTAAGAATCATTTATATTGTCTTCGAAGTTACATCCTCTTTTACAAAACTGATGAAGATGTGCTTGCTCTCTTCTTTTCTCCTTTTCATCTTCTTCTATCGTCTTCCAGACATTTGTCAATTACTGGGCAAATATTGTTTCCTCCATTCATGACAGTATACAATTGCATTTTTAGGGAAGGTTGAAAATCACATCAAACTGCCAACCTTTTGAGGCCCAGTCATTATCAGACCAGATCATCTGTGTTTAGTTGTTATCAGGTGTTGAGAAGCTTTTCAGAAATACCAAGAAATCGTGGTAAGAGGGTCAGCTACGTAGGTTCTGCCAACTGAAGAAGGACCGTATCTCAATATCACATTGCCTTCCCAGGCCTCTGCTGTATGACAGACCAGGCTGGCAGACCTTACCAGACAGGCTACCAGAACCACAGGATAATTTAGGCTGGGAGGACCCCCAAAGGTTGCCTGGTCCAGCCTCTGCTCAGAGCAGTGCTGGTTTCCACGTTAGCACAGGCATTGCAGGCAACAGTTATTTACAGGATCTCCCACACGAACTTCAAGCCAGCTGCATCTGGATGCTCCCTCCCTGCTCTGTCCTTGTGCCCAGCTATTCTTCTTGAATTCTTGGCTTTTTTTTGGGTCTTCTTTCCTCACCCTTTATTTCACTGTACACCAGGGGTGAGATCCCTATTTGGTCTAGTTGCATGAAGTCCACCTTGATGCCACCTCCTTCTTTCAAACCGTTTTGGGTATACAAGCCACAGCTATTATAAATGTAATTTCTACTTTATTCCTTTGCCTTTCTTTGGTGTGTTTCCTTTAGACTCTGTTTAGATAGAAAATAATTTGGGGCAATGTCTGTCACATCTTAAAACCTCTGTAAAGTGTCATAGGATATCATGGTGTCACCCAGCAAACCAAAAATAATGAGGATAATGACTTCTTTCGTAGCTGTCAAACTTACTTTGTCAAGAACTCAATTTTTAAAGATACAGAAAATGAAATGTTTGTCTTAACTTTCTGTCAAAAAACATAAAATTTCAAGTAGGTATTAATTTCATTTGTTATCATTATTTTCACTCATTTGTGTAATCAATCTGCAAAGATGTTAGATTTGCAGAAGCACATTAGGTGACATGTTGTCAGTTTATAACAGTTTCATACTGTTAAAATAGTGATTTGTACTGTGTCTACTGTAGCTCTCACACTGTAGTGTCTCGCTAATGCCTGCACTTAACTGCATTAGCTTAATAGCATTGCCTGCTTATTTGGGGCTTACCAGTTTTCTCTTTGAAAGGTTTTTGTTCACATTAGTTTTAAAAAAAAAAAAAGAGAAAAAATAATATCCTTTTTTTGCACTTAACAAAAAATTTCTATTTATGTTTTTGTTTTTTTTCATAATTCACCAGGGGATAGTTGGGTGTCCCTAAGCTGAGGCAGTTTCTGGGAGCATTTAATTGCAGGAGTACACTTACAGAATGTCTCTTTGGCTTCACGGGTGTAATTTCACTGAACTTCATGAGGAGTTTCTTATATAATTGAGAAAATTATATGGTTTATAACATACATATACATATAAAATAAGCTTGAAATCATGAGTAAGACTGTTTATTACCCAAATAAACTGGCAGTCTTCATGGAATTATTTGAAAAGCTTGAAGATAAAACAAACGCTGAAGTACAAATGTTTTGTAGCCTGTAAGGATGATTTTGTACGAAAGCAGCACACAATAACATCTGCCTAATAATTAAGCATTCATCATTGTACAAAATACTGAGAAATAACTTCAAATAAGTATGAGCAATGGCTTATTCTAGCAGATAAAAGCAGATTTTGCTGTTTTCACATATCTGATCAGCCATAAAGCATCTTACGTAACAGGACATAGGTACATTTCATTTTTTCTTCTTCTGTGATTAGATACAGGATCATCTCATCATACAGCTGAGTGAAACCAGAAGAGGCTCCTCACTTCATTATAAAACTCACAGTTGGAACCCTTTTTTTTTCTTGTCTCATTTCCAAAAATATGTGTAAGCACATTATAGAAGACCTAAAAAACCCCTCTTCAGTCCTCAAACAAAAATACTATGTATGTGTCAACTAGGTACTTGGTTACCTAGTTATGAGCACTGTTAGATTTATACACAGTACCTGTTTGAAGGCCTTCAGCAAAGATCAAACCCATTTTAGGATGACAAACTGAATGTTCTCATGGTCCTTTCTGGTTTTAAAATGTTTATTTTGATTTCTGCATTCCTCAGGAGTTGTGCTCATCACAATTCTCCTGCTTCATTGGTTTTGTTGTGCGAGTAACCACATTAATGGCAGACTTCAACCCACTGCAACTTCAGAAAAATGAGGCATCTAGATACAGGCTGGGGAAATGGCTTCCTGGTGTCATTTTGGTGAGGCACTGAAACTGGAGGTCCTGACCACCAGCGATGGAGTGACAGAGTTGGGAATGGAGAGAAGTTTCCAAACAGTATACTTCCTTTACTATCTCTGGTCTACAAAACTTGTTCTACATTATGAAATTATTCAGTGCCAGAAAGCACTGCCAGGCCTTGGAATGATACTCATTGTACTGACACAGTCCGGGACAAATTCCTGGGAACAGCTCAGATCACAGCATGGCCAAGCAACCATTCCTGAAGGGCAGATCCCATGCAGCCATTGTATTTTGGGAATTAAGAACGTTAATAGTGTATACTTGGGCTCTTCTCTGCCATTTGGCCTCAATGCCTTACCATATTTATTTACTAGTATAGACATAGTCCAAATGAAACGTAATCAATGGATTGAATAGCACCAGCCCCTTTTCCTTAGCGCACCTTCTTGACCAGTTAACCAAAACTGAGTAAGAGCCCTCATCTTGTCTTTACACCATTTGTTTCTAAACTGCTTACCTAATTCTTTTCTTTAAATTTTCCTTGGCTTAATATCAGAAAAATTGTACAAGTCATTCAGTACTTAGACCATAAAACAATCCAGAGATTCCTCATACCCTATTATTTGAAAATGAGAACTGACCAAAGCTAGATTGCAAACTCATTTCTCATAATGTTGAGAAATTACTCACTGAAAGACCCTCTTTGATTTCAGTGAAGCTGATAAAAGAACAGTGACATGTTAAAATAAAGAATTTTCCACTCTCAATAGTCTTATTAAAATTTTTGTACAGACCCTGCATATTAATTTAATATGCCCCGGTGCTAAACTATAGATGAAATTGGCATTTTAATAAATTCTATTTGTTTTGAAATTCATATATGTAGCATTTTATATAACCTCTGAAAACTAATGAACACTCTGTTCAAGAATTGAAGCCAGCAATGTCAGAGCTGCCCAGAAACCAAATAAAACCAGTGAAAGCAAAACAGTATGTGCCTTTTAAAACATAGGCATGTTACTAGAGCATTACTGGATGAAATGAAAAGCCCAGCACTCTCTCTATATAAAATCAGGTTGGCAATTAAGTTCTTTTATTTGCTGTGTGTCTAGAAAAGCCTCCACTACTTGTTTGTTAAGCCAAACAATTTTTTCAGTATTCCACATCCTTTTGAAACTGAATGTGTTGAGCCCCATCCGTCAATATTGACTCCTCTACCATTTATTGTGTTTACAAAAGCTGCTCTGGAAGCTGTCTCATGCTGTAGCAGAAGAGCAGCTTCAGCCTGTAAATCTCTTGTTAGCTCACTTTTAAGACTAACATATTAATGCATTATGAATTATGCTTCTGGATTGCATCGTGTATTGCTCTCCAGTACAAAAAATAATTTATCAGCTTCTGTAGCCACCTCTATAATCTTAACCCAGATGTGATCTGCAGTATATTTACCCGTCTTATAACTCACTTGTAAACAGACAATCAATCTTGTCTGAAAAGCAGACAGAAAAGCACAAAGGTACACTAAAGGCAATGCAAAGATTCTGCATATAATATTATATGCCTGTTTTGTCCTAGATGAGAACAATAGGGAATAGAAAGTGGCCCAGGGTTTTGTTTTTTTTTTTTTTGATACTTATTGCAGGATGTCTGCTTTTGTTCTTAAGATGCCCCAAAGGTTTGGATGTAAGAAGTCTATACCCTTCTCCTCAGATATTTCTGGACTATGCTGTGCCTATAGTTGTAAAAGATAATTTTTACAAGAGCCATTAATTAGTGTGAAGCACTCACCCCACCTCATGCCCTACAAGTTGAGCTTTACGAGTGCCCATAAATCCAAATGTGATTGATAAAGTCCCTTACCTGCTGCTGTACTTCACCATCCCAATCCACCAAAGCCTTCAACCTGGATGTGTTTTTTCTGGGTTCATTTTTTTCTGAAAGTTCTCTGTTGTACCATACACACACAAAATGATTGTGGAAATTTGAACTTTTAAATCTAGAGTATGCATCCAACAATCAGTTCCTGTGAATGCATACCTCCAGTGAAGAGAAGTCCATAAAATAGCTTCAGCCAATTTAAGATGCTTTTCTCTTTCTTTCCACTGCTCTAGCTATCACTCCTCTCCCTCCTCTTGCCTCCAGCTTCTCTATGCATTTGGGATTGATGGTTACTCAATAACAAAGAATCAGGTACCTTCAGGAAATGTGCCACTTTCTTTATGAACTGGTTTTCATACTTACTGTAACATTAAGTTTTCTAAAAAGAAAAAAAAAAAAAAAAGACATGCTGGAAAATAAAGACATACAGTGAAAAATTTAATTGTATTAGCTAGTGTCCCAGTCCTGAGTGAATGGCTGGACTAGTGCTGCTGTTGGCACAAACACATGCTAATATCTTTGCAGGATCCTAGAGAAGCAAGCCATGTGCTTGCATTACAAAATGTAGCCCAATATTGTGTTATAGATTTGGCTCTTAGCTTCTTTGAAAATCTGTATTTCCTACTTCAGTTACATCAGTGTAAGTAAGAGGAGTGGCAGACTGAGTGAGCAACAACTTTTCAGTGTTTGCTGAACCTTAGGCTTTTTCCCCTCCTCTTCCCCATACCCTTCCGTAAAGACTGCATAGTCTTTATCAGGGAAGGGATCTTTTATATCAAATCTCTCTTAATGTCTTTTTCATATTTTTTTTTACCATATTTTATAAGAAATACATGAAAATGACATAAAATCTTGTACATGTTGGGCTCATGAGTCATTGCTGTACACAACTATACATAGTACCATTGTGGCACTTCAAAATTATGTTATTCAAATTAGAAAATGTTCTTGGAAGTTACAAATCGGGTAAATAGAAAGTCATTTTTACACATAATTGTGAAAGCAGACTGGGTTTCAAACTAATAATTCATCCATAAAATGTATCCTAGAGATACACCAGACATGTTCTCTTATTATGATAGGAGCCTCTTGGCAGTACTGCACAGCAGTTAGCTGGAAAAAGAAAAAGCTCTGCTTCATTTTGTTCAACCAAGGGAACTGCAAAAGAACCTCATTTAAGTATCGGGATCAGCCAGAAGCCAAGTGCGCTTGATGTTCTTTCCATACTCATGAACCCGTGCTCAAGCAGCAGTGCTGAGATGCAATCAGTGCCAGAAGACCAGAAGACTTTCTTCACCTCCATTCAAAATAAAAGCTGCACTTGGAATTTCATCAGTTGGATCAGTTTTCTTTCCTGGAGTTTGGTTGTAAGAGACCAAGAAGATGGGTGACTTGTTTATGCATTTCTGATTTTAAGTGTATTTAAATGTAAGATAAAATCACACTTGAGTAAATAGAATCACTTTCCTCCATCATTAATCATGATAGAAGAAATACATCGTTAATCATTATGGGGCTACATACAGTATGCCATTCTCTCATTTTAAAAGTAACAGAGCTGAGTTCTCACATTCAATAATACAGGGTTGCAAAATGGCATAATCCACGCATTCAAAGGGTCCAGAGACATTTTTGTTGTTCTCTACAACTAGAGAAATGTTAAATTTCCAGTATTAAACTGAATTATTTTTTAAATTTAAACTTAAATTTAAATTTCCATCTCTGATGGGAAGTAAGAGACTCTTCCCCTGAGTAAAGGACCAATAATCCTTCTTTATAATTTGCAAAATAGGAAAAGGGGATGACAAATTGGATAATAACATTTTGGTTTAAAGATTTGGACCATCTTTTTTTTTTTAGTTACTGGACTGTCTATCTAGAAAGAAGTTCATCTTATTTGTACACAGATGATCTGTGTACCTCTCTTTTTCTTGTGATGCCATATGGCTCCCTTATGAACGTTGTGACTGCTGACACAGTATGAGGGACTCAAAAATGGAACAGATGACCACTGGAATGTCGAAACTATTTGTAACTTGTTCTTGAGCTTCTGGTAGGGATGTGCCACTGTAACATTCCTTCCACTCTCCTCCTTCTCTTAAAATAAAATATGTATGAACATGAACTATAAGATTTATGGGAGACAAGTTTATTCTGCTTACCACGGAGATGTTACATGAAGAGAATACTGTAGAAATAAATTGCCATTGAGAGTGAACCTTGAAATGCAAAAAGCTAAAAATATTATTTCATTAAATGGTATACTTTACATTTCTAGGGTTTGAACCTTTACAGTTCACTCATAAACACTGCTTTTCACAAATGTCATGGTGTCCTGTCAATAAATTTTATTTCAAGACAAGGAAAACAGTTAATGAATTCAGTTGGTAATTTTTATCTCAGATAAGGAAGGCAAGCAGACACATGAAAGAGTAAAAGCACAATCCAACAGCAGTAACCAAACATGGAAGTAAAAAAGGCAGTTCACTTGATTAGCAAGAATTGTATAAAGATATTAAAATCAATTTTGTCTTTTATCTGCAGGTATTGGAAAGTGGTGGGAAGAGACAACAACAGGTCTTCATATAGAACTGGATTTGGAAAGCTCTTAACTGCTCCTGTCCTGCAGGAATAATTAACCCATACAATGCAGGAGTAAAGTCACAGGGTAAACTCTAAGCAAGGATACAGGGTCACCAGCATCCTTTGGGGAACAGCAGATAGAGGCTTTACTTACAGCTTATATGAGAATCATCAGAGAGTTGATTTATAGAAGTAAAAGACTATTTTCTCTTATTGGTGATGGGCATACTTGTCTGCACTCTTAATATATGGTGTACCAAATGTTCCTTCAGAATTAGTTTTCTAAAACCAGAGCATCGCTGAATGAGTAAGGTCATGCATGCAGTTCCAAAAGGACAAGTATTTTGCCACCTCCCTAAAAAGATGCTTAAAAAGGAAAGAATTTCTTATGTCAGATCCTACCGCACTTGGGAACCTTGCCCGTGTTGTTGGCAGATGCAAACTCTTCCAGAGAGTCACACTGGAAATGACAGTGTCAGGTAGATGTAGTAGAGCCTGAGGACAGGAAAAAACTGAACTGGAGGAGGGGTAGCAGGCAGAACTACCAGTGAGGCATTGAAACCAATAGCACTGTAAAGGGAAAACATGTATCCAGCACAGCTTTTAATTGTCAAAAACTACAGGTACTCTCACTATCAAGAATAAAATGTTGTAGAAGAATGATTGTAGCTATAAAAGCCTGGTACTCTCACTATCAAGAATAAAATGCTGTAGAAGAATGATTGTAGCTATAAAAGCCTACAATAGGTTTACTACAGTATTTTTGGCTGCTAGTGGATAATGCTATAATAAATTTATCAGGCAAATAAGGAGACCCAAAGAACATAGCTTTAAAAGACTAACAAGTTCAGCATCAGATAGAGTAAAAAGCACCCAAAAAATATTCACACTTGATATTGAGACAGTATTATGTAAGTGCTTTTGTTTCCACTGTGGGAAATTAATGCTTCAGTTTATTGTATTTGATGTAGATGGCATTTCTAGGGTTTTGCACCTTTCAATAGCACTGTGTTCCGGCATGCCCCAAAACATGTAGGGCGTCAGTTCAGTGATTTCTGGCTTTTTTTTTTTCCCTTTAGAAAGACTGATCTTTAAAGTCTATTACAAGACTCATCATTTTTCCTTAGGTTTGTAAAAATGATGAGATTTTCTTTCTTTTTTTCTCTCCTGAGAGTTTCAAAGGATAGCTTATTTGTATGAATGCTGCTACTTTTATTTGTGCCATTTCTTTGGTTGGCCCAGAATAATAAATAGGAACCTTCTTAAATAAAAGTTCATACAGATATAGAATAAATGTATGGTTGCTCTTGTCTCCTCACAGCAACAAGGCTCCTGAGCCTCTTCTTTGTGGTCTGACCATCTCTCTTCCTGTTACACCTCTTTGGCCTGACTCTGTTCATTCATGGTCACAGGTAGCACAACTCCCCAACTCTGAGGCAGCAGTACTCCACTTTTCTTACACAACTGAAGCCTAGAGGTGGACTTGGGAGCAGGACATCAGTTGTATCCCATCCTCCACCCTTGCCAAAACCTGCAGGGCAGCAAGTAGATGTCTGCTCTTACTGCAAAGATCAGCTTATGAAGTTCCCATCGTGAAGAACAAAATAAGATTTAAGCCAACAGCAATCTTATACCTTCAGAATATGCTCAAAGATGAAAGTCAGAGTGAAATATTACAGGGGAGAGACCATAAAAGAGAAGCGATGAAACAAAGATACCCATTCTGCAGGAGGGTCAGACTGTATGGAGGAGCAGGGAAAGATTCAGATGACATTAGAAAGCCAATTACTGGATTGAGCCTCTGAAACAAGCTGTGTAATTTTAATCAGATTGGGCAAGACTGAAAATGGAAAGATATCATGCAGTCTAAAAGAAAAAAAATCTATTAAAAAAAAGACTCTAGGAAAAAATGTATGGTGGGCCAGAATTATAATAGAATTGAGTCACAAAAGACTGAAAATGAAAAGAGCTTCTTTAAAAAGATGTCTTAGATGGCTTTTCCAAGAGGATGACCACAGAGATGATAGAAATGAACTGTACTTAAAAGAACTTCTGTACCCACATGGAAAATGTTGAAAAATAATTTGGAGGTCTTTGATTTGTTTTATCTTAGAATTTGAAGATTATAAAGTGTGCAGTTTAATAGTAGTGTGTTCTTACAGAGTTCATCTCATGGATTACTGCTTACCCTCACCTGAAAGGTTGGTAACATAACAAAGACTACAGACTGAAAGCCTGAAAGGACGTGAAGTCCTCCTCCCCAATTTCAGTGCAACGCATCCACTTGTTTACCTATTACCCCACATGCTCTTCTCACTTCTAGCAGCAGATTTGGAAGTTGTCTCTATCCTTAGTGTTGCTCCATGATGGAGGTATCACAGCTCCTTCAGAAGGAGCTGGTATGCCTGCACCATCCATACACCACAGTGCCAGACACTGGCTGGAAGCCGTGTATTTATGCTGACAGACAGTGTGATGCTGTCCTATTTTATTAATTAATCCAGCTTCTCAGCAAGATAGTGTATTTGTGCTGACAGTCTGATGCTGTCCTACTTTATTAATTAATCCAGCTTCTCAGCAAGATTAACTCTGCTTCCCAGCAGTGCTGTGGGCTTGGTTTCTGAAGCCCACTTGTTTGAGGGGTTGCAAGGTGCCGTGCCTATGCATAGCAGCAGGCACAGGTGTCTCACACTCCTCTGAACAATGGTGTCTTCACTTCAGGTTGTAGGCACTGGGGAAGAGTCTGAGGTCATCTAACCCAAAAAACCAAAATTCGTCTCACCAGATTTGAGACACCTAAACCTTAGATGTCTACTTTGGAATAACTAACTCTTTCTTGTAAGTGGAAAGAAAAAGACATCTGGAGAAAGTTATTCATCCGATCTACTTCAAACACTAAGGATGAGATGAACTGTATCCTGAGGAGGCCTTCTTCTCTACAGTGACTGTAAAAGGAGCACAGGGCAAGCCGGTCAGGTGTAGATCAACCATCAGATGCTTGAATTAGGACAGATGACTCTTCCTAACTGCCTATTCCATAGTCATGAGGAAAAACCCAGAAACCCCAGAAGATATTTCACCCCATGTCTTAGAAAGAGGGTTCTTTTTTTTTTTCCTAAGTGTTAAAACAGGGACGTAAAACCAATTTAAAAATGGATGTGTACACTTTAGATAGCTAAATATGGTGAAATGACTCCTAAGGAAGGTGGGCATATTCTTTTGTCCCTCTATACCTTTTTTTTTAGTGGGCATCTAAGATTTTTCTTTGTATTTTTCCTCAGGACTTCTGCTATAAAACTTGTGTGTTCAAGTTAACAGTTTTATACTCTATGATCAACATGAAAGTTTTACTAAATATGAAGTGATTGTTACTTACTGCAGACGCCTACATGGTTATAAGCATAATAGCATAACATTACTTTCCCTCCTTATTTCATGTCTTCTTATTCACCCACACTTTAAAATGTAATTCTGAAATACAGTGAGCAATATAACCATAAGTTTAATCATAAATATTCTCTATGTGAGAAAAGACACTGGAGAGCTCTAATGTTGATAGATGGAAGGCAATAGTGGGCAGAGATTTGTACCCATGTCTCTAATGCAATACAATGAGATAAAAATCCAGTGTCACTTTGGAGCTGGGTACCCAGAGGATTCATGAACCAGGAAAGAAGCAGTCCTTTCATCTGCTGCACTTTGACTGCTTTCTAACCAAATTGCCAGAAAAATGTTACAAACGGGAGGGCTTTCAGAGAAAAAGGGCTGGAAAGGGTGTTAAGGAGTTAAGTGCAGTGTGGTAAAACAACACAGGGCAGACAATAGTAGCAATCTAAGGAAGAAGGAGTTGTAAGCCCTATGAGAGATCCATCTGGTCTAGCATTAAGTGTCCTATCAAGCACATTTTTCCCTGGGGCATTCCACTCCTGAAAATTACCATGAACAGGCAATGAAAAGAAAGCAGCTCTCTTTTATAAGTAAAGACAACCCAAATCCCTGTCTGGGCTACAAGCTGCTGCTCTGTTATCTACTGTCTAATGTGATTTCTTCCTGTCAATGAGGTAGCTGTTTTTATGGCTTTCTTGTCTACTCCAGTGGAATGACTGGGCTTTCTGGTTTGTTTCTCCAGTCTCTGTACCTATATGACACATGCATCAGCATCTGGCTAACTCCTTACTTGCTAGGAAATAAGTAGCACACCTCCATCTTTTAACAGCAGTATAGTTAAAATAATACTCTTGCCCATAAAGAACAAGCACAGTCTGAACTTTAATGGAAAGGTTGAAGATTTGGGGTGTTCCCTGGAGGCACACTAAGATGGCAGATTTTCCTCCAACAAAGACCAGAAATGTTGAATAATGACAATGCAATGTATACTGATGGTCTGATTGTAAACCCTTGTTTATAATACTACCAATATTAATTTTGTATTTTTCAGTCTTTTTTTTTTTTTCTAGAGTTGAATAAGCTGGAGTGTCCTCCAGACTTAAAACCTGGGATTGACAATAGGCCTGGGTTGACAAGTACTAAAAGAAGAAAAGAATAAATGAACCCTTTGGAAGGGAACTAAAAGTAAAGTTTTTAAGGACAATCTCTTGACAATCTCTGCTGCAGAACATAAATATTTCCCAAACAGGACGAGTACAAAATACTGGAAGGAAGCCAGAAACACAGAGTGAAAATATTTACAAAAATGGATATGCATCTTAGCAATCTGAAGTCATTGACCTTTTTCTCAACACAGCAAACAGAGTGTTTATATAAGCATTTGAGACTTAAGTGTCTTGGAAGACATGACTTGACTTAAATGTGATTATACAGAATTACCAAAATCATTATAATGCACTAATTTATATAAATGTTACGTGTTGCAAAGTTCATGGTAAGCTGGGAAACAAAGTTACATAAAACATATGACCACAGAATTGCTGATAAATTGCACTGGTAAGAAGAAGCAAAAACTTGTTATAGAAGAGGATATCACAGCAACACATGCACATAGGTGCTGATTGATGTAAAGGACCAAGAGAATTAGATGTCTGGGATAGGATTCATCTAATTCTGAGCTCTTTTAGTTCCTATGAGTGCTGACAGAGATCTAGCAAACATAAGCAATAGTATAAAGGATGATTTACCTGGTGGCTATTTTAGACTGCAGTGAGCTGCTCTCTATACTCCATTGACTGGTGTTGACCAGACAACTATTGACTAGATAGGAGCCAAGCCAATTGCTCACATGTAGGCATTCACCTTGTAGCTAACCAGGTTAAGATGAGATGAATTCAATCCCTAATTTGAGGTATATTCATTTTGGAATGAATGCCCAAAAAAATGAAAGGGAAAGGCAAAGGCTGATATTGTTAAATTAAAAAAATAGGATGAGAGAATATGAAAAAACACTTGAAATTAACTGTGTTGTTGGAAAATAAATATTCCTCTCGATTTGACATCTGTCTGGAATGCTGACTCCATTTTACCCATCAAGGTTATTTCAATGGAGATGTGATTATATGACTAGTTTAGCCATCAATTTTTTATACAATTTTACATTTATATAATGTTCACAATTACATTTTATATAATTATAATTAGATACTTTCATATTTCTTTTTTGTCACTGGTTATATTTTATTAAAATTGAAGTAGTACCATAGCTTCATAAATCTCAGGAATTGTTCTTCACTTTGATTTGCTTTTTTGTATCCTAATGCATTAAGAACGTATGCATTTTTTGTAGCTATATAGAAAGGAAATAGAACCTTTGATGACTTAATAAAATTAAATCTATCATAATTACACCATTAGGCTGAAAAGTAGATGAGTGTTATGAAGGTAACTTATCTTCTAAAGAGAATGTTTTCTTGGTATGGCTTAAGGTTTCAAAAACCAAATTAAAGCCTCCTCAGGTGGCTGGTTGATGACCAATAATTTTCCCGTGAATTCTAAGGATGTTTAAGATTAAAAGCATGTTTCCTTTGCATCATGTTGAAAAAAGAAGTGAAAAGCAAAAGTATCTTTTAATGTGGTCAGTAATTCTGAGGGAACACCTTTTTCCTTGGAAAGTGTTATGAGGAAGAGTACTGGCAGTGAGAATTCTATGTGGGGTAAACAAAGGGTACACAAGGGATACTCACAGATGAACACACCAAGCAGGGTGTTTTTCTGGTGATGGAAAGCCTAGTTCAACTGCTTCAAACCTATTTTTTCACTCCTCAGGAAAGTATAGCAGCCAGAAGTGTTGGACATGAAAAAGATTTGAGGAGTATTCCCTCTGCCATTCAGTTCTAGCTGCATCTCTGTGCAGCAAACAATTTAAGAACTGACCTACTAAGTAAAATGAAGATAGCTCGACAGGGAGGTGGTGAGGGCTGCTGTCTGACAGGAGCTTCTCTGACATTCCAGTGCCTAAAGCATTTCTATGTTTTTGCCACTGGGGTCAAAAATGGGAAAAAAAAAATCCAGTTCCTGCATGAAGGTTCAGAAAAGAGGTGGCCCCACTCCCAGCTACAGTCAAATACACAAACATGGTCTCACAAATACTTGAGTGTGTTTAACAGCAAGGCTGGGTACTATTGATACCACAATAGTATCCAGCTCAGTCTGTAAAGAAATCAGTAAGAGAGTTTTGTCTGGGAAAAGGGAACTTGAACGTTGTGAGACTGAGAGGTCACTGAACCCATGCAAGCTATTTCCCGGGTTGTCTCACCAATATAGGTTCACTGTTAGACAAAAGATCACCTATAACTATGTTATAGGACTCTATTTCATTTTTGTGCCATCCTCACTGCTGTCAGAATGAATTGCGAGTGTATATCTATCAAGATTGGTATTACAGGGTGACTTCAGATGAGGCCAGATCTGCCTTGTAAAGACCTCAGCACCCATCACCATTACAAACTGTGTCTACACTAGCAAACAGTGTGATCCAAAAGGAATTGATTTGTACAGTGAGATAGGTGGCATGCAGGATGTGATGTCCATACTATATGGACATCATGTTCTTACACTAGCTCTAGCATCAGCCCATGGACTCGGTGACCATTACCAGCCGAAAAGCGTTTGGTACGTTTTGGGAATACATCTCCCAGTTTAGATCACGTGAAAGGAACCTGCCTTGAGTGCTGTGAGACTGGTCCATGAAGCATGGTGAGAAGGACAGCCAGATCAGCTTCAAAATTGCACTCCTACCTGAACTAAAATCCTGATATAGATGTACCCACAGAAGAAGGGTATTACACGAAGAGCAAACCCGGCCAGCAAACACATCAGCCTCTGCAAATGTCAGAGAAGTTAGGTGGGACTTCATAGGTCATAATTTTAAGCTCAGACATCTACATGTTGTCAGAGTCTGTTTTAGGTGCCTCAGTACTTCAGCAGAGCAAGGACTCAGCCTCTCTGGGGCTTTGTTCCTCAGGTGTAAGTATTTGCTTGTCCAAAGGAAATCATGAAGATAAGTAAAAAGACTGTGAAGTACTTCAGATGATGTGGTGATGAAAAATAAAGTTAGGTGATCTTTTATAAAGGTACAGAAAATGTTTCATTAATCGTTTTTAAAAGGCTGTCCAATAAAATGTTCTTGTGCAAATAAACCAGGAAAAAAAGAGTATAAATTAAACCAATACACAAGGAAGCAGAGGAAGGTTCACAGTGCTGGAGAGTTCAGGGAAGAGCTATGATCTCCATCAGCAGTGTTAGAAACACAAGGTAAGAGCTCTGAGTAGTGCAGGTTGATGAGGCCACATTATTGCTCTGCTTTGCCTGCTGTACTCTTGGTAGCTCTGAAAGTCCCACACAGACATATTGATAATTCCCCACTAAGACGCGAGGCCATAGTGCAGAAAGCTGTTTACTTAGACATTGCAAGAAATGTGCTTTCTTTTGAAAACACTGAAAAAATTCAGTAAGGTTTAATTTGTGGAAAATAAATTTCAAATTTACCTTCTTCCAAATGTCAGATTAATCTTATCAGACACAGGAGTATACCATCTGGCCTTAGCTAACCATTACAACAGTTTAAACAGCTTACATAGGAGCTAGTGACAAAACCTCAAACCTAGATGTTACTTTACAGGTTCTGTGAATAATGAGACATTTAAGAGAATTTCCATGCAGCTGATATATCAACAACAAGCAAGATTTAATTCCTTGAGTTCTCAAAGTTACATTCACAGATCTTCTAAGTCCAAAACTTAATTATGCTATTTATTTCCTTCACCGAGATATTTTGGAAAGCAATGTGCCCTTCACTCAGAGATTAAAGCAGACAACCTCTCTGTTAATTTAAATTTACAATACTCATTTGCTAGGCTATCACTTGTTTTCATTTTTTCTAGACAAGCAGCTACTGTTCACCAGCCCGTGCACTTGAACTGCAGATTGTATCTGCATGAAACTCATAATTCAAACCACAACAGCATGCAAGAGCCCATTTGGAAAATGATGCCCATCAGGAAGAGATTCATTTCTCTGCGTGAATTTTTGGCAACACTCTATTCTTCATAATTTGTGCTGTGACTGCTCTCATTTACTGGCAGTACAGGTGTACCTTTGTGTGTTCATTTTTAACTGTAGGTGATTATGGAAAAAAAAAAATTCCCTCAATGATATGTCATCTATTCGATCTTTGTCAGATTTCCTAGTGCTTGACTTACAGCTTTTTCAGTCTAAGTCAGTTTGACTATAGTATTAATGAGAAAACCAAGCATCATCAACCCTAGATCTTGAAAAGATCATCAGACTGTCATTTGGATGACGAATGCCTACTATGATCTAAAACTGGATGTGCCCAAACCAAGTACCGTATCTTCACAGCACATAACCTGTATGAAATAAATGCAAAACCACAGACATTTTGCAAGAGTGGGACTTCATTATCAAAAAATTTGTCAGTCCTCCTGGTCTCCTTAAACAGGTTTATTTAAAGATTTTGTGCAGGCTGATTTAGTCACACTTCTGCAGTGCTTTTACTCAGAGATTCCACAAATGAAAATAATTAAAATTCCTGAGAAATAAATTCTCCTTGTGTTTCATTCCAAGAAAAAGAAAAAAAAAAGAATAAAAAAGAATATGGAACTAAATAAATATTCTTTCAATTTGATTTCTAGTAACTTATTAAAATGGTCTCATGGTGGATCAAAAAGCCAAATTCAAAAGGCACAGCAGCATGTGGGGAATTATCAAGTCATTCACAAGCACTGAGGTTAGGGTGCTCCACTATTGAGTGCATTTCTGGTGGCTCCAACAAAGACAGTCTCAGGATGATGAAGAAAAAAGGCAGGCCACTTCTTTCTCTGAAGGCCTTATAACCAAAACGTAGGAAAGTACTTAGACTTTTTTTGATCCAATTATTGTGAGCCCTTACAGTAAGGCAGCAAATATCTCTTCATGTATTCTCATTGCAGAAATGTAGAACCCTTCAGATTTACCAGTATGATAAAAGCTGATTATAACTGAATGTGTATTAACAAATGTGAATTGGCGCCTAAAGTAAATGCTGGCACAGCTACATTGACTAGTTCTAGTCACCTGAGGTAAAAAACAAGTCATATCTTGTGAGTAGATTATGTTCCTACCCACCCCTGTTATTTGCTGCTGAACGTCTTTGGTCACTTAGTTCTTTCTCTCTTGAAAAGGACAGATGACCCAGGTAAGTGCAATTATACAAGTCAGAGAAGGAAATCCGTACAAAGAATTTCGATCTTCAGAGAAAGGCAACATAAATGCAGAGCAGGGGAAAGATAAATCAGACCTGCATCCAAGACAAACTTTTTCAAAGCTTATTTGGATACTTCATTTAAAGCAGAAGCTTCATTGAATCATGTACAATTTGCATGTTCTCTTTACAACTCATAAATTTTATTTTTCTCATGGTAGAGAGGTGGTAATCTTAACAGCAAATTACTTTGATGGAAAGAATGCACAGAATGCACTTCAAAACAGTGATTTTATAATACCTTACAAGCTAAGTAACAGGTTATGCAGTGAAGGAAAATTTGAGGGAAGCATGAGGAAATCTATCTGGATACATGTGGCTTGACGAAGCCCCACTAATTGTCTTTGAAGCATAATGGCATACTACTGTAGCCACACTGGGTCTGGGACCTGAGCTGGCATCTCTGCACAGCACTGCACTATGCATATTCCTTTCCTTGGAGAAGAAGCTCAAAAACTTATGAGGAGATGCAGCACCATAACTTTGTTAGCTTTCCATGCAGCCGTAACAATGATTCCTGATGGAGCTTTGTACGTGCTCAGACAACTTGACAGCAGTAGACTGTGGAATTTAGGTGCCTACCTGGCTTATCATGACTGGCCTCCACCGGGCCATTTTAGACATCCTGATGTAGTTGTGAAGTGTGCAGGATTGACAGATCTAACACAGTAGATGCTTTGCCTTCGGAGTGGCAGCTGGAGGACAAGGGGGTTATCCCATGGCACCTAAACAGCACTAAGGACTGATGACTGGGTCCTGGAATCCTTCCCAAAGTGTCAGCATGCTTCAGAGCATGAGTTGCTTTGAAATATATCTAAGAACTAGCAGGAGAATTGGAGAAATAAAAGCACTATTAGGGTGCACTTTTTATCTTGCATTTTTTTACTTCTGTCATTATCATAATTCTGGGAAATGACAACTTTTAAGAACATGTTGTTTTGTCCTTTTAAACTTGTCTTCTTGACTACAAGACAGGTTTTATTTTAAAATATTGGGGGACAGAAAAACAGCATTAATAAAGACTGTCTTACAATGATTTGTGTTTTCTTTTTCCACCCCTCCCTCATTAATCTTGTGCTATTCACTTCATAGTTACAAATAATCTATGGAAGATTTGAGAAATCTCATTGTATAGTTTGGCTTGTGGCCCAATGGACAGGATATGCTTGAGCAAGGCACTGAACTTGGGTTTTCTGCCTCATAATTAGTTGCTCTAACTATTTGGCTACAATAAAAGGGGGGATCTGTAGCCCCTGCCACTGAAAGCAACGTGTCTTGCCCAGCTCTTTAGAAAACTGCTGGTAGCAACCGGCTCTTAAGAAGAAATTTGGGCTCAGGAGTCTGCATGAACAGAACTTAATAAGCCTTACCTAGGGTCCAAAATGTGAAGTTTAGGCAAACATTTATGCTTGAAGGCTTTCCATAAGCATCCCAGCCTCTGGTACCCAGCTCCTCCTACGTGCTCAGGCAGGAACATTCACAGAAAGCACAGTCTGATAACAGGAGCCTAAGCAGTGACCCTAATATGCAGCTGCACCTCCTTTTCATATACTTATGATCTTTGCTGGACTGGCTCCAAATCCTCAACAAGGGTCAGTCCTGTTCCCATTAAAATGAGTGAAATTTTTCCCACTGAAATCAATATAATGAGAATCAGAGTCATTCTAATTAAGTACAATTCCCATAGATTTAAGAGCCTATCATTTTATACTGACTGCTTCTCAGTCACTATAAGAAATGGGCTTCATTATGGAAAAAAACCAGCATTGAGCTTTGCATTTTCAAAGCATTGTTTAAATATGAATCAATTAACTTCGAAGTTTTCACCTGATGCAGTGACAAATCACGATGACAAACATACTTGTGCTAGTTATGAGTCTCAATAACCCAGTTGCCTTGGAGTTACGTCTATAAAAAAGTTTTGAAAGAATCAAAGTTCTACCAGCATGGTTTATAAGGGAACATGAATCATTTATACGAAGAAAAATAATGAAAGGATTTTACTCAGAAAGGTATTTGCCTTTATGTACCTTGATGTTAAAGCACCAGTAAGCTTATATGCTGCTAAAAGAAATGAAGGGAATAGGATGGTTTCTGAGGACATAAAAGAAGCCTTTTCTTACTATCCTATAGCTGCCAGAAATTTTGTGACTGATATTTTGTAAGATGAAAAAAAAAGAAGAATCTAGAGACACAGAGGAGTGTCCAGATTTTACCTTTTTTTTTTTTCTATTTGATTTTTAAATGATATATCATGTCTAAAATATCTTGTCCACTGCTTTTAAATTTGAATCTTCAGAATTTTTTTTGTCCATGTCCCCAGAATGTCACCTTCTTTAATGCGGAATGAGCATACCTGGTCACTCCTTACTTTCCCCAATGTTTTGGAAGCTGGATTAGCAATAAGTGACTTCAGTGAATTGAGAAAACTAAACCCTAAGAAGGAAGAACAAACAGATACTTTTGAAAACAAAACAACACCTTAAAAAAAGAGCCAAGATTTTCCCTACCTCTTTTTCTCAACTAAGTTAAAGCAGATCACCTATGTGTGAAGATTCTTGATGACTGGAAAAAGTCAACTATCATAGTCTTTTGCAAGAATAACAACGTCAGCCTCATCTTAGTTCCTGGGAAGGTGGTGGAGCAAATCCTCCTGGAAGCCATCTCTAAGCACATGGAAGGCAAGAAGGTGACCTGGAAGAGGTGAGGCATACCATGCCTGACGAACCTGTTTGCCTTTTGAGCCACGGGCAAAAGGAAAGCAGTAGATATCATTTATATTTACCATGGCAAGGTTTTGATGTAGTATTTTTACAGCCAAATTGGTGAGACATCATTTGAATCGGTGGACTATAAGATATATGGAAGACTGGACCACCAACTCAAAGGATTGTGATCAATAGTACAAAATCCAACTACTCAGTAGCTACTAGTGATGTCTTTTAGGAATCAGCACTTTCCCAATACCTTTTAAGACTTGAGATCTACATAGCAGGACAACATGCCCTCTTAGCATGCTTGTGGACAGGGCTAAACTGGGTAGAGTGGTACACTGGAGGGCAGGGCTGCTATTTACTGGCACATTGACATTCTGGAGATATGGGCTGATAGGAAGCTCACAAAGATGCTGAACATTTTGTTTAGCAAATGGAAATGCAAAGTTTTGCACCTGGGGGTGGGTAATTCATGTATGAGTATAGGCTTGGGGCAACTGGCCAGAAGGCAGTTTTGCAAAAAAGGGCTTGAGAATCATGCTGGGCAAGAAATTGACGACAAGTCAGCAGTATGCAGAGATCATAGAATCATAGAATATCTCGAGTTGGAAGGGAACCATAAAGCTCATCCAGTCCAACTCCCTACAGGACCACCTAAAACTAAACCATGTGACTCAGAGCACCATCCAAATGCTCCTTGAACTCTGACAGGTTTGGTGCTGTGACTGCTTACCTGGGAACCCTGTTCCAATGACCAACAACCCTTTCAGTGAAGAACCTTTTCCCAATGTTCAATTTGAACTCTCCCTGACCCAACTTCATATAATTTCCATGCATCCTATAACTGGTCAGAAAGAGCAGATCAGCGCCTCCTCCTCAGCTGCCTCTCTTGAGGAAGGAGTAGACTGTAATGAGGTCATCCCTTCTCCAAGCTGAACAAACCAAGTCATCTCAGTCACTCTGAGTCTTGCCCTCCACACCTTTCACCGAGGTCGCCCTCCTCTGGGCACACTTTAATAGTCTGATGTCCTTCTTGCATTGAGGTGCCCCAAATTGCACACAGTACTCGAGCTAGCTATGCTGTGCCTGATAGCTATGCTAGCTGAAGGCTAACCACATACTGGGTTGTGTTAGCAATACAATTAGCCAGCAGGCTGAGGCTAGTGATGCTTCACCTGTCTTTAGCTCTTATAAGACCAAACCTGGAGAACTTTGTGCAGTCTGGGGCTCCCTAGTGGAAGAAAGATTTTGGCATATGAGGAAAAATGCAGTGGAGGCCACCAGGATGGTCAGAGGCTGGAGCACCTAACAAATGAAAGTGGCTGAGGGAGAGGGGGCTATTCATCCTGAAAAATAAACTGCTTTGAGGAAACTTACTAGTGTTTTTACTCACAGAGAAGGCTGAGCCAGATTCTTCTTAGACATTCACAGGGATAAGACAAGAGGTCATGGATACAAGTTGAAACATAGGAAAGTCCAGATGTAGGGGAAAATTGTAAAGGGAAAGCTAGCTAAATTTTGAAAGAGGTTCCTAGAGAGGCTGTTGAATTTCTATTCCTGGTGACAAACTGCAGCCGGACACAACCCTCAGCATTGTGGTCTGACTGGACCTGCTTTGAGTGGGGTGTTCGACTAGATGACCACTAAGGGTTCCCTCCAACCCAAATTATTAATTGATTCTGTGGTGCTATGAAAACAGGGCAGAAAAGTGGAAAGGGCTGGAGTGCACCCTTTCCCTGAGAATAGTGCCGGATAGAGTAAACATGTGTACCCAGTAATCGGACACAAGTAGCAGCATAGTTATTGAGTTACAGTCCCATAATTCCCCTACTTTTAGTGCATATCCTCTTCTGTTGATGATTAGGATTCTCTGGTGAACAAGCAGTTTGCAATGAAATCTGGTTATAGTGCTTCTAGCATTAGTTTTTTTCACTTTGCTTTATCTCGTTTTCTCTGTGTATATTCATTTTGCAGCTCTGTAAGAACAAATGGGTTTGCCGAGGTGCAGTTGTCAGCTTTAGGTCTCTCTCACCCTACATCACAAAGACCCAAATAAACTGCAAATGGCAGATGGACCTAACAAAGAAAGGCTTACATATATAGTGAGATAAGGCAAATAAGAAACACAGGTATTATTTCAGTGACAAGTCTTGAATGGCACCCACGAAAGCAGGCTGACAAACAGAGAGTGTGTTCTTATTCCCCAGAAAAGGAATGATAATTTTATATTGAAGAGCAGAACAATCTAAAAAAATGAGGGCTCCTTTAATTTTACATTTCAATATGGCTTTAAAAAAAAGCTACACAGAAAACCTGGAGCTTTTTTTGTTCCTTAAATTATAGCTTGTAAAGTCATTATGATGAATATCTTAATCTCACTAAATGATCATTGTCTTCTTGATATTCCTTTGCATAATACACCATCAAAATTGAAATTCAAGAGTAAATTTTTTCATTGTGAACCATTTTCCTGCTGAATGTCATGATCTGCGGTCTGTATATGCACCATTTTCCTGCTTTTTTCTCTCTTGCAGATGTGTAGGTGAACTGTAGTAATTCTTACTTTGCAAATGGTGATGGCTTTCTACGTGCAAAACTTTTTTTTCTTCACTCAGGCTTCCCAAGAGAGGCTGACATCTATTTGTAAATTAATAACATTTGACTTTGTTCTCCAAGGAGCTTCAGACATTTCAGAGCCTGGAGGTGCTAGCCACTAGGCTTGCTTTGTCTTGGAGAGAAGGCTGTTATATTCCATACCTTGGTCCACAAATTGAACACTACAGATTGTATTTAACTAAAACATTTCTTCCATACAGAATGGACTCGCT
>NW_015091257.1:1850804-1894022 GCF_001431845.1 Calidris pugnax
GTGCTCAGGCAGGAACATTCACAGAAAGCACAGTCTGATAACAGGAGCCTAAGCAGTGACCCTAATATGCAGCTGCACCTCCTTTTCATATACTTATGATCTTTGCTGGACTGGCTCCAAATCCTCAACAAGGGTCAGTCCTGTTCCCATTAAAATGAGTGAAATTTTTCCCACTGAAATCAATATAATGAGAATCAGAGTCATTCTAATTAAGTACAATTCCCATAGATTTAAGAGCCTATCATTTTATACTGACTGCTTCTCAGTCACTATAAGAAATGGGCTTCATTATGGAAAAAAACCAGCATTGAGCTTTGCATTTTCAAAGCATTGTTTAAATATGAATCAATTAACTTCGAAGTTTTCACCTGATGCAGTGACAAATCACGATGACAAACATACTTGTGCTAGTTATGAGTCTCAATAACCCAGTTGCCTTGGAGTTACGTCTATAAAAAAGTTTTGAAAGAATCAAAGTTCTACCAGCATGGTTTATAAGGGAACATGAATCATTTATACGAAGAAAAATAATGAAAGGATTTTACTCAGAAAGGTATTTGCCTTTATGTACCTTGATGTTAAAGCACCAGTAAGCTTATATGCTGCTAAAAGAAATGAAGGGAATAGGATGGTTTCTGAGGACATAAAAGAAGCCTTTTCTTACTATCCTATAGCTGCCAGAAATTTTGTGACTGATATTTTGTAAGATGAAAAAAAAAGAAGAATCTAGAGACACAGAGGAGTGTCCAGATTTTACCTTTTTTTTTTTTCTATTTGATTTTTAAATGATATATCATGTCTAAAATATCTTGTCCACTGCTTTTAAATTTGAATCTTCAGAATTTTTTTTGTCCATGTCCCCAGAATGTCACCTTCTTTAATGCGGAATGAGCATACCTGGTCACTCCTTACTTTCCCCAATGTTTGGGAAGCTAGATTAGCAATAAGTGACTTCAGTGAATTGAGAAAACTAAACCCTAAGAAGGAAGAACAAACAGATACTTTTGAAAACAAAACAACACCTTAAAAAAAGAGCCAAGATTTTCCCTACCTCTTTTTCTCAACTAAGTTAAAGCAGATCACCTATGTGTGAAGATTCTTGATGACTGGAAAAAGTCAACTATCATAGTCTTTTGCAAGAATAACAACGTCAGCCTCATCTTAGTTCCTGGGAAGGTGGTGGAGCAAATCCTCCTGGAAGCCATCTCTAAGCACATGGAAGGCAAGAAGGTGACCTGGAAGAGGTGAGGCATACCATGCCTGACGAACCTGTTTGCCTTTTGAGCCACGGGCAAAAGGAAAGCAGTAGATATCATTTATATTTACCATGGCAAGGTTTTGATGTAGTATTTTTACAGCCAAATTGGTGAGACATCATTTGAATCGGTGGACTATAAGATATATGGAAGACTGGACCACCAACTCAAAGGATTGTGATCAATAGTACAAAATCCAACTACTCAGTAGCTACTAGTGATGTCTTTTAGGAATCAGCAATTTCCCAATACCTTTTAAGACGAGATCTACATAGCAGGACAACATGCCCTCTTAGCATGCTTGTGGACAGGGCTAAACTGGGTAGAGTGGTACACTGGAGGGCAGGGCTGCTATTTACTGGCACATTGACATTCTGGAGATATGGGCTGATAGGAAGCTCACAAAGATGCTGAACATTTTGTTTAGCAAATGGAAATGCAAAGTTTTGCACCTGGGGGTGGGTAATTCATGTATGAGTATAGGCTTGGGGCAACTGGCCAGAAGGCAGTTTTGCAAAAAAGGGCTTGAGAATCATGCTGGGCAAGAAATTGACGACAAGTCAGCAGTATGCAGAGATCATAGAATCATAGAATATCTCGAGTTGGAAGGGAACCATAAAGCTCATCCAGTCCAACTCCCTACAGGACCACCTAGAACTAAACCATGTGACTAAGAGCACCATCCAAATGCTCCTTGAACTCTGACAGGTTTGGTGCTGTGACTGCTTACCTGGGAACCCTGTTCCAATGACCAACAACCCTTTCAGTGAAGAACCTTTTCCCAATGTTCAATCTAAATTGTCCCTGACCCAACTTCATATAATTTCCGTGCATCCTATAACTGGTCAGAGAGAGGAGATCAGCGCCTCCTCCTCAGCTGCCTCTCTTGAGGAAGGAGTAGACTGTAATGAGGTCATCCCTTCTCCAAGCTGAATAAAGCAAGTCATCTCAGTCACTCTGAGTCTTGCCCTCCACACCTTTCACCGAGGTCGCCCTCCTCTGGGCACACTTTAATAGTCTGATGTCCTTCTTGCATTGAGGTGCCCCAAATTGCACACAGTACTCGAGCTAGCTATGCTGTGCCTGATAGCTATGCTAGCTGAAGGCTAACCACATACTGGGTTGTGTTAGCAATACAATTAGCCAGCAGGCTGAGGCTAGTGACATAAAGCAAGTCATCTCAGTCACTCTGAGTCTTGCCCTCCACACCTTTCACCGAGGTCGCCCTCCTCTGGGCACACTTTAATAGTCTGATGTCCTTCTTGCATTGAGGTGCCCCAAATTGCACACAGTACTCGAGCTAGCTATGCTGTGCCTGATAGCTATGCTAGCTGAAGGCTAACCACATACTGGGTTGTGTTAGCAATACAATTAGCCAGCAGGCTGAGGCTAGTGACCCTACACCTGTCTTTAGCTCTTACAAGACCACACCTGGAGAACTTTGTGCAATCTGGGGCTCCCTAGTGCAAGAAAGATTTTGGCATATGAGGAAAAATGCAGTGGAAGCTACCAGGATGGTGAGATGCTGGAGCACCTAACAAATGAGAAGTGGCTGAGGGAGAGGGGGCTATTCATCCTGGGCCACCAGGATGGTCAGAGGCTGGAGCACCTAACAAATGAAAGTGGCTGAGGGAGAGGGGGCTATTCATCCTGAAAAATAAACTGTTTTGAGGAAACTTACTAGTATTTTTACTCACCTACTAAGTAGGTGTAGAGAAGGCTGAGCCAGATTCTTCTCAGAGATTCACAGGGTTAAGGCAAGAGGTCATGGATACAAGTTGAAACATAGGAAAGTCCAGATGTAGGGGAAAATTGTAAAGGGAAAGCTAGTTAAATTTTGAAAGAGGTTCCTTAGAGAGGCTGTTGAATTTCTATTCCTGGTGACAAACTACAGCCGGACACAACCCTCAGCATTGTGGTCTGACTGGACCTGCTTTGAGTGGGGTGTTCGACTAGATGACCACTAAGGGTTCCCTCCAACCTAAATTATTCATTGATTCTGTGGTGCTATGAAAACAGGGCAGAAAAGTGGAAAGGGCTGGAGTGCACCCTTTCCCTGAGAATAGTGCCGGATAGAGTAAACTTGTGTACCTAGGAATCGGACACAAGTAGCAGCATAGTTATTGAGTTACAGTCCTATAATTCCCCTACTTTTAGTGCATATCCTCTTCTGTTGATTATTAGGATTCTCTGGTGAACAAGCAGTTTGCAATGAAATCTGGTTATAGTGCTTCTAGCATTAGTTTTTTTCACTTTGCTTTATCTCGTTTTCTCTGTGTATATTCATTTTGCAGCTCTGTAAGAACAAATGGGTTTGCCGAGGTGCAGTTGTCAGCTTTAGGTCTCTCTCACCCTACATCACAAAGACCCAAATAAACTGCAAATGGCAGATGGACCTAACAAAGAAAGGCTTACATATATAGTGAGATAAGGCAAATAAGAAACACAGGTATTATTTCAGTGACAAGTCTTGAATGGCACCCACGAAAGCAGGCTGACAAACAGAGAGTGTGTTCTTATTCCCCAGAAGAGGAATGATAATTTTATATTGAAGAGCAGAACAATCTAAAAAAATGAGGGCTCCTTTAATTTTACATTTCAATATGGCTTTAAAAAAAAGCTACACAGAAAACCTGGAGCTTTTTTTGTTCCTTAAATTATAGCTTGTAAAGTCATTATGATGAATATCTTAATCTCACTAAATGATCATTGTCTTCTTGATATTCCTTTGCATAATACACCATCAAAATTGAAATTCAAGAGTAAATTTTTTCATTGTGAACCATTTTCCTGCTGAATGTCATGATCTGTGGTCTGTATATGCACCATTTTCCTGCTTTTTTCTCTCTTGCAGATGTGTAGGTGAACTGTAGTAATTCTTACTTTGCAAATGGTGATGGCTTTCTACTTGCAAAACTTTTTTTTCTTCACTCAGGCTTCCCAAGAGAGGCTGACAACTGTTTGTAAATTAATAACATTTGACTTTGTTCTCCAAGGAGCTTCAGACATTTCAGAGCCTGGAGGTGCTAGCCACTAGGCTTGCTTTGTCTTGGAGAGAAGGCTGTTATATTCCATCCCTTGGTCCCCAAATTGAACACTACAGATTGTATTTAACTAAAATATTTCTTCCAAACAGAAAGGACTTGATCTGCTAGTGTGAAATGGTCCACTGTTTCATTTGGTAATTTCGTCTCACAATTAAAAGTTTGCACAAGACTTCTTATTTAAATGTATCTGATATCAGCTTTCAGCTACTAGTTACTCTCTATTAAATCAAGGAATCTTTTGATAAACAACATTTTTCTTCATGGGGTGAGTCTTAAGTATTGTAATCAAGTCACTTTTTGGTCTCCTTAATAACATTTTTCTTCATGAGGTGAGTCTTAAATATTGTAATCAAGTCACTTTTTGGTCTCCTTTATGACAATTTTTTGTAATATGCTATATTACAGTACACTTTTTTTTAAAAAAACCCTTACCTTAACAAGCCTTTGCTTCACTCTGTTGAATAATGTTTTGCTCAACCTTCTCCAATTCCTCCTTGTATTTGACAATACATACTGTATTTGTATGGAGTTTTTTATTTGTTTGTTTTACTCATATTTAATGTTGAGAAGACTGTTTCCATATTCTTGTTCATTTCTTCTTTTGATATGAATGAAGGTCATGCCAATCCTTCATCCACAATGTTACACCGTGATGCCTTTAGTCTCCCTGAAGTCTTTTAAGAATACTTAATTTCTACAGTACCATCTCCCCTTTGCTATGACAATTTTTTTGTCATATGCCATATTACAGTACACTTTTTTTAAAAAAAACTTACCCTAACAGGCCTTTGCTTCAGTCTCTTGAATAATGTTTTGCTCAACCTTCTTCAATTCTTCATTGTATTTGACAATACATACTGTATTTGTATGGAGTTTTTTATTTATTTGTTTTACTCACATTTAATGCTGAGAAGACTGCTTCCATATTCTTGTTCATTTCTTCTTTTGATATGAAGGTCATACCAATTCTTCACTCACAATGTTACACCGTGATTTTGCCTTTAGGCTCCCCAAAGTCTTCTAAGAATATTTAATTTCTACAGTACCATCTCCCCTTTGCTTATGACAATTTTTTGTAATATGCTATATTACAGTACACTTTTTTTTAAAAAAACCCTTACCTTAACAAGCCTTTGCTTCACTCTGTTGAATAATGTTTTGCTCAACCTTCTCCAATTCCTCCTTGTATTTGACAATACATACTGTATTTGTATGGAGTTTTTTATTTATTTGTTTTACTCACATTTAATGCTGAGAAGACTGCTTCCATATTCTTGTTCATTTCTTCTTTTGATATGAAGGTCATACCAATTCTTCACTCACAATGTTACACCGTGATTTTGCCTTTAGGCTCCCCAAAGTCTTCTAAGAATATTTAATTTCTACAGTACCATCTCCCCTTTGCTGCATTGATTTCTCTTCTTTCTTCCTAAACACACACTCTCAGGAGGTATTCACCTGACCAAAGGTATTCCTCTGATCAAATCTATGTTTACAATGTAGGTGCCCATACCTGAGCTACCACTTGCAAGATAAAGATACAGACACTTCTAAGGTCCTGCTGCTCTTCTCCTGACAAAGGTGTCTAAAGTAGGCCAGGTGAAATTGATATATCCTCTATGTTGATGATAAAGGCAGCTGAGGTGGCTGAGGCAGCTGAGGTCTGATGTAGACAACTAGCAGGCATCTAAAATGAGGTAAATATCACCCATCATGCTTCTTAAATATGTATATATCTAAACCGATACCCATTTCCTCAACAGTCTACAACACACAAAAAATATATTGGCAGTGTATAATTGCTTCCAGATGAAGCATGAAAATTTGAGTCTACGATGTTTAGTAGTAATGTCTGAAGAATCACTGAGTAGGTGGGACTGACCTCTGTTCCCACCAAAGGTCATCGCGTCATGACCACAGGTACGGAGTAGCCACCAATCCCTAGTCCAGTGGTGAATTTACCTTTACCCTTCACGAGAAAGTCTGGAAGAGTTACCTTATGCTGAGTACAATATGTTTTTGACATGAAATGCAATCCTTGTCTTTTAGAAGGTGATATGAACTACTGGCTATATATAATTGTCAGTATCCATCTCCAAACTGAAGCTCCTGATGAAGTCCATGTGATTTCTTCCCATGTATTACAAAGGAGTGTTCAATCTCATCTCTGATTTATACAACATCCTTGCTGCTCTCCAGTATACTCAAACTTTGAAACAAGAGCTTAGCAATTTACAAGCTCCCCATCCCTATTTAGGCAATAAAAATAATTGGCTCTGTTTTCAGAGGTGATGACTCTCAATGTTTAACCTGCTGACAGGTATAAGACACATCTAAAGGACAGAGATAAAGAAATCTACCATAGTAAATTTAGTGCTAGGATAACAGACTGCATCTTTCCTGGTAAAGTCACTGAGACTTCTGTGACTTACACTCTTATTTATGTGATATCAAGGGATAGTAGTGGATGGATTAATCTGGGTATTGCTTACATTCCTCTGGTGTTCGAATTGACCTTGCCCACCTCTGGAGTGCCACTGAGACTTTCTTTTTATCTGTTAAATCCTCCATTCCTTCCTTTCACCATCGCACTAATTTATGTGAGCTGCAGTGGGTTGACATTGTAGGTTGGAGCCATCTCACCTAACTTTTTAATGCCTGTGGTGTTGATGTCCATATGTGACCCTGTTTTCCCAAGCTCAGTTTAGAGTCACTGGAGCTTGGTTCCACTGACTTATTTTAAACATCCGTGTTAAGATGAATTAAATCATACATAGAAAAGCCTGCTTCTCTCTGCTGATGATAAGCCCAGGACATGAAAGTCTACAGTGTAAATCGGTATGTCTGGTCCAGTGAGTCCCATATGGCATGTCTGACTGTAATTGGGGCTGGCTGCAAGGCTTCTGTCAGTCCCCTGCCCTCGGTGGTAATGGTGATGACAGGAAGAGAAACACAGAAGAGGTTGCTTTCCTTTGAAATACTAACTAAATACAGCTGTGAGTCGAAACAAACCAATACAAATGCATTCTCTGTGGGAAATGAAAACTATTGTAAGTCATAGCAAAAGTCCTCTCAACTGTTGAAACCAAAGACTGTTCAGTTTGCAGATTCAATTTAGAGGTAACATTCTCAGCTGCAAGTTTTGATTCAGGTAAGAGTCGGAGGTCTTTTTCTGTTCAGAATAATAAAGTTTTTAACTGATTTGTTTAAATGTTAACATTTAGGATCCAAAAGCTCTAACTATACAAAATGCCTTTTATGTATTTCCAAAATGTTTCTGAAAGATGGAATGGAAAAAAATCACAAGACAGAAACACAGCTAAAACAAGCTATTCGAGTGTGAATTATTCAGTTTAGTTCTAGGCAAAAAATATTTGTAAAACAATAGATATCATAGTGAAAAAAAGCACATTGCCAGCATTTACTATTCCATATTCATTGAATCTTCAAATATTTGTATTGCTCAGAAGGGAAAGATAAGTTATGCCATCAGGCATGCTTGTGGACCATGATTGCTATGGCAAAGGGCCTGGACAGCAACAGCAGGTAAGACAGAAGTGTGATGGTAAATGATGCATGTGTGCACGTGTGTGTGGGTCTAGCACCCTAACTGTACAGAGGGCATGTAGGAAAACTACCATCTGCTGCATTCAATGATAACCAGGAGATACACAGACAATTTTGAAACAAATGAGTTGGCTTGAAAAGTAATATAAAAGAAGCATAAAATGCTTGTGTCAGAGGAGAGAGTGCTTGGGGTGGGAACAGAGCACCAGTGGAAAGCTTGGTGGCCCCGTGGCTCCACAGGCCCTGCCCAGGCAGCCTCCCTGGGGGACGGCGGGGGGGGATGCAGACAGCACTCAGAGGGGGTGACCGTGTGGGTGTAGTGTGGAGGGACCCACACCTCACGGTGTGCCAGTGGACCCACAAGGGCCTCTTCACCATCACAGAGGTCTGTGGGGTGTTGGGAGCAGGGGGGGTGTGACATGCAGCCACACTAGCTGCATCTCTCAGGTCCACATCTGTGTGAGATCAGAACTTCCTGGGATCAGCTATAGAAGGGCATTTAGAAGTTTGTAGGTGTTTATTAACATTTTGTAACTGTCTAGTTTTGTGGTTTATCTGTTACATTACCAACATTGATTCTGCATATATGGTTGATAGTTCGTGAGTCAATGATCTGTCATTAATAAATCAATAAACTGTTTCAACTCTGATCTAATTCCAACCATGTGAACTGAGCAGCTTTTCCCTGTGGCATCAGAAAGGTCTGCAAATAAACAATTCAGTCTATACTGCCAGTCTTACAGTCTCTTTGTGCGCTGTTCCAAAATAGCACTTTTAACTCCATCATAAATTAGGTCCTTTTATTTAAAAAAACCACCACTTTAGAAATGCAAACCCGTCAGCCCTGCAGTAGGCACTGTCCACAGAGGGAAGCAGTTGTCCATAGCTCCAGGAAGCACAAGCAAGCAGGGGCATATTTACGAATGACTGGAGGAAGGTTGCTCTAATCTACCTCTCTGTCCTGCGCTTCTCTATTGGTTTGCCAGGGAGCAGCCAGTAAAACCCAGCATTGCCCAGATTCCCAAGGACTCTAGGAAGTATTTCTCCCCAGACACTCGTGGTGGCACCTTGAATGACTCCTTCCACCAAGCCTGGACTGCTATGGTATAGCAGAAGAGCTTGGTTTGGAGGAGGCGTGCATATTTGGGATGGCGAGGACCCAGGCATGGAGCATTCCTGGTGCCCCTGTACAGCTTGCAACATTCTCCCAGGTTGAATCGATTACACACAGAATCTCTCTCACTTTTGGTAAAGCACCACCAACAGCCGCTGCTTTAACATTATACTTCTAATTTTTTATATTCTTTCATTTCTTCATTTCTTTTGTGACTGTAATTGATTTTGAAAGAAAAATGTAATGTCAGCAAGACTCATCTTGCCCTCAAGGTATTTCTATAATGGATGTAAGTGCACAGCCAGCAGCTGCTCTAGCACCTTACAGCTACATGAACAGGTAACAGACTTTTCCAGGAATTCGTTATGCTACCACTAATGAAAAAAATAGATCTGTGTAAAATTACAACAGAGAAGCAACTCAGTCCTCTATAATTCTGTAATTTGCAGAGGGAAAGCTGACACCATTCTGGAAGATCTGACCTCCAAGACTTTACAAGAGCTGTTTAAAGAGACTTGCTTCTAGGCAGCCAGCGCAATGGCCTTACTCGATGAAACTCTTCTCCAAGCGCAACCTTGAAAGAAAATTCCAAATTTTCATAGCAGCGCAGCTGGTGCACATTCCATGAATGCACAGTACTTATCAAATAAGCAGGGTGATTAGTATTAGTACCGCTCCATTTGGTCAACGAAATATAAGCAGTTGCTTACTTCTCCAGTCTGAGGATGTGAGCATTTTCACGAAACAAGTTGCAAGATCAAGGCTGCCCACCTCTTTTCATACACACAGCTATGTTTTTCCCAGCCTCCTCAGTCCTGGGGATTTCCAGGTTCATTTCAACCAGTCTAGATTTCATTATAACACAATACTATGTTATTTAGTTTTGATTTGTATCATCCAAAGTAAAAATTTATGGGTTTGACTCTAGGTCAAACCTAGACCTAGAGTTTTCAGTGGGAAGAGGAGGCTGCCAGATCTGGGCAGTACATAGTCCATACAAGCACAGAGCACCAGCCTCTTTTCTGATCTGGTGGTTCAAACTCTGTTGATATCAGTGGTGCAAACTGATCTGATCAGAAATGAATTGGTATCAGTGCCCAATTTGTAGCAATATTTGCTTTTGTGGCTGCCTGGGGTTTCTGTTACAGGTAAATTTTGCAGATGATGAAATCCTGACTTTCAAATCAGAGAGAAGAGAATGACTTTGGGGAAACTGGAGGAGCCACTATCTGCACGGTGGTGAGCAGGAGAGGGGCTAGGACAAGTGGAGCGCTGCTGCAAACCGGGGCTCAGCTGCAGCTGGTTTGTGAATAGCAGCTATCCAAGAGGTGCAGTGTTTAGTATTCAGATGTTATGCTTCTAAGATGCCAGGCTCATCAGGGGAGATTAAGATGTCAAAAACTGACAATCTAGACAATTAAAAGCTTCCAGTACTGGAGCCCATGAAGTAAGAGGGAGGTGTAGATGGGGGGTGAAAAGGGAGGAGGAAGATTTAATGATTCCTTCAGGGAAATTAATTTCCATCATCATCTTTTGTATTTTTGCCAATTTCCGGTTGACAAGTGCATACACAAAAAGCAGGAATTTTAATAAGTGTTTATGACAACATTCTTTTGAATGAAGTTAATCATATTAATCTCTCGTGGGCCTTAGTAAAGGCTCTAAATCAATAACCCTATGTAAGCCTGGAAGGTAAAATAGCTGCATCTGGGGTGGGAGAAAGAGTGTGATGCCTGATACATGAGAGTACTCACAGCACAGCCTCCATTATCACAGCAGCTGTCCAACAAACGCTTGCAAAAGATTTCTCCTTGAGACACATTTGCAAAGTCTTTAAAATGGGGCCTGAGTGTTTACTACTAGTCTTGTGAAATTGGAGTCTGTGTTAATCTTCCTTACTCCCATGAAGGTCCCCCATTGTCTGATCGGTATTCCAGTGCTGACTTAAATGGAAGCAAGATATTATCAAGATACTTCCCCACAAATTTAGAGTGAAAGCCTTTTTCTCTTTCCTAGCATGTAAGTTTCTTTTTCCAAACATATGTGCTTTTACTGTTCTGATGTCAGGTTGGTGCTGCATTTGTCAAAGAATTTAGTTTGGGTTTTGCTGTTTGATTTGAGGTTGCTTTTATGAAGTCCTCAGAGGCCTGCAGATCCCCTCTGGAGGTCTCTGATCCTCCTCTTTGACATCCCAGGAGTGCAGGCTCAACACCATGGTGCAGTTTTCCGCGGCATCTTCCTCTAACCCTCTGTTTGCAGCCTTTCCACTCTGTTCAAAGCACTTGAATATACCCAGGACCATCTACTTGGACCAGGACAGCTGTCCAGCTGGCTGCTTAGGGCAGCACAGGGGACACAGACAACCTGGGTTTCAGTCTCAGTGTCCCTGAAGTGTTACACAGCTTGTGCGTAGCTGAAGGGCGTCAGCAGAAATGAAGAGCACACTCCATCCTATACACCAAGCTGTCTGAGAATATGGCTCTTTTCCTGGGGTGTGAGCTCAGGAGAAAGGAAGGTTTGTGCTGGGGAGGCTGCAGAGTTTCAGCTGAGCTGAAGTTCTTCTCTCGCTTCCCCTTCCTTCTGGTGAATTATTTAACCTTGTCAGCTAATGAAAAATTCATTGCTTAGCTTTGATGTGGGGCCCGACTCCTATCTTACACCAACATTACCAAATGCAAAAGTTGATAGTTTTTCACACTTAATTTCAGCCCTGCTTTTCTCCACTTCTCATGATTAAGAAAAGAGAAATAATAGAACAAGGTTAAAATGCTCAGCCAATAATAGTTACATCTCTCTGGCAAATTTTGCCATGAGGTAGCTATTGAAATTTTCTTTAAATGCAGTGATACCCATTGAAAATATTATGTAGGAAAAAACCCCAACCTTTTTCTGACAGCTGGGAAAAGCTTGTTTACGTACCTATGTACTTGTTTATCTTTTTATCTATGTACTTGTTTTAAAACCACTGTCCCCCTCAAATTCCAAAGCCCATATTCTGAGACAGTGAATTATCAAACAGAAGGGAAAAGTAATTAAGGACAAAGGATTCTACACTGGAAACTAATAACGTCTCGTTAATGGTGCCTGCATGGATCACATTCCTCGGACTAAATCTGTAGTATTATTGATATTGTTTCCCAGACCAGGTTAGGGTCACCTAGATGAATGACAGGACAAAATCAGGTCCTTGTATGCCCACTTGCATCATGATGTTGGTTCTTACAAGGAGGAAAGTCTAGTGTGGGTGTTGAGCAGATGCAATGGCGTGCTCTAGGAAATACCTTAAGTGGTGAAAACAGCAGGACACAATCACAGAGAACATCAGGGTGAGCATCAATAAAGCCAGATATGACTTTTGGTGCTAGGCACTATGCTTAGAAAATGAGAATTACTGCTAGAAAAAGCTTACAACCTGGAAGATAACATGTATCAGCAGGGTGGTAGAATTTGAAGTAGCATAAAAGTTTATTTATTGGATGATACCTATGGAACAGTTTTACAGATGTGGTAAGCCAAATGGTGGCAGGACAAGCAAGGATTTCATTAAATTGCTCCAGTCGAGGGTAAATGATATTCTGAAAGCAAATATTTATAAAATAACAAAAGGAAATTATTAAAAAGAACAGGTTTAAATTCATAATCCTCCTACACATGTAAGTTTTGTTGAATGGAGCAGAATATAACTACATGTTGTCAATAGTTAAATCCTGGCCATGGAAGAATTAGGTCACTGCATTTTTAAATGTGGTCTCCTTCCCCAAACATGAGTGGATTTAAGAACAAGTATTACACTTTCATTCAAGTCACAAGCCTGCGAGGGATCTGTGTGTACTTGACTGATGCAGTGTCACAGCCATGTAAGTTATGTGCTTTGACTTTCACTGGCTTTGCTGATGTACAGATGGAAAGCAAGAGCTTGCAATGTGTCAGACAGTGAAGGAAAGGACATTAGAAGGGAAGATTGAAGTGGAAGTGTTGGTGGGTGGCTTGCTAGCTTGCTTCTAGGACGGCCTCAGCCTCATAGGAATCTTCATAGCAGCTGTGGAGAAACCAATGGGAGAAAAATTGCAAGTGGCATGAAAGCTCTCATACTAACAAAAGAAAAAAGGGAAAAAAAAGAAATTTCGGGAAACAAAGCGAACAGCGAGCTTCTCAGTATCAGCCTGCCAACTTTGGTGTATAACCCACATTGCACTGCCTTGGCTGCCTCAGGCCAGGTACCATGGCGGGAAACAAGGCGAATAGCCGACAGCACACATGTTATTTGCCACAAGCTTTGGTTTTTTGTCACAGTATATGTGCAGTTTATTAAAGAGATCATTTTATAAGTCCTCATTCGCTGGACATGTTCATGCAAGAATATGTTTGGTTAATGACTCCCCCTTCCTAAAAGTGTTTCAGTGTCTAAGGTATCAGAAGTTGTTCCATGCACCTTGTGTGGTCACTGAAGGTGCTACAGCTGAAGTGGGTGAGACTGAGCCACTTTCCAGCCTCCTCCCTTCTGGCTGTGTTCCCCCATTTTGCTGGAGAAAGGCTCAGCTTAACCTGTCCTACCCAGGTGAATTCTGAATTCCTGCTTTGCTGTGGTGCAACCTTAAAAAACAAACTAGACTGCAGAGGCATCTCAAATCAGATCTTTCCAAAGGGGCTTTTATCTCCAGCCTGGTAGCCTGGATAAGGCACAGTACAGCCATTGCACTGCTGAGCTGTGTGTCCAGCACTAACTATGCCCCGTAAAGGAGTTGCTTCTCTTAACTCAATGTTTTTCTTTGCAGTGTCAAGGGCCATGTACCTAAATCACATGTACATCATTGTATTACAGCTCTGACTGTGGCACTTAAATCCCTTTTTTAGAGTCAGACCTTAGGAGTTAAAGTGTGATTGACTTAGAAAGATACTTATGACTCAATAGACTATGTGAAGTTTTAAACCTACTTAAGAGTCTAAGTTGTTTAGATGCCCTTGAAAATGTTACCATTAAATGTCTCTGTTAAAGTCAACAGAAGTTGCCAAACTAACACAGGTTGAAAATCAGAGCAGAAACACAAGCATTCAGTGGTTTTTTGCTTTATATTGTTCCCTTGTACTATTTTACATTTACTTCCCTAAGAAGAAAAATAGCAACGAAAACTCACTTGAGGTAGTTGTTAAACAAGTATGATTTTTTTTTTTTAAAAAAAGGCAGTTAAGATCTCCTCCCTGACTTCTTATAGGTCAGTAGATATTGCCAGCCCCCCCCAAAAATAAAGTTTTCAGTACAAAGAAATATCTTTATTACAACATCACGTCGCTATGTCAGCTTAGGTGGAGTTCCACTTGAAATATCAGAGTTAATTTTAATGGCCATCAGGTGCCTTTTGAATTTCCATTTAAAAAAATAAAAGAACAGCAAAAATTTCATAGTCAGTGAACAGCCCTCAGAGGAAGCGAGAGAAATCCTCAGACCTGGGCTGGTAGTCTCAGCCTTTCACATTGCATGTTGCTGCCTAACCACACTGACCGAACATTCTTGTCTCCTGACAAAGAAAGCCTTGTCCACAGCTTCTCTTCAAATGCACAACCACTGCATCCCTCTCTCCAGACTGGAGCTGTGTGCGGTTGTCCATGCCTCCACAGCTCCTAGAAAATGAGGCTTTTTTTCATGATCAGGGAGCAGAAGGCAGAAACTGGAAGGAATCCAAAAACCTTTACAAGAAGCAGAATTTCCTAACCCCCAATTTCCAAACCTGGCATACAGAAAAGGCTGTGTGGCCAGAACAGGCTCTGCTGTCAGGTTAAAGCATGCAGATTTTGCTCAGTGTTTTGCGTTAATGAACAGGATTAATTTTACTGAAGAAAGTATTAGTGGTATTTAGAGATCTCGTGGGAGCAGTCATGTACTGTTCTTGGCAGAATTCCTTCACCATCTAGTTAATAACTTTAGTTTCCTACACTGTTGACCCAGAGATATCTTTGAGGGGAGATGGATGATGAAATTAATTTTTCTCCTAGTCTTTGATTAAACATGACAATGACTTACTCGGACTGATCCACACGTTATATGGCCTGTTTCAAGGGAAGAAGCCACAGGAAAAGATGGAATATCTTTCCGTTACAAAGCTTTTCTTTATGTGTTCATGGTGAAACAAATTTCTCTTTGTGGTAAGTGGTTACCGCAGGCTCTTACTCTAAACTGAATGTAAGCTTCAGGACTGAGTTTAATCAATAAACTACTTTGGCAAAGAAGTAAATCACAATTAATCCTCATAAGTAGATTTTAGTAGTTTTCTGCAGTTAATACAACGTAGTGTAAGGAGCTTTGTGAAGTTACATGACAATAGGGCTCTTGTTTTCTATGTGCAGACTGTGTTTTGAGATTGCCACGTGCTAAGTTTAAAGTGAATCCTGCTCTGTCTGAAGCAGAAGCAAATGCAACGGCCAGTGGACACAAATTTTGGATGTGTTCTAAATCTCAAAAATATGTTTTGGATGTTGAAAAAGCATTAGTAGCTAGGATCATTTTACTTCTCTATATATACAAAAAAATCCCTTCATATCTGAAATACTAAGCAGGTCATTGTGCACAAATTTAATAGTAGCAGTCTGTTCCCCAGAGCTTACGCTGAAAATTCATGGTAACTGAAGTGACTGAGGGCAGAGATCCAGGTGACTCTTGATCTTGCCTTTGCTGTGTTGGAAGAAGTCACTGAAGGCAGAAACCTCTATTTTGGATGAATAGAAATTGTTGACCTGTCAAACACATTCATCCAATAAATTTGCCACAGGAAAGAGCTATAAAGGCTCTTCTTCTTGGGCAATTCTTGACCAATTACATTTTTTTTTTATTTTATAATTCTGATTTTACTACATTTATACCCTTTTTTTTTTGTAATCCAGAGGAAAGAATGCTGTAAAATGTGTCCACTATGTTAACATTTAACAGTTTTCTGGTTAGCTTTTGAAGGCTCAGCCCTACAAATATATATTCTTGATCATAGAACTTGCAATGCAGAAAAAAGGAAAAAAACCTGAGAGATTTAAAGTAACATAAATGACCAATAGTATTTTAATAACCCAACAACATCCTCTCTGCTTAGCATTAGGAATCGATTACTCTCCATTCAATACTGCTTTCTCTTCTGTAAGTCAACACTTAAGTGAGACACCTAAACATTCAGAATCAATCCTTCCCAAATACTCAAATCTAAAGCTAAAACGAAACAAATCTCAAAAATTTCCTTGATTTCTGAAAGAAGAATGATTAAAAGTCTTTTGTTAAGATTAGATTAATAAATATATTAGTCTTTGTAAACTTAAGAAATGCCTAAAAAATGGAATTCCTTTCCAAAAATATTGTAATAAATTGCATCAACATACCTTTTTTTTTTTCATTTCAGGAATAAACTTTTTTATTTTACTTCACAGCCGTGTTCTCCTGTGCTTCTCAACATAATATTCACTGTCTGAAAAGATTCATATGAAAAGTTTTGTGTTATATTACTAGGCCTTTTCACTACACTTTCTTACAGATGAGATTGGAATAAACAATTAGTGTCAATTAAAACTAGGGATAAGGACATGCAGAAAAGATAGAATGAGTTGCTGATAATTTTTTAAAACTTATCTTATTTTTGTTTGCAAATCATTGGTCAAAACATCCTGAGACAGACACACGATATCCTTAAAACTGTCAAAAAATTCAACATGAGAAAACATTGCTATAGGTGTATGTATGATTTATGTCATGTTTCATGTAAATCCTGTTCTATTCTCTGCTTCTAGTTTGTGTAACTGTTGTAGGTTTTCTGAAGGCAAAACAATGACTAGCGATTAACAACACAATTCGTTGGATGAACTCTGTATTACCTATAAAATTTTATAGCCTAGAAAGATTTTTGGAACCAAACTAGGGGATGGTGAGTATCCAGCAGATGAAAGTCCAGGTGAATGTTTGTTTTACTCATATTTAATGTTGAGAAGACTGTTTCCATATTCTTGTTCATTTCTTCTTTTGATATGAATGAAGGTCATGCCAATCCTTCATCCACAATGTTACACCGTGATGCCTTTAGTCTCCCTGAAGTCTTTTAAGAATACTTAATTTCTACAGTACCATCTCCCCTTTGCTGCATTGATTTCTCTTCTTTCTTCCTAAACACACACTCTCAGGAGGTATTCACCTGACCAAAGGTATTCCTCTGATCAAATCTATGTTTACAATGTAGGTGCCCATACCTGAGCTACCACTTGCAAGATAAAGATACAGACACTTCTAAGGTCCTGCCGCTCTTCTCCTGACAAAGGTGTCTAAAGTAGGCCAGGTGAAATTGATATATCCTCTATGTTGATGATAAAGGCAGCTGAGGTGGCTGAGGCAGCTGAGGTCTGATGTAGACAACTAGCAGGCATCTAAAATGAGGTAAATATCACCCATCATGCTTCTTAAATATGTATATATCTAAACCGATACCCATTTCCTCAACAGTCTACAACACACAAAAAATATATTGGCAGTGTATAATTGCTTCCAGATGAAGCATGAAAATTTGAGTCTACGATGTTTAGTAGTAATGTCTGAAGAATCACTGAGTAGGTGGGACTGACCTCTGTTCCCACCAAAGGTCATCGCGTCATGACCACAGGTACAGGGTAGCCACCGATCCCTAGTCCAGTGGTGAATTTACCTTTACCCTTCACGAGAAAGTCTGGAAGAGTTACCTTATGCTGAGTACAATATGTTTTTGACATGAAATGCAATCCTTGTCTTTTAGAAGGTGATATGAACTACTGGCTATATATAATTGTCAGTATCCATCTCCAAACTGAAGCTCCTGATGAAGTCCATGTGATTTCTTCCCATGTATTACAAAGGAGTGTTCAATCTCATCTCTGATTTATACAACATCCTTGCTGCTCTCCAGTATACTCAAACTTTGAAACAAGAGCTTAGCAATTTACAAGCTCCCCATCCCTATTTAGGCAATAAAAATAATTGGCTCTGTTTTCAGAGGTGATGACTCTCAATGTTTAACCTGCTGACAGGTATAAGACACATCTAAAGGACAGAGATAAAGAAATCTACCATAGTAAATTTAGTGCTAGGATAACAGACTGCATCTTTCCTGGTAAAGTCACTGAGACTTCTGTGACTTACACTCTTATTTATGTGATATCAAGGGATAGTAGTGGATGGATTAATCTGGGTATTGCTTACATTCCTCTGGTGTTCGAATTGACCTTGCCCACCTCTGGAGTGCCACTGAGACTTTCTTTTTATCTGTTAAATCCTCCATTCCTTCCTTTCACCATCGCACTAATTTATGTGAGCTGCAGTGGGTTGACATTGTAGGTTGGAGCCATCTCACCTAACTTTTTAATGCCTGTGGTGTTGATGTCCATATGTGACCCTGTTTTCCCAAGCTCAGTTTAGAGTCACTGGAGCTTGGTTCCACTGACTTATTTTAAACATCCGTGTTAAGATGAATTAAATCATACATAGAAAAGCCTGCTTCTCTCTGCTGATGATAAGCCCAGGACATGAAAGTCTACAGTGTAAATCGGTATGTCTGGTCCAGTGAGTCCCATATGGCATGTCTGACTGTAATTGGGGCTGGCTGCAAGGCTTCTGTCAGTCCCCTGCCCTCGGTGGTAATGGTGATGACAGGAAGAGAAACACAGAAGAGGTTGCTTTCCTTTGAAATACTAACTAAATACAGCTGTGAGTCGAAACAAACCAATACAAATGCATTCTCTGTGGGAAATGAAAACTATTGTAAGTCATAGCAAAAGTCCTCTCAACTGTTGAAACCAAAGACTGTTCAGTTTGCAGATTCAATTTAGAGGTAACATTCTCAGCTGCAAGTTTTGATTCAGGTAAGAGTCGGAGGTCTTTTTCTGTTCAGAATAATAAAGTTTTTAACTGATTTGTTTAAATGTTAACATTTAGGATCCAAAAGCTCTAACTATACAAAATGCCTTTTATGTATTTCCAAAATGTTTCTGAAAGATGGAATGGAAAAAAATCACAAGACAGAAACACAGCTAAAACAAGCTATTCGAGTGTGAATTATTCAGTTTAGTTCTAGGCAAAAAATATTTGTAAAACAATAGATATCATAGTGAAAAAAAGCACATTGCCAGCATTTACTATTCCATATTCATTGAATCTTCAAATATTTGTATTGCTCAGAAGGGAAAGATAAGTTATGCCATCAGGCATGCTTGTGGACCATGATTGCTATGGCAAAGGGCCTGGACAGCAACAGCAGGTAAGACAGAAGTGTGATGGTAAATGATGCATGTGTGCACGTGTGTGTGGGTCTAGCACCCTAACTGTACAGAGGGCATGTAGGAAAACTACCATCTGCTGCATTCAATGATAACCAGGAGATACACAGACAATTTTGAAACAAATGAGTTGGCTTGAAAAGTAATATAAAAGAAGCATAAAATGCTTGTGTCAGAGGAGAGAGTGCTTGGGGTGGGAACAGAGCACCAGTGGAAAGCTTGGTGGCCCCGTGGCTCCACAGGCCCTGCCCAGGCAGCCTCCCTGGGGGACGGCGGGGGGGGATGCAGACAGCACTCAGAGGGGGTGACCGTGTGGGTGTAGTGTGGAGGGACCCACACCTCACGGTGTGCCAGTGGACCCACAAGGGCCTCTTCACCATCACAGAGGTCTGTGGGGTGTTGGGAGCAGGGGGGGTGTGACATGCAGCCACACTAGCTGCATCTCTCAGGTCCACATCTGTGTGAGATCAGAACTTCCTGGGATCAGCTATAGAAGGGCATTTAGAAGTTTGTAGGTGTTTATTAACATTTTGTAACTGTCTAGTTTTGTGGTTTATCTGTTACATTACCAACATTGATTCTGCATATATGGTTGATAGTTCGTGAGTCAATGATCTGTCATTAATAAATCAATAAACTGTTTCAACTCTGATCTAATTCCAACCATGTGAACTGAGCAGCTTTTCCCTGTGGCATCAGAAAGGTCTGCAAATAAACAATTCAGTCTATACTGCCAGTCTTACAGTCTCTTTGTGCGCTGTTCCAAAATAGCACTTTTAACTCCATCATAAATTAGGTCCTTTTATTTAAAAAAACCACCACTTTAGAAATGCAAACCCGTCAGCCCTGCAGTAGGCACTGTCCACAGAGGGAAGCAGTTGTCCATAGCTCCAGGAAGCACAAGCAAGCAGGGGCATATTTACGAATGACTGGAGGAAGGTTGCTCTAATCTACCTCTCTGTCCTGCGCTTCTCTATTGGTTTGCCAGGGAGCAGCCAGTAAAACCCAGCATTGCCCAGATTCCCAAGGACTCTAGGAAGTATTTCTCCCCAGACACTCGTGGTGGCACCTTGAATGACTCCTTCCACCAAGCCTGGACTGCTATGGTATAGCAGAAGAGCTTGGTTTGGAGGAGGCGTGCATATTTGGGATGGCGAGGACCCAGGCATGGAGCATTCCTGGTGCCCCTGTACAGCTTGCAACATTCTCCCAGGTTGAATCGATTACACACAGAATCTCTCTCACTTTTGGTAAAGCACCACCAACAGCCGCTGCTTTAACATTATACTTCTAATTTTTTATATTCTTTCATTTCTTCATTTCTTTTGTGACTGTAATTGATTTTGAAAGAAAAATGTAATGTCAGCAAGACTCATCTTGCCCTCAAGGTATTTCTATAATGGATGTAAGTGCACAGCCAGCAGCTGCTCTAGCACCTTACAGCTACATGAACAGGTAACAGACTTTTCCAGGAATTCGTTATGCTACCACTAATGAAAAAAATAGATCTGTGTAAAATTACAACAGAGAAGCAACTCAGTCCTCTATAATTCTGTAATTTGCAGAGGGAAAGCTGACACCATTCTGGAAGATCTGACCTCCAAGACTTTACAAGAGCTGTTTAAAGAGACTTGCTTCTAGGCAGCCAGCGCAATGGCCTTACTCGATGAAACTCTTCTCCAAGCGCAACCTTGAAAGAAAATTCCAAATTTTCATAGCAGCGCAGCTGGTGCACATTCCATGAATGCACAGTACTTATCAAATAAGCAGGGTGATTAGTATTAGTACCGCTCCATTTGGTCAACGAAATATAAGCAGTTGCTTACTTCTCCAGTCTGAGGATGTGAGCATTTTCACGAAACAAGTTGCAAGATCAAGGCTGCCCACCTCTTTTCATACACACAGCTATGTTTTTCCCAGCCTCCTCAGTCCTGGGGATTTCCAGGTTCATTTCAACCAGTCTAGATTTCATTATAACACAATACTATGTTATTTAGTTTTGATTTGTATCATCCAAAGTAAAAATTTATGGGTTTGACTCTAGGTCAAACCTAGACCTAGAGTTTTCAGTGGGAAGAGGAGGCTGCCAGATCTGGGCAGTACATAGTCCATACAAGCACAGAGCACCAGCCTCTTTTCTGATCTGGTGGTTCAAACTCTGTTGATATCAGTGGTGCAAACTGATCTGATCAGAAATGAATTGGTATCAGTGCCCAATTTGTAGCAATATTTGCTTTTGTGGCTGCCTGGGGTTTCTGTTACAGGTAAATTTTGCAGATGATGAAATCCTGACTTTCAAATCAGAGAGAAGAGAATGACTTTGGGGAAACTGGAGGAGCCACTATCTGCACGGTGGTGAGCAGGAGAGGGGCTAGGACAAGTGGAGCGCTGCTGCAAACCGGGGCTCAGCTGCAGCTGGTTTGTGAATAGCAGCTATCCAAGAGGTGCAGTGTTTAGTATTCAGATGTTATGCTTCTAAGATGCCAGGCTCATCAGGGGAGATTAAGATGTCAAAAACTGACAATCTAGACAATTAAAAGCTTCCAGTACTGGAGCCCATGAAGTAAGAGGGAGGTGTAGATGGGGGGTGAAAAGGGAGGAGGAAGATTTAATGATTCCTTCAGGGAAATTAATTTCCATCATCATCTTTTGTATTTTTGCCAATTTCCGGTTGACAAGTGCATACACAAAAAGCAGGAATTTTAATAAGTGTTTATGACAACATTCTTTTGAATGAAGTTAATCATATTAATCTCTCGTGGGCCTTAGTAAAGGCTCTAAATCAATAACCCTATGTAAGCCTGGAAGGTAAAATAGCTGCATCTGGGGTGGGAGAAAGAGTGTGATGCCTGATACATGAGAGTACTCACAGCACAGCCTCCATTATCACAGCAGCTGTCCAACAAACGCTTGCAAAAGATTTCTCCTTGAGACACATTTGCAAAGTCTTTAAAATGGGGCCTGAGTGTTTACTACTAGTCTTGTGAAATTGGAGTCTGTGTTAATCTTCCTTACTCCCATGAAGGTCCCCCATTGTCTGATCGGTATTCCAGTGCTGACTTAAATGGAAGCAAGATATTATCAAGATACTTCCCCACAAATTTAGAGTGAAAGCCTTTTTCTCTTTCCTAGCATGTAAGTTTCTTTTTCCAAACATATGTGCTTTTACTGTTCTGATGTCAGGTTGGTGCTGCATTTGTCAAAGAATTTAGTTTGGGTTTTGCTGTTTGATTTGAGGTTGCTTTTATGAAGTCCTCAGAGGCCTGCAGATCCCCTCTGGAGGTCTCTGATCCTCCTCTTTGACATCCCAGGAGTGCAGGCTCAACACCATGGTGCAGTTTTCCGCGGCATCTTCCTCTAACCCTCTGTTTGCAGCCTTTCCACTCTGTTCAAAGCACTTGAATATACCCAGGACCATCTACTTGGACCAGGACAGCTGTCCAGCTGGCTGCTTAGGGCAGCACAGGGGACACAGACAACCTGGGTTTCAGTCTCAGTGTCCCTGAAGTGTTACACAGCTTGTGCATAGCTGAAGGGCGTCAGCAGAAATGAAGAGCACACTCCATCCTATACACCAAGCTGTCTGAGAATATGGCTCTTTTCCTGGGGTGTGAGCTCAGGAGAAAGGAAGGTTTGTGCTGGGGAGGCTGCAGAGTTTCAGCTGAGCTGAAGTTCTTCTCTCGCTTCCCCTTCCTTCTGGTGAATTATTTAACCTTGTCAGCTAATGAAAAATTCATTGCTTAGCTTTGATGTGGGGCCCGACTCCTATCTTACACCAACATTACCAAATGCAAAAGTTGATAGTTTTTCACACTTAATTTCAGCCCTGCTTTTCTCCACTTCTCATGATTAAGAAAAGAGAAATAATAGAACAAGGTTAAAATGCTCAGCCAATAATAGTTACATCTCTCTGGCAAATTTTGCCATGAGGTAGCTATTGAAATTTTCTTTAAATGCAGTGATACCCATTGAAAATATTATGTAGGAAAAAACCCCAACCTTTTTCTGACAGCTGGGAAAAGCTTGTTTACGTACCTATGTACTTGTTTATCTTTTTATCTATGTACTTGTTTTAAAACCACTGTCCCCCTCAAATTCCAAAGCCCATATTCTGAGACAGTGAATTATCAAACAGAAGGGAAAAGTAATTAAGGACAAAGGATTCTACACTGGAAACTAATAACGTCTCGTTAATGGTGCCTGCATGGATCACATTCCTCGGACTAAATCTGTAGTATTATTGATATTGTTTCCCAGACCAGGTTAGGGTCACCTAGATGAATGACAGGACAAAATCAGGTCCTTGTATGCCCACTTGCATCATGATGTTGGTTCTTACAAGGAGGAAAGTCTAGTGTGGGTGTTGAGCAGATGCAATGGCGTGCTCTAGGAAATACCTTAAGTGGTGAAAACAGCAGGACACAATCACAGAGAACATCAGGGTGAGCATCAATAAAGCCAGATATGACTTTTGGTGCTAGGCACTATGCTTAGAAAATGAGAATTACTGCTAGAAAGAGCTTACAACCTGGAAGATAACATGTATCAGCAGGGTGGTAGAATTTGAAGTAGCATAAAAGTTTATTTATTGGATGATACCTATGGAACAGTTTTACAGATGTGGTAAGCCAAATGGTGGCAGGACAAGCAAGGATTTCATTAAATTGCTCCAGTCGAGGGTAAATGATATTCTGAAAGCAAATATTTATAAAATAACAAAAGGAAATTATTAAAAAGAACAGGTTTAAATTCATAATCCTCCTACACATGTAAGTTTTGTTGAATGGAGCAGAATATAACTACATGTTGTCAATAGTTAAATCCTGGCCATGGAAGAATTAGGTCACTGCATTTTTAAATGTGGTCTCCTTCCCCAAACATGAGTGGATTTAAGAACAAGTATTACACTTTCATTCAAGTCACAAGCCTGCGAGGGATCTGTGTGTACTTGACTGATGCAGTGTCACAGCCATGTAAGTTATGTGCTTTGACTTTCACTGGCTTTGCTGATGTACAGATGGAAAGCAAGAGCTTGCAATGTGTCAGACAGTGAAGGAAAGGACATTAGAAGGGAAGATTGAAGTGGAAGTGTTGGTGGGTGGCTTGCTAGCTTGCTTCTAGGACGGCCTCAGCCTCATAGGAATCTTCATAGCAGCTGTGGAGAAATCAATGGGAGAAAAATTGCAAGTGGCATGAAAGCTCTCATACTAACAAAAGAAAAAAGGGAAAAAAAAGAAATTTCGGGAAACAAAGCGAACAGCGAGCTTCTCAGTATCAGCCTGCCAACTTTGGTGTATAACCCACATTGCACTGCCTTGGCTGCCTCAGGCCAGGTACCATGGCGGGAAACAAGGCGAATAGCCGACAGCACACATGTTATTTGCCACAAGCTTTGGTTTTTTGTCACAGTATATGTGCAGTTTATTAAAGAGATCATTTTATAAGTCCTCATTCGCTGGACATGTTCATGCAAGAATATGTTTGGTTAATGACTCCCCCTTCCTAAAAGTGTTTCAGTGTCTAAGGTATCAGAAGTTGTTCCATGCACCTTGTGTGGTCACTGAAGGTGCTACAGCTGAAGTGGGTGAGACTGAGCCACTTTCCAGCCTCCTCCCTTCTGGCTGTGTTCCCCCATTTTGCTGGAGAAAGGCTCAGCTTAACCTGTCCTACCCAGGTGAATTCTGAATTCCTGCTTTGCTGTGGTGCAACCTTAAAAAACAAACTAGACTGCAGAGGCATCTCAAATCAGATCTTTCCAAAGGGGCTTTTATCTCCAGCCTGGTAGCCTGGATAAGGCACAGTACAGCCATTGCACTGCTGAGCTGTGTGTCCAGCACTAACTATGCCCCGTAAAGGAGTTGCTTCTCTTAACTCAATGTTTTTCTTTGCAGTGTCAAGGGCCATGTACCTAAATCACATGTACATCATTGTATTACAGCTCTGACTGTGGCACTTAAATCCCTTTTTTAGAGTCAGACCTTAGGAGTTAAAGTGTGATTGACTTAGAAAGATACTTATGACTCAATAGACTATGTGAAGTTTTAAACCTACTTAAGAGTCTAAGTTGTTTAGATGCCCTTGAAAATGTTACCATTAAATGTCTCTGTTAAAGTCAACAGAAGTTGCCAAACTAACACAGGTTGAAAATCAGAGCAGAAACACAAGCATTCAGTGGTTTTTTGCTTTATATTGTTCCCTTGTACTATTTTACATTTACTTCCCTAAGAAGAAAAATAGCAACGAAAACTCACTTGAGGTAGTTGTTAAACAAGTATGATTTTTTTTTTTTAAAAAAAGGCAGTTAAGATCTCCTCCCTGACTTCTTATAGGTCAGTAGATATTGCCAGCCCCCCCCAAAAATAAAGTTTTCAGTACAAAGAAATATCTTTATTACAACATCACGTCGCTATGTCAGCTTAGGTGGAGTTCCACTTGAAATATCAGAGTTAATTTTAATGGCCATCAGGTGCCTTTTGAATTTCCATTTAAAAAAATAAAAGAACAGCAAAAATTTCATAGTCAGTGAACAGCCCTCAGAGGAAGCGAGAGAAATCCTCAGACCTGGGCTGGTAGTCTCAGCCTTTCACATTGCATGTTGCTGCCTAACCACACTGACCGAACATTCTTGTCTCCTGACAAAGAAAGCCTTGTCCACAGCTTCTCTTCAAATGCACAACCACTGCATCCCTCTCTCCAGACTGGAGCTGTGTGCGGTTGTCCATGCCTCCACAGCTCCTAGAAAATGAGGCTTTTTTTCATGATCAGGGAGCAGAAGGCAGAAACTGGAAGGAATCCAAAAACCTTTACAAGAAGCAGAATTTCCTAACCCCCAATTTCCAAACCTGGCATACAGAAAAGGCTGTGTGGCCAGAACAGGCTCTGCTGTCAGGTTAAAGCATGCAGATTTTGCTCAGTGTTTTGCGTTAATGAACAGGATTAATTTTACTGAAGAAAGTATTAGTGGTATTTAGAGATCTCGTGGGAGCAGTCATGTACTGTTCTTGGCAGAATTCCTTCACCATCTAGTTAATAACTTTAGTTTCCTACACTGTTGACCCAGAGATATCTTTGAGGGGAGATGGATGATGAAATTAATTTTTCTCCTAGTCTTTGATTAAACATGACAATGACTTACTCGGACTGATCCACACGTTATATGGCCTGTTTCAAGGGAAGAAGCCACAGGAAAAGATGGAATATCTTTCCGTTACAAAGCTTTTCTTTATGTGTTCATGGTGAAACAAATTTCTCTTTGTGGTAAGTGGTTACCGCAGGCTCTTACTCTAAACTGAATGTAAGCTTCAGGACTGAGTTTAATCAATAAACTACTTTGGCAAAGAAGTAAATCACAATTAATCCTCATAAGTAGATTTTAGTAGTTTTCTGCAGTTAATACAACGTAGTGTAAGGAGCTTCGTGAAGTTACATGACAATAGGGCTCTTGTTTTCTATGTGCAGACTGTGTTTTGAGATTGCCACGTGCTAAGTTTAAAGTGAATCCTGCTCTGTCTGAAGCAGAAGCAAATGCAATGGCCAGTGGACACAAATTTTGGATGTGTTCTAAATCTCAAAAATATGTTTTGGATGTTGAAAAAGCATTAGTAGCTAGGATCATTTTACTTCTCTATATATACAAAAAAATCCCTTCATATCTGAAATACTAAGCAGGTCATTGTGCACAAATTTAATAGTAGCAGTCTGTTCCCCAGAGCTTACGCTGAAAATTCATGGTAACTGAAGTGACTGAGGGCAGAGATCCAGGTGACTCTTGATCTTGCCTTTGCTGTGTTGGAAGAAGTCACTGAAGGCAGAAACCTCTATTTTGGATGAATAGAAATTGTTGACCTGTCAAACACATTCATCCAATAAATTTGCCACAGGAAAGAGCTATAAAGGCTCTTCTTCTTGGGCAATTCTTGACCAATTACATTTTTTTTTTATTTTATAATTCTGATTTTACTACATTTATACCCTTTTTTTTTTGTAATCCAGAGGAAAGAATGCTGTAAAATGTGTCCACTATGTTAACATTTAACAGTTTTCTGGTTAGCTTTTGAAGGCTCAGCCCTACAAATATATATTCTTGATCATAGAACTTGCAATGCAGAAAAAAGGAAAAAAACCTGAGAGATTTAAAGTAACATAAATGACCAATAGTATTTTAATAACCCAACAACATCCTCTCTGCTTAGCATTAGGAATCGATTACTCTCCATTCAATACTGCTTTCTCTTCTGTAAGTCAACACTTAAGTGAGACACCTAAACATTCAGAATCAATCCTTCCCAAATACTCAAATCTAAAGCTAAAACGAAACAAATCTCAAAAATTTCCTTGATTTCTGAAAGAAGAATGATTAAAAGTCTTTTGTTAAGATTAGATTAATAAATATATTAGTCTTTGTAAACTTAAGAAATGCCTAAAAAATGGAATTCCTTTCCAAAAATATTGTAATAAATTGCATCAACATACCTTTTTTTTTTTCATTTCAGGAATAAACTTTTTTATTTTACTTCACAGCCGTGTTCTCCTGTGCTTCTCAACATAATATTCACTGTCTGAAAAGATTCATATGAAAAGTTTTGTGTTATATTACTAGGCCTTTTCACTACACTTTCTTACAGATGAGATTGGAATAAACAATTAGTGTCAATTAAAACTAGGGATAAGGACATGCAGAAAAGATAGAATGAGTTGCTGATAATTTTTTAAAACTTATCTTATTTTTGTTTGCAAATCATTGGTCAAAACATCCTGAGACAGACACACGATATCCTTAAAACTGTCAAAAAATTCAACATGAGAAAACATTGCTATAGGTGTATGTATGATTTATGTCATGTTTCATGTAAATCCTGTTCTATTCTCTGCTTCTAGTTTGTGTAACTGTTGTAGGTTTTCTGAAGGCAAAACAATGACTAGCGATTAACAACACAATTCGTTGGATGAACTCTGTATTACCTATAAAATTTTATAGCCTAGAAAGATTTTTGGAACCAAACTAGGGGATGGTGAGTATCCAGCAGATGAAAGTCCAGGTGAATGAAGTTAGATAGCTGCATTTGTGAACATGTTAAAACTACTTATTTTCATATTTATGATCAGCTCTCACAACAAACTAGAGTGTAGGAGGCAGCTTGTAAAAGCAGAAGCATTTCAGGCACAGGGAAAAAAATGTGTGCAATTACAGATGCTTTATGTAGTCTCATTCACATGACTGTGCAACCCCTGCCTATGGCAGCTGGTTTCATCCCAGATAGCCTCAGGCAAGGGTCTGAGCACAACAAATTTTCTGCTGAAGCACCTCTGGGCACACCTCTTATCCCCACAAGAGCTGGTCTTTCCTGGAAACACCTTTTGTAGCTTCTTTGTTCATTTTATTGCAGTGTAGAAGAGGGCATTTGCCAGCATAAGAATCCGAACCACAGAAAAGCAGAGTAAAAGTCCGCCAGCCTGCTGTGCTATCTACACTTTGGTCAGTGTAAAATGCCTAAAATGGAAATAAAATGTGATTATTTTCCTATGACTTATGCCAAGCTTTCAGCAAGAAGCCATTTAGGGAGGGGACATGTTGCAGGAGCTCCCAAGGTACAATCCATTAGTCAGTCTTTATGCAAGCTCTTCTACACCTCATGGCATTTCAGCAGAGAAAAAAGTCAGAAAAGGGGCAAAATACACTGCTGTTCCCTTTGCAGATGCCATACATTTTCCATTAAGCCCTTTCCCTTCCAGCATTTCCTAGAAACCCTGTTAACTGGAGCAATGTTCAATACTTTTGTTCTTCTGTATGCTGCTCTTTGTTTTGCTGAGCAATTCTCACCTTTTCTCAGTGCTTGCATCCTACTTAAGAAGAGGCAGGGCACCTTTGGCCGTAGAAAGCAATATGGAAAAGCCTTAGCAGGACAGTACCAACTTTTATGTTTGATTTATTTCTAATGAAGTATATTTCATCATACATTTCTATCAAGAGGGCAATCATGGCAACAGAGCCTACTTAAATTTGTTCTGAGTATATTTTACAACAGAGACATGGCTGAAAATATTTTTTTAAATTAACATTAGCCAGAGCACTTACATTCATAACCTTGTTCCAAGAATAAATAGCAACTGAGGGGAAACAGCTTCTGCTCCTGAGACTGTGACAAGGAAACAAATGTTCACTGCAAGAAGTCAGGCCATTCCACTGTGCTTTCTGTTTTCTCACTTGCTTCTTTTCAGTCACGCAGAGTTTTGTAATGTCACCCAAATAATGTTACCAACATCAAAGCAAACAAAGGCAATTTCCTTATCTGATAATTGTGGCCTTTCTCATTCCCTGCTGTGTGCACGTCTTAAATAACCAGTGTCATTGACATCAGAGACTACCAGTACATGTTGTCTTATTTGTAGACCACAGGAACCAGAGCTGGCAAGAAATGTTCCCAATAACTAGGAGGCTATTCATCGTCAATTAACAACATACTTTAATGGGTTTCTTAGCAACATCATTTACTTTAAGCATACGCCCCTAAGGGATGTGTTCTGTGTTGTCATACAAACAGCAAATGAGGGCAGCTATTGATCCCTACCCTGTTGGCTGCTGAATTACAACATACAAGAATAACTATGTCGAAATGACATTTAGACTCAAAATGCTTGTAGTGCTAAATGTTTCCATTAAGAATTAAAAGTCCCTTCCATTCCCCCACTGGGTTTCACTGTATGTGAAATGTATGTATACAAAAGTATGATGTAATGAAGGGATTTCAGTCAAAAATTGCCAAAAATTCAGTCAAATCTCCAGTCTTGAAGTTATAGAAACACAATGAAGCTCTAATACCTGCTGGAGAAGAGAATGGAGATCCAAGTGGTCCCCAAAGCTAGATGAAAGCATTTAGTAAGAGCATTTTTAGGGAAAATACAGAAACAAGACCTTGAAAATCTTTCAAGACGCCATCCGGCTCTAAAATAAAATTCCATTCTGCAGTATGCATAGTTCCAGGGCATAACTATTTGTGTGATGACAAAGTTTCTCCTAATGCTTGACAGTATTTTACATCTAGTGTTTGCATTATCATCCATTTCTAATTCAACTACATGGGCAACCACTTTCCCTTCTTTTTTTGCAGGTATTGTTTTATATGTTTGAAGAATATGGGACCTGATGAGATGTATCTGTGGTTCCTGAAGAAACTGGCGGATGAAATTGCTAAGCCACTATCTGTCATATTTGAGAAGTCATGGCAGTCCAATGAAGTTCCTGCTGATTGAAAAAGGGGAGACATAACACCCTTTTTTAAAAAGGGAAAAATGGAAGACCTGGCGAACCAAAAGCCAGTGGTTATGGTCTATTTCTTGAATAAGTAGATCTAACATCCTTCTGAGCCTTGACTAGAGTGAAAGTTTTGACCTATTGCTGTATCTTAGTGTCAAAAAATCTTGTTAGTGTAATGACTGGGACTCTGTGCACAAACCGGCTCTGTTAATCTCTTCCCCCTCCTTGGGATCTGGTGGCATGTGCTCAGACCATCTCTGCTATGAATATCCTGGGATCACACTTCTGGGAATGACCTGAGACAGAAAGAGCCAGGAGAAGTTTCACTAAGGGCTACCCTTTCCTTGGAGCTGCATTTGATCTCATACACTCTCTCTCTGTCAGTGCATGCTCTATTGCTATAGGTGGGCATATACCTTATTGACCCTGATCTAAAAACTTGACTTCCTGGCTGAACCTCAGCCCTGCCCTGAAACTGTGGCCATGCCAAGCAGTCACATAGCTCTGGGTTTACTTCAGTCACCATCCCTGGGCTTGCTGCCTTTCTGGACCTATGAGTTTTCCGTGGTTGTTAAGGACACAACCCTGCCAGCCCCATGGCTACCCTTGGGTGCCCTAGCCTTGTTGGGACAGCTGACCCTTGATGTACCTTGGCAGCTGCTCAGGTCGTTATTAACCCACAGGCCCCTTTTAAACCAAATCAGTATATCAGTATATATATATATATATATATTTATATATTCCCTATGTTGTATGATGTAGTTGGCTGTTCCAGGCGCAATGTTTTACCCACTATTGAACAGACTAAATTCAAGATGATCTTTAAGGTCCCTTCCAACTCTAACCATTTTATGATTCTATATGCTAGCTGATGTTTCTTCCCAGTCTTCAGGATCACTGTAAGAGAAGGAAATTAAACAGATTTTCAGAGTGTTATTTTAAGGGAAAGTTGTCGTTATCTACTAACCAGTCATGGAATAGTCTTCAGTAAAATAAAATATTCATTTTAGCTAGTGAATGTTATTTTTTTATATGCTTAATCAGAGGGTGTTACACATCTCTGACCAGTGATGCTTCTTGCTGTATCTGCCTTGTTTTCTGGGCTCATTCACAGCTGTCAGCAATGTTAAGCCTCATTTCCAATATTTCTTAAAATGGTAGTAGTTGTTTGGGCGCTATTTTTGTTAAGTTTCAACTGTCTTTTTGCGTGAAAGCTAAAAGGTAACCATCAAATAGTAATGAAAATAAGCCACAAATTAGCTTTATATATGTTCAAAAACAAGAATTGTGAATTGACAACTTGTCTTCTCAAAGGTGGATTCTTTTTTCTTGAAATAATTCTTGAAAAAAGTAAAATACAATTTTGTACAAAAACTGTACAATACAATGGAATTTCATTTTTTAAAAAAAGCCATACAATACAATTAAATTTAAAGCTCTTCATGTTTCCATTCTTGTCAAGTAGGTATTCTGACCAGGGTAGAAAACTGAGATTAAAAAGCAAATATGAAGGAGATCCCAGCTAGCATCTACCTTGGTTTCTTTCATCTTTGTACTTTCTGGACTAGTGCCAGGCCCTTGAGTGTCCCCACAAACCTCACTGTCCCCGTTAGTCTCACCAGAACATTTGTGCCTGATTAAACCTAGGGAGGCAACTAGGACTTTCATATCTAAGCCTACTTATGGAAGTGTTCCCTTGCTGACTGCAGGGTTTGAAGCGGGCAGCTGGCCTGCTTAACTATTTTTGGTTTTTTTTCGTTAAATTATTATCAGTTTTCTACTTTCCTCTTCTTTCTGAGATCCTAGAACAAGCAGGGAGGTTGGAACTAGATTATTTTTAAGGTCCCTTCCAACTCTAACCATTCCGTGATTCTATGATTCTATGTCTTTTCCTTCCCTCCACCACAACCAGAAAAACACCAATATAGAAGTCAAAGGCACAGCAAAAAGTTTGAGGGACAGAACAATTCAGAAACCTGATTTTGCTGACCATGTATGTGTATCTACCCCTTCAAATAGGTTTTTCGATAGACCAGTCCGCAAATGCAAAATGAGATCAGTCAAAAAAAAATCTTACATGTCACTTTCTTCCTTGGATGTTCTGCTATACTTCTATGTAGCTAGATCCCACTGCTCTTTTAAGGAAATTAGAGCTAAAATAGGAAGGGAGGAGGGAATTACAGTTTGAAGATTTTTTTTACTCAGCACAAATATAGGATAATTTTTGAATGGGCAGAGAGAATATTTACTGTGCCAGCCTCAGCTCCTTCATTGACTTGACACACTAGTAAATTCTGAAAACTTGCAACCTTTTCATACCATTTATGTTAATGGAATAAATAGCCATCTATTATGCTGAAGAAAATAATTTTATTCCTTTGACAGTTACTGTGTTTTAGTTATTCTTGATGATCTGTGATGCTGTCCCAAGACTGGTACTCAGTAAAAGGACCAAGCTGGAAACTCAGCATCAGTCTGAGAACCAGAGGACATTTTGTGCAGTAATTGATACTCTCTCAGGTCTGTTAATGAAAATCTGAACAGTTTAGCCCTTTTCTTCAGATTGTTGAGAACACATGCAATAAAAAGTTTAACTTTGTTACAGTAAGAGCACTTGATGGGAGAGGTTTGAAAGTGTGCTCTCAGGGGGAACATGTTATGAATTTATGTGCTTACTTTTCATTTCCTTAAGGGTATACTTTTTTTTCACAAGAATTTTTTGAGAGTTAAGGAGTGTCCTCCTTCAAGATTAAGAACTCTATGGAAGCACTAAATAGTAAGTGTTTCTAATTTTTGCAAACTGAGTTAATCTTACCAAGATTTGAGTAGCCGTTTGGGAAAAAGAAAAAGGGGTTGTGTGTTACTACAGCCTGCAGAAATGCCTGTTTGCATTTCAGTTAAGGTAAACCATTCCACTAAAACAAATAGTTTAAAAGAATCTTTAAAAATTTAAGACCACACAGAAAAGTTATCAGAGTATTCCTAAAAACACCTTGTAGAGTTATTCTGACTTAAAATTGAAAACTCAACTTTGTGATTCAGCAAAGATTGAGTAGTAGCATTGCCCCTTTTTCCGTACATGGACGTTGGCATTATTTGAAATGACTCGGATGATGTTAGCAAACATCGGTACATGAAGTATTTCACCCCTAAAACTATTTGATAGTCATTGCTTCAGTACCTTTCCAATAGCTTTCTGTTTTCGAATCCACCCCTCCTGTTCCACTTTTCTGCCAGTTGAGAACAATTCTGGAACTTCCCACTGAGTTATTTTTTTCTTCCCAGTTAATCTGTAGAGTCTTGATTTATCCAATTCTCTCACCATCACTGGGAAATGAAAGGGGAAAAGAAGGGGAAAAAATGCAGAACTCTTGCATTTTTTTAATGTTCTTTGCTCTCTTTTTACAACTCAGCAAATTGTATTTTGAACAAAAAACTCTGTTTAAACAAAGAAAAATTCTTCTGAACAATGTCTTCTAAATGTTGTCTTTCAAGAACCTACCTCAAGTTATGAATTATATTTTTTTTTTTATGAAGAGGTGGAGTTATCCATCTCCACACAATTCAGTTTACAAGAGTTCTATTTCCTAGGGAGAGAAAGAAAAAAACTTTCAACTGAGTTTGAAGAAAACTGATCATGTTCTTTGAGTTATGAATCATTTCAGAAAGTCATGAGTTTTTGAAATTCTGATTTCTGCCTCTTATTTTGGATTTGTATTGCTTTCAAAGTGAATCTATATTTCCCATTAATTTAATAATCCAGAAGTCCCTGTATTCTATGCATTTAAAGTTTTAGAGGTTGTAGAGCATATACCCAAGAGACAGAAGTCAGCATAGCTCCAGGAAGGTAATTCAAGCTCTATTGATTTATACTTGCTCAGGATATGCTGGTGAAAGAGATAGAAAAAGGAAATACACCCTTTGAAAGACAGAAAAATCCTGTTGAGAAATCTGTTGAAGTTGGTACTTGCCAACAAAGTCCTTTTCTCTTGCATTCATACATAACAAGTATTTAAAAGACAAAGAAAGTACCACCCAAGGGTATTAGAACACTTGTCTTGCCCTCAAGCTGCCATATGTATTATCAAATATTTTTCAAATGATCCTTTGTGCCATGTGTCTGATTAGTATGTTTGTGCCTGATTAGAAACACCTTAAAGGGTTTATTTTCAGAAAGCTAATCTCATAGCTTGTGCCCCCATCATCAAAAAAATCAAGAGATGTTCTATGGCATCTCTAGATTCAGAATCTGCCTTCAGAAAATCTTGGCCATTCATCTTAAATTATGGACATAACCATCAAGAAATAGGAGTCTATTGTCTCTGTTCTCTTGTCAACTTTGCCAGTCTTCTGCCCCCGAGCTTAAGAATTACAAGGTCACAGAAAAAGAATTTGTCAGTCTCTTTCTTTGCTACTAAATTTTAAGGGATTTCCTGACTCCTTTAGACCTTCAGCCTCAGTGGAGGATATGCCTCACCAGCGAACTGAGAGAACCCACTTTCAGTCACAGAAGCCGATGTATCTGATGAATACATCTTAGAAAGGGTATTAGCAGGAAAAGAGTCTGCAAATAAGTGGGGGCTCTTCCTAAAGGACAATCTCCCGCTCCAGGAAGCTCCAGGGGGTAGAGAAGGAATGAAATATGTGTCAATATGAAGGCCTAATAGAGCATATGAAGAGAAAGCATAAGGCATTTCACATATTAAAGATGTGTAAAGAAAGAGAAATACCAAGAAAGGCTGAATACAGTACTGACCCTCCCTCTCAGATAAATACATATTTTTTTCATAAGCTATCCTTGAGACAGTGAATATAAAGGTGAAGAGAAAATGACTGAGACTCCTGGTGATGGGAAAAAAAAAGCTCATCTCAGTGTAAACTGAATTGGGATCAAAATGGTTTAATTTATGACATGTACTTAACTGATAATATGTGAACTATACATTCAGGATCAAAATCAGCACCAAAACAAATATAAGCAGTGCCATATGACCAACAATGTGGTCTGTCCTGCACTAGGACATGTTACAGAGCGTATGTCGCTGTGGTCATGCCCTGAAACACAGCACCTCTTTACCAACATTGCTCCCCAATGTTGTGCTTTAACTTCTTTCCACATGCTGTTCTCTGCTGGGTTTCTCCTGGCTGCCTTACATGTTTTTCTCAGAAAAAAAGGAAAGAGTATCTGAAAGCCACTTAGCATGTGGAAGCAGAAGAGACAGCAGTGACAGAGTACGACAGTGGAGGATGGTTCCGTAAAAATAGGTGTCCAGGGGCTATTGAAATGTTCAAAGTTATCTGACTGCCACCGCAGAGTGCCATGAATCTCTTCTAGGACAGATAATCTAGGCAGGCGTTGTGTCATATCTGACAGCCCATAAGGATTTCCTCCCCAAATGTCACTGGATTCCTTACGGTTAGGTTACAGCACCAAACCCAACGCAGCGCAAGCAGTGAAGTTTGGAGACTCATTCGGCTTTCCCTGAAGTCAATGCATATACTTGCTGAGTCTGGGAAGGAACCTCCTAGTAATGCTAAAATGAAAAGAATGGGTTTACTCTGGTTTGAAATAGCATAAGACAAAAAGTCAAAATAATATAACACCTAATATCCAGTAAGTGCTTACGGTGTTAGAAACATAGCCATATAATTTCATTTGGGATTCAAATTACTCTGGGGAAGAAGGAGGAATTAGTAAAACCTATTCGGTATTATCGGAAAGATTTCAGTTTTATCCCCTTCCACACTGTAAAGTAAGGGTTCACATTTGCTGATGTTCCAAACATCTTGGCTTAAGAGGGAATTGCTCCTGGTTACAAGACATTTGATTTAATATGCCTTTTTCATACTAGGATATTTGATTTAAGTGGGACAAATCCTCAATGATGTAAACCGGATGAGTAACTGAGAAAGTTAGTCTACCCCAACTTTGGCAGGTAAAGATCTAAGCTGGACGCCAGTAATACCTTTAAAGTTGGTTCAAAGAAAAAAATCCCTCCAGAAATGACTCATCTTATCTTAAAATAGTTGTCCAAGGCAGATCAAGTGAACCATCTCGAGAGGTGCTCATTTTTCTCTAATAAGTGTAAAAGAAGCCTGCTGTGATTAGCTCGAGCTCAGCCATCTAACTTTGACACCCCTAGGGTAGATGAGGTGCCATCTGCCCTCACTGACTTTGTGGCTTCTAACAGTGTCAACAAACGTCAAAGAGGCAATGCTGGAGAAATCAGATTGTGCAGGCAAAAGTGCCAGGTTTGGATGCCTCATCCTGGTTATCAGAATCATGAACAATACCACAGGCTCACAGCCTTTGTTTTTTTGAAGATATTTCTGTTTTGAAAGCAGAGTTTCTGTGACACATCACTCATTTTCACATTTCTTTTTTCTGCTTCAAATCTCTAGGTGTTTCACAAAAGTTCCCTTCTAACACTCCCAATTTACAGCATTGTGAAAGAAGAGGTAATCACTGCCCAGGTTTCAGTGTGGTTTGTGTCTTAGTCCCAGACAGCAAACACACCTCTTCCGCAAGGGAATATTTATTCTATGCTTCTTGCTTTCCTAGTCCTGAAGAAAAGTAGCTCTTACGGTCCTTTAGCTCTGGGGATTTAGCTCTGGCGTTCCAGCCTTTAAACAGGCCCCCATTTCTTAGTTTCCTTTTCCCACAAGATGCAGAAAACTTATTTGCTACTTCAGTTTTTCAGCAGAAAAACTGCAACAGCAGTGGGGAGCTGACTCTACCCCATGAGCAGTAGATCAGGGAACTATAGCAATACAGAGGCAACTGTGTGGAAAGCCAATCATGTGTAAGCATTTTTTTACTTTTTTCAGTTACAATCTATATTGGTTTTGTCTGTATGAAATATTCACATTCCCTCAGTCTGATTTGTTTACAAAAACAAAGATGTATTGTAAAAAAGAAGCAAACCATATCTTTTTCAGTGAAATGTCTAAATCAATGAAGCATATTAGAAGAAAAACGTCATAGGATTTGGGCACAATTCCACAAGTTATTACTGCTTTGAAATGATGTAAAAACAGAGAGCATCACTGAAGTGACAAAGTCTCATTCAGTAAGAATCCCATGCCAAATTACTCAGCAGAGAGACTGCTGCCACAAAACACCGATTTACCAGTAAATCTGCGTCTTAGTGCCTAGACAAGAGGGGATTTTCAGAGCAAGCCTTTTCACATTCACCTACCCCATTTCATTCAGCCCTTAGCTCGGCTGTGCAACCACTGGAAGGAAATCCCCGTGGGACCAAAGAGACAGGGTGGGGTTGAAAAGAACTATGCATATTTCAGGATCTCCAAACCTGGCTTCCCCTTGCAGAGGGTCCTGCTGCTCTGGGAAATCTCCACAGCTGTGCAGAAGAGGCTAGATCCTCTCTGCAACATCTGCCCTCTTTGGAGAGCTTGCAAAGGGAGCAAACACTGTAAGGGTGGACAAAAGTTGAGCATCTGTATCCCCCAGTGAAAGACAGACCCTCTACTACAGAAGACAGAGTGTAAGGGAAACTAGGAAGAAATGACTTTGTATGATGTATAATTGAATATTGTAAGTATATAGTGACTTTCTGCATCTTGGAGATGGCATGGTATTAAAAAAACCTCCAATTTTTTTAAATTACATCTGCAAGAGCACCCTAGAACTGCACTTATGGGTATCAAAGATGGCTTAGACCTGAAGCAATTTATATACCCATTAGGAAGGAATGCTTAGAGAGTTGTCTCAATAAGGGTGTATGTATTTTATAATAAACACTGGAATATGATTTAAGGTATCCAGAAAAGACTTTGAATCAAAGATAGCTCTGTGAGTGATAACTTGGAAGCTAATTTCACATTTCATCTCTTGATTGTTAGGAAGTTAATGTTAAATGGTAATGTTTACAGTTTTCACAACTGTAATTGTGTTAATGATGGGTTTGTGTGTGTAAGTTCAGGCTTAGTATGATTGATATTTTAAATAAATTTGTTTAACATTCGCTAAATTGAAGGTTTTACTCGCCAAGTCTATCAAGAAAATAAAACTGAGATAAGTTATTTCTCTAAATTACAGTCTACAATCTGATTAAATTAAAATTCGAGTGCTTTGATTCCCATCAGTGTTTAGTAAATACTTTGAGCTTGTTTACTTCCTTTTGCTTGCTTCTTTATGGACATACCCTAGAGATAGACAATAAGGAAAAGCCTGGCCACTGAATTCAGCATCACCCCTCAGAAAAGATTTTGGAGGTCCAGTGCAGTCTATTGAAAATGCTATTCTATCAAGAGAAAGGTGAAATGGAACTAAAATTGCAATTTTCACCTCATTGGGATGGTAGCAGAACAGATAATCTCATAAAATTTGGATTTGTCTGAGTGCAGCAGCTCTTGTTCCCATCTACATATGCAATCTTTAAATGCAAATTTTGCCTCTCCACCTGCTGCTTACCTGCTCAGACAAGTTAGGAAAGTCTTAAGGCTGAAGAACTCCATGTCCTAAGGCTTTCTTGGTGTCAGGAGCTGTCCTGGTAACCCCCTGACCTCTTTAGATATGCCACTGCCATTTAACAGGAGATCACTACTGTACTATAATCTTTCTTCCAGGAGCCACAGATCAGTGTGGATTTGAGTCAATGGTACCTGTAGGAGTGTGATCTGAATTAAGGTCCAACCCTCTGCACAAGCTTGTGTAGCGTGCGGGTTGCTCATGTCTCGGAATAAATCAAGTCATTGTCTAGGTACTAGAGAAGGATCAGGACATGTTGACTCAAACCTAAGAAAAAAGATTACATATACTTGCATACCTTCCTTCTACTAACATACCTTATTAGTATGATGTGTGTCAAGACTTCCAGTTCTGGGAGGAGGAGGGAAAAAAGACACTAAATACTTCTATCCCTTGTATCTGAGAAGTACCTAAGGGATACTTTTATCCCTTGCTCCTCAATCTTAACTATTGAGAAGGAGTCTTAGTCAAAAGACCTTTGACTCGTAGCAACCTCCATTCTCCCAGAAGAGGGATTTTTTAAAGCAGATCAGTTTGCAGTTAGTGGTGATTGTTCCAGTAACGACCAGTAATAGTGTCGCAGAAGGAGCCTTTTCACAACTCTTTGCTCCCACTCATGAGCTGATGGATTTTCCCAGCCACGTTTTTCAAGCTGCTCCTTAGATCATACTGTGGCTCTCTGCTATTCAGATGTTTGTATGCCCAAACTCCCTTTGTTCTCTTCCCCTCGATGTCTATTGCACTCACTTTACTCTCTCCTTTCCTACTTATTGATACGTTCCCCCAGGCCAGCACAAGCCAGTTTACTGCCCATTTTGCTTCCCTTGCTCCCCACAGCAGAATTTCCATGGGTGAGCAATGTGGGTGCCCCAGCTGAGACCAATACTCTGCAGTGACTCTACCCAATGCAAAATTACCTCTTGCTCTAACTACCCTTCTTCTACCTCCCTCCCTCTATGCTGCCGCAGCAGTGCTGGTATGAACTCCATCTCAGGAAGTTACCCTGCTTTCCATTTTCCTTTCCCTTCTGTAGTTGGCCTGTTTGCAATATTTCTGCATAGGGAAGTACAAATCTACCCTTCACCACACATTAAGATAATTAGATGTTGCAGCCTGCTTCTTTGTGAATAAGCCTGATAATATCCCAGACACAAACACAGTAAAAAGAATATGCATAATTTTTAACAAAACCTGATCTTTCTTCTGCTGTTGTCTGTTCCACGACACCTGGAATAAATGCCTTTACAGCTTATCCGCTGGTGAACAGCCAGCCTCTTCCTCTATGGAAGGTGCCAAGTGACCACGTGTAGTTACCACACTGTTTGAAGACTTGGGCTTGTATCTGGCAGCTCCAGTCACCAGATTAATCTTATTAGAGTTTAAATGAAGCTATGGATCCATACCTCTTTCCTCCATTACAGTGTTTCTCTGCTTCGTTGTGGTCACCCTTCTCTGGAGTTATTCAATCTCCTTCTCTGGAAATATTCAAAACCCTCCCGGATGTGTTCCTGTCCAGCCTGCTTTAGGTGAATCTGCTCTGGCATGGGGGTTGGAATAGATGATCTCTAAAGGTCCCTTCCAACCCCTACCATTCTGAAATTCTGTGACCCCTAATATCTTGCAAACTTATCATTAAGTCATAATTTTCCCATTTTCTAGTTTTTCACATTCTGGCCATGGTTCAATATTGTTGATTTCTGCTGCAAAAGTTTCTTTATACACTATGACTCTCATCCAGGCTTTCACTATCTTACATCTTTATTAGTACAAAATTGTTTTCATCTGCTTTGGCAAATTCCTCTCTTTGCATATCCATTCAGACTGCTGCTGCAAAGTGCTGTTCTATGAGTCATTAATTTTGATCATATTACTCTTGTGTTGGAAGATTTTCACTGGCTTTTTTTTTCTTTTCTATTTTATCAGAAACAGGTCACTTGTCATCTCTTTCAAGGATCTTCATATCTTTGCCTTTCCATTTCAGCTCTGTTCTCTATCCAAATGACTTCCTGCAACTCTTTTCAGCCTGTGGCACCACCTGCATTTTCCAGAGTCCTCTGTACATCTTTGCAAATCTACATCAAGATTGTCCATCAGTCCCTCCTCCGTAGTCTCTTTCTCTGTGAAGATGGCAAAGACCGTGACAACATCTAGCCTGCTGATGCACTGGAATAAATACCTCTAGTGTTTTTTGCAGCACAGCTCTTTCATTTACCTGTTATGTTAGGTGGTTTTCTGCATGGAGTGTGCAAACTGTCTGGGAAAAGGATTAGGTGGTTTTTTCTGTGCTTGTATTTCCCAGCCTTGGTAGACTTATTCTTCTTCTGTAACTGGAATCCCCAATCACTGTGGATTACTGCCAGTCTGCTGCGTGACTTTTTTAAAACAACCTATAGAAATGATGACGTAAGCCCAAATGACAATACGACTATATTGGTGTACTTCCTGGAGTGGTATAAGCGATGCTTACATAAGTAGTTGGGACAGCTGAAACTGAAGCTTTTCTTACAGTTAAACAGACAAAGCTGCAAAATGTCCTTTTATAGAAAACCTATAGGTCTCTCTGACTGGTTTCACCATCAGATGCTGTAAGGGTGAAGAAGAGAATATGCTACTGTGAGAGGCATCAACTTTAAGACCAGGAGGGCTAGAAAATATTTATGTAGATATTTAGTATACAAGATTATACAGGCAATACAGATTTCAAATCACTCGGTTGCACTAAGAACATTTTTGGGGGGAACAACAAGACCCTCAGTGACCACATTGCCATTCATCTTGGTCAGTTGTCATGTATATGAAATCTTCCTTACACTTCCTCCATGCATGCATGGATTGGTACTCTCAGAGAATTATGTTTATTACAAAGAAAGGTAATATTTAAAGATATGATCTTGTCTTCCATTATGTTTCAATACTATTCAGGCTTCTAATTGGTCTTCATCAATCCCCTCACCCGTTGAATTTTTTTCCAAAGAAGCATTCCCAACATCAGTTCCTTAAAGCGATGTTACAGGTGCTCATGGCTTCTTTGCAATGACAATGAAATGCTAAGGCATTTTTTCCCACAGTTTCAGTAGGTTTAGGTTGCCAGGAACTAATTAAGTGTGTTTGATTATATGCCCATCCCTTAAGTTTAATAAAATGGAGTAATTCAATCAGTCAGATCTGTTTAAAGACTTGGATTAAAAGTTGTAACTGGCATGTTAGCAATAGAAGATGTACCATTTTGATCTCTTCTAAATGCCCTAGTTGAAAAGAGTGAAGACTTGATATACCTGAAAATAAATCCTTTCACCATATGTCAATCTAGGGAGCTGAACTGATGCAGTAATAAGATTTAGGAAGAACTCAGGTGAGGCTGAACTTGACAGTCTATGTTTTCACAGGGAGAGGCCCTACCAAACATCCCTGCACAGAAATATATTTAGGGCAGTACTCCCTCTAGATTACAAGAAGCTAAGGCCCTAATTGAGCAACTCCTCTGTTCTGCTAAGCACATGTTCAAGTTATAGGTCTCTGTCTTTCTCATGTCATGTCCTAATTAGCTACATGTCAAGAAATTATATACAGCAGTGGTTAAGGAAGCTTAGAATTAGAGACTGTCATAGGAAATGATTGGTAAAACCTTCTGCAGGCATTACTCCTGCCAATGTAATGGGGAAAAACGATGAGAGTGAAATTCTATTTACAGCAGCAGCTCCAAGCCATCTAATTACAAGCTTTAATAGTGAAATGTTTGCTATGAAACTTGGTTAAATCACTGAAGAAAGAATTAAGCCTACAGAGGTGGATCTGGAGCTTAGTTAGATACTAGAATACCGTTTTTTCCCCATATGCATAAGGCCTGAGGCAGACTGATCCTGGACCCCAAGCCTGTAGATCAACATATATTTGAAGAATGACAGCTTTTTTTTTTTTTTTTTTTCCTTGTAGTAGCAATAAATACATGAAGCACCTGCCTGGAAATCCTTGCTAGAATGCTTTCCTTCTATGCCTGTTACTTGGGACTCCATCCACAAGCAAATTCATGAAATGCCAGTGTACAGACTGCTTTCAAACTTTCCGGACAGGCTTGAAAGGCATTGATGGATGTGTCAACGTCAGCAAAGCGTCATTTCCACTGTGACTGGCTAAATTTATTTTCCAAAGTAATGTGACAAACGAAAGGGAGTAAGAGAACTTTTACAGCTCATAAACCAGGTGTATCAAGTTCCTAATGACAG
>NW_015091257.1:1895352-1900789 GCF_001431845.1 Calidris pugnax
CAAGCAGCTCAGCACCTCCCACTGCGCCATGCGCCTTGAGCAAGTTGTAGACTGCCGTGAGGACACCCCTCTCTGCCTTCTCTCCTGCCTGCTGAACGAGCCGAGTGACCTCAGGTGCTCCTCCTAAGTCTTGCCCTCCAGGCCTTTCACCACCTGGGTCACCCTCCTCTGGACGCACTCTCCTAGTCGGATGGCCTTCTTATCTGCAGGCCTGCTGGCAACAGGTGGGGAAAGCCTAAGCCAAAGGGGAAGAAGCATCCCGGCACAAGAGTTAGCAGGGCTCCTTGAAAGGTCTTGGAACTAGGCTTGAAGGGGGATGGGGATGAAATCAGGATTACTGAAGTGGAGCCTGGGCGCAGCACGTCAGCGCTTGTGGGTAAAAGTGCTAGCAAGCTCTTGCAGTCTTTGGTCTCAGTGGAGGTGGGCCATGGTGATCCATGTGGTAGCGAAGACATGAGGGGTAGTGATAGGTTGGTAACTAGACAAGGGTCTGAGCGCACGCTCAGGTGGGAATGAGGGCTTGTCCTCCTCAAAAAGTGGCAGGACAGTTAGCCCAGCTGAAGTGCATCTCCACGAATGCATGCAGCATGGGCGACAAACAGGAGGAGCTGGAGGCCATTGTAGAGCAGGAAAGGGAGGATAGAGTTGCCATCACAGAAAGGTGGTGGTTGGGAAGACTGGCGCGACTGGAGGGCTGCGACTGACGGCTGCCAAGTCTTCAGAAGGGAAAGGCAAGGAAGGAGATGTGGTGGGGTGGCCCTCTATGTGAGGGGCAGTTTGGAATGCCTAGAACTTAACAATGTGAATGAGAGGGTTGAGTGCTTGTGGGTAAGAATCAAGGGGAAGGCCACTAAGGCAGACATGGTGGGAGTTTGTTCTAGACCCCCCAACCGGGATGGAGGGGCAACTGGCAGACTGCGTGCCGTTCTGAGCTGCCCAGTTTGAGAGAGTCTGGCAACTACTGGAGAGAGTCCAGCGTAGGGCAACCAAGATGATTGAGGGCTTGGAGCCTCTCCCTTATGAGGAAAGGCTGAGAGAGCTGGGACTCTTGAGCCTGGAGAAGAGGGGGCTGAGGGGAGACCTTAGGAATGCTTACAAGTATCTAAAGGGCGGATTCAAGGAGGATGGTGCCAGATGCTTCTCAGTGGTTCCCAGCGAGAGGACGAGGGGCAGTGGGCACGTGCTGGAACATAGGAAGTTCCATTCAAAGATGAGAAAAAGCTTCGTCATGGTGAGGGTGATGGAGCACTGGCTCAGGCTGCCCAGGGAGGTTGTGGAGTCCCCTTTGGTGGAGGTTTTCAAGACCCACCTGGATGCAGTCCTGAGTGATGTGCTCTAGGCAATCCTGCTTGAGCAGGACAGTTGGACTAGCTGATCTCTAGAGGTCCCTTCCAACTCTCCGTGACAATTTGGTGAGAATTCCGTGACAAAACTGCACACAAAGATGGAGGTGGGGCCGCACCAGCACAGTCGGGGACCGGGTCCGGGGACTGGTCCGGGGACCAGCGGAATGGGACAATCCACTCTCTCGATGGGCCAGCTCTGCTGTGCCTGCGGGATGCAGCTCAGGACACGTTTGGCCCTTTGGGCTTCCACAGCACACTCTTGACTCATCTTTCACTTGTACCGTTCTGTCATTCTAGGATATCTGTTGAAGGTTGCCTGTAGGGAGCCAGGGTTTGGACGTGATGCTCCTCACGCGCCCCCTCCGCTCGGGATTGTCTCTGATGGTGAGGCTGCCATGGGCAGGCAGATGATAATAAACCCAGACTGGGGCCCCCGAGGAGCTCCTGTGAAGAGAGCTTCCTCTGAAGCGGGAGCCCAGGGCAGGGGGCAGTCGCTGAGCTGGGGTGGGGGCCGAGGCGGGGCTGGTTTTGGGGCAGGAGTTAGCAGGGCTCATGGACAGGTCTTTAAACTAGATATGAGGGGGGAAGGGGAGCTAATTGGGCCTGTCTGGATTAAACCTAAGGGAAGCATGCCAGGGCTTGAAGAATGCTGCATTAGTGAGGACCCTCACTCTGTCATTTCATTTGAGAAAAGGGATAGACGTTTAGAAATTTCTGCTTGTGAACAATGGGAAAACCCTTTCCCAGAAGGGGAAAAGGGTACGAGGCCAGGAGTTAACAAAGCTCATGGACAGAGCTTTAAACTAGAAGTTTAAAGGACAGCTATGATGTAGTCGCCATCACGGCAATGTGGTGGGATGACGGTCACGACTGGAACACTGCGATGAGTGGCCATAAGCTCTTCAGAAGGAATAGGGAAGGAAGGAGGCGGGGGGTGTGTGGCTCTGTACATTAGGGAGTGTTTTGACTGTATAGAGATAGACTCCAGTGACGAAGAAGTTGAGTGTTTATGGGTAAGGGTGAAAGGGAAGGCTAACAAGGGTGATTTTGTGCTGGGAGTCTGCTACAGACCACCCAACGAGGATGAGCAGGTCGATGAAGTATTCTATAAGCGGCTGGCTGCGGTCTCACAAACGCCAGCCCTTGTTCTCGTTGGGGACTTCAACCTACCGGTTGTCTGCTGGAAATATAAGACAGCAGAGAGCAGGCAGGCTAGGAGGTTCCTCAAGTGTATGGAAGATAACTTTCAGACACAACTGGTAGGTGAGCCTACCAGGGGAGTTGCCTCGCTAGACCTACTTTTCACAAACAAAGAGGGGCTAGTGGGAGATGTGGAGGTGGGAGGCCGTCTTGGGCTTAGCGATCATGAAATGGTTAGGTTTTCAATTCTTAGTGAGGTCAGGAAGGGGGTTAGCAAAAGCTCCACCTTGGGCTTCCGGAGGGTGGACTTTAGCCTGTTCAGACTGCTGGCTGGGAGAGTGCCTTGGGAGATAATCCTGCGGGGCAAAGGAGGATCCGGGAATCTATAGGCCTGTCAGCCTGACCTCGGTAGCAGGAAAGATCATGGAGAGGATCATCTTGGTGTGAGCTCTCATGGCAAGTGCAGGGCAGGCAAGGGGTCAGGGCCATCCAGCATGGGTTTATGAAAGGGAGGTCCTGCTTAACCAACTTGATCTCTTTCTATGACCATGTGACCCACCTTCTCGATGAGGGGAAGGGTGTGGACGTTGTCTACCTGGACTTTGGTAAGGCCTTTGACACCGTCCCCCACGGGGTTCTCCTGGAGAAGCTGGTGAATCATGGCATAGAGAAGCGTACCCTTCACTGGATAAAAAACTGGCTGGCTGGCCATGCCCAGCGAGTTGTGATTAATGGGGTGAAATCCAGTTGGTGGGCAGTCACCAGTGGTGGCCAAGAAGGGCAACGGCATCCTGGCCTGTATCAGGACTAGCGTGGCCAGCAGGAGTAGGGAAGTCATGGTGCCTCTGTATTCGGCACTGGAGAGGCCTCACCTTGAGTACTGTGTTCAGTTTTGGGCCCCTCACTACAGGAAGGGCATTGAGGTCCTCGATTGGGTTTTTTTGTTTGGTTTTTGTTGGTTGAGGTTGGACTCGATGATCTGAGAGGTCCCTTCCAACCATGGAGATTCTGTGGTTGCCGGGGGGGCCTGTGATGCGCTCTGGCGCCTGGGACACCTGAGGGAAGGCGTCACAATGGGGGCCCCCTATAAAGGGCCCTGTCGGGCAGCGCTGAGCCATTCGAGCCCCGGACGATGGTGAGTGAGCTGCTGGCGGGGGGAGGTTGGGCTGGCAGAGGGCCGGGGCAGAAACACTGGTCCCCGGGGCGGGGGGTGGGTTCTCATGCAGGGCCCAGCCGCTGGCGGGAGCACCTGGGGCCGGGCACGGTGCCGCCGGCGGCGCTGGCTGCAGGCCTTGCTGCCTCCCCGCTGCCTGCCCCCTCTCCTCCCTGCCCCCAGCTCCCTGCGGCTGCCTTCCCCCCGCTGCCAGCTCCCTCCCAGCCCCACTGAGACCCTTCTCTCTCTCCTCCTGCAGGCCATGGCTGTCACAGGGCTAGTGCTCTTCCAGGCTCTGCAGAGCTTCTTCCAGCAGATGCTGGCTCCTGCGCTGCACGAGGCCACGCCAGAGCGCGTGGAGCAACGGGAGACGTCCCTGCGAGAGCAGGTGACACAGCTCCTGCAGGGGCTGGAGCAGGCTGCCGCTGCCTGGGCAGCCCCGCTCCTCCCTGCCTTGCAGCAATGGCACTTCTGGGCCACTGCTGCTCTTCTCCTCCTCCTCCTGCTCCTGGGGCTCTGCTGCTGGCTCAGGACAAGGAGCTGCCGGCCAGGCAGCAGCAGCAAGAAGGAGGCCACCACCATGGAAACGGCTGAAGAGGAGGAGGAATCAAAGGAAAAGTCCGACAGGATTTCGGCCCGGCGACACCTGGACCTCTCTGAATCATTCACCGTGGTGGAGGAGCTGGTGGACGAGCTTCTGCGCATCTGCGGAAAGCTCTCCAGGAACAGCTTCATGCCGGAAGCAAGGCCAGTCGTCGGGGTGAGCAGCAGCCTCGGAGGGTGGAGTGGCTGTGAGGAGGATGCCACCTACCGCTTCCTCGTGCCCCTGAAGCCGCCTCGTGGCCATGCCTTCCACGTGGACACGGGCACCAGCACCAAGGACACGCTGGAGAGGAAGACCAGCCTTCGGGTCGAGCTACAATGCACATGCATGAGGGAGCCGCTGGCCGAAGACATGCTGTGCTTCGTGCACCACCCCGAGAAGGAGCTGAGGGAGAGACAGGCTCCCAGCCTCCTGCGCACCCTCTGCACCGGCCCCTACTTGGACACTGACCGAACCTCCCGCTGGCTGCAGGTGCTGCTCAAAAGGGCCTGGGCGGTTATGCCCCAGTCGACACACTGTCGTCTGACGGTGCTGCCCTCCAGGCACTGCTGCAACCTCCGGCTGACACACGCTTCTGGCCATACCATCCGCATTGAGCTGCTCTTTGGAGTCAAGCAAGGCAGCTCCTACGTCTTCCTCAGCTGAGGGAGCCATTGCCAGGAGCCTGCCTTGCAGCTGAGACTCACTCCCCTTGCCCCCTGGACACCCATTGCCCTCCCTGTTCCCGAGTCCCTTCCCTTGCCCATCTTTACCCTCTGTAGATATGTTTCAATAGATTGTTCCCGAGTCCCTTCCCTTGCCCATCTTTACCCTCTGTAGATATGTTTCAATAGATTGTTCCCGAGTCCCTTCCCTTGCCCATCTTTACCCTCTGTAGATATGTTTCAATAGATTGTTCCCGAGTCCCTTCCCTTGCCCATCTTTACCCTCTGTAGATATGTTTCAATAGATGACTTGTTGGAACTAAGGCTGTCTGTGAGAGTCTGGGCATCACTTTGTTGGCGAAGGCGGGCATCGGGTGCTGGCGGCTCAGCTGCCACAGAGTCGGGGAGCGTTTTGCAGAAGAGCGGCTGCAGCAGACTCTGCTTTTGCGAGTCCCTGGGCTCTGGCTTCCCAGGGCTTGTGGGCCAATCCCCGTAGTGGCTGGGCATCACAGAGCTGCTCAGTCCCTTGCCCTCGCCCTTGGGATGGGGG
>NW_015091257.1:1901213-1905357 GCF_001431845.1 Calidris pugnax
CCAGTGCTGAGTACAGGGGCACAATCACCTCCCTACTTCTTCTGGTCACACTATTTTTGATACAAGCCAGAATGCCATTGGCTTTCTTGGCCACCTGGGCACACTGCCGGCTCATATTCAGCCGTTTGTCAACTAGAACCCCCAGGTCTCTTTCTTCCAGGCAGCTTTCCAGCCACACTTCCCTGAGCCTGTAGCGTTGCATGGGGTTATTGTGGCCCAAGTGCAGGACCTTGCACTTGCCCTTGTTGAAACTCATTCTATTGGCATTGGCCCAGTGATCCAGTCTATCTAGATCCTCTTGCAAAGCTTCCCTATCCTCCTGGGAGTCAACACTCCTGCTTAACTTGGTGTCATCTGCAAACTTGCTGATGTTACACCTTATGTCCTTATCGAGATCATCAATAAAGACGTTAAACAGAAATGGTCCCAACACTGAGCCTTGAGGCACACCACTTGTGACCGGCCGCCAGCTGGACATGGTGAGAGTTTGTTCTAGACCCCCCAACCGGGATGGAGGGGCAACTGGCAGACTGCGTGCCGTTCTGAGCTCCCCAGTTCGAGAGAGCGTGGCAACTACTGGAGAGTCCAGCGTAGGGCAACCAAGATGATTGAGGGCATGGAGCATCTCCTCATGAGGAAAGGTTGAGAGAGCTGGGACTCTTGAGCCTGGAGAAGAGAAGAGGCGGCTGAGGGGAGACCTTAGGAATGCTTCCAAGTATCTAAAGGGTGGGTTCAAGGAGGATGGACCCGGGCTCTTTTCATGGAATCGTCTAGGTTGGAAGGGACCTTAAAGATCATCTAGTCCAACCATCAACCTAACTCTGACAAAAAACTAAATAAGAAGTAGGAAATAAAAATTACTAAACCATATTCCTGAGGACCGTGTCTACCCGTCTTTTGAACACCTCCAGGGATGGTGCCTCAACCACTTCTCTGGGCAGCCTATTCCAATGCTTGATAACCCTTTCGGAGAAGAAAGGTTTCCTAATATCCAATCTAAACCTCCCCCCCTAAACCACCTTTCAGTGGTTCCCAGTGACAGGACGAAGGGCAGTGGGCACAAGCTGGAGCATAGGAAGTTCCATTCAAAGAGGAGAAAGCGCTTCTTCACGGTGAGGGTGACAGAGCACTGGATCAGGCTGCCCAGGGAGGTTGTGGAGTCCCCTTTGGTGGAGGTTTTCCAGACCCGCCTGGATGCAGTCCTGAGTGATGTGCTCTAGGCAATCCTGCTTTAGCAGGACAGTTGGACTAGCTGATCTCTAGAGGTCCCTTCCAACTCTCCGTGACAATTTGGTGACAATTTGGTGACAAAATGCAGCAACAAAGGGCACGGACTCCGCCAAGTGATGAAGCAAAGATGCTTAATGCTTCATTTGTACAGCATATATAGTTTCTCTCTTTTGATCACGCGCTGTGCTCTACACAGATAGGTTGTGGGGGCCTGTCCACGTGCCGTTATGAGCAATACAATTGGCTACATAGAAGTGTTCATGTGCCTAGGCTAATTAGTCATTATTATTTTTTTGGTCTATTGTTATCTATTTGTTCACTTGCTATCTATTTCCTTGCCTTCACATTACCATATAAGGGCATTGTTTACTGTTCTGAAGGCTTCCTTCCCATCACTGCAAGAACACCTGCCGAGCTCTCGCTCAGCAGCGTGTCTCCACAATTCCTCACTCCCCACCACAAAACTGCACACAAAAATGGAGGTAGGGCCGCACCAGCGCAGTGCAGAGCGGGACAATCCACTCTCTCAACGGGCCAGCTCTGCTGTGCCTGCGGGATGCAGCCCAGGACACGCTTGGCCCTTTGGGCTTCCACAGCACACTCTTGACTCACATTCCACTTGTATCGATCTGTCATTCTAGGATTTCTGTTGAAGGTTGCCCGTAGAGAGCCAGGGTTTGGACTTGATGCTCCTCACGCGCCCCCTCCGCTCAGGATTGTCTCTGATGGTGAGGCTGCCATGGTCAGGCAGACGATAATAAACCCGGACTGGAGCCCTGCAGGAGCTCCTGTGAAGAGAGCTCCCTCTGAAGCGGGAGCCCAGGGCAGGGGGCAGTCGCTGAGCTGGGGTGGGGGCCGAGGCGGGGACCCCAGGAGCTCCTCTGAAGAGAGCTCCCTCTGAAGCGGGAGCCCAGGGCAGGGGGCAGTTGCTGAGCTGGGGTGGGGGCCGAGGCGGGGCTGGTTTTGGGGCAGGAGTTAGCAGGGGTCATGGACAGGTCTTTAAACTAGATATGAGGGGGGAAGGGGAGCTAATTGGGCCTGTCTGGATTAAACCTAAGGGAAGCTGCCAGGGCTTGAAGAATGCTGCATTAGTGAGGACTCTCACTCTGTCATTTCATTTGAGAAAAGGGATAGATGTTTAGGCGGGATGCTCTTCAAGAAGGAAATGCTAAAGGCCCAGGAGCAGGCTGTCCCCATGAGGCGCAACATCAAAGGGGGGAGAAAATGGCCAGCCTGGATGAACAAAGAGCTCTTGATGGGACTTAAGGAAAAAAGGAAGGTTTAGCACCTTTGGATGAGGGGACTGGCAGTCCCCTAGGACTCCTAGGACAGACCTAGGAATGTTGGTGGACAGGAGGCTTAACATGAGCCAGCAGTGCCCAGGTGGCCAACAAGGCCAACGGCATCCTGGCCTGTATCAGGACTAGCGTGGCCAGCAGGAGTAGGAAAGTCATGGTGCCTCTGTACTTGGCACTGGATAGGCCTCACCTTGAGTACTGTGTTCATTTTTGGGCCCCTCACTACAGGAAGGACACTGAAGTGCTGGAGCGTGTCCAGAGGAGAGCCACCAAGCTGGTGACAGGTCTAGAGAACAAGTCATATGAGGAGAGGCTGAGGGAATGGGCATGTTTAGTTTGGAGGAGGATGAGGGGAGACCTCATTGCCCTCTACAACGACCTGAAAGGAGGTTGTAGAGAGGTGGGTGTTGGCCTCTTCTCCCAAGGGAATAATGACAGGACCAGAGGAAATGGTCTAAAGCTGCGGCAGGGGAGGTTGAGATTGGATATTAGGAAGAATTACTTTACTGAGAGAGTGGTGAGGCACTGGAGCAGCCTGCCCAGGGAGGTGGTAGAGTCCCCATCCCTGGGGGTATTTAAGAAGCATGTAGACATGGCTCTTCAGGGCATGCTCTAGTGCCCAAGATTATTGGTTTGCGGGTAGGTGTGATGTGGTGTGGTGTTGTTGTTTTTGTTTTGAAGTTTTTGTTTTGTTGATGGGGGGGGGGTTTGTGTTTTTTGGGGTTGTTTTGGGGTTTTTTCGTTGGTTTTTTTTTTGAGGTTGGACTCGATGATCTGAGAGGTCCCTTTCTACCAATGGTGATTCTGGAATTCTGTGGTTGCCGGGGGGGCCTGTGATGCGCTCTGGCGCCTGGGACACCTGAGGGAAGGCGTCACAATGGGGGCCCCCTATAAAGGGCCCCGTCGGGCAGCGCTGAGCCATTCGAGCCCAGGACGATGGTGAGTGAGCTGCTGGCGGGGGGAGGTTGGGCTGGCAGAGGGCCGGGGCAGAAACACTGGTCCCCGGGGCGAGGGGTGGGTTCTCATGCAGGGCCCAGCCGCTGGCGGGAGCTGCTGGCGGGGCTGGGTGCAGGCCTTGCTGCCTCCCCGCTGCCTCCCCCCTCTCCTCCCTGCCCCCAGCTCCCTGCGGCTGCCTTCCCCCCGCTGCCAGCTCCCTCCCAGCCCCACTGAGACCCTTCTCTCTCTCCTCCTGCAGGCCATGGCTGTCACAGGGCTAGTGCTCTTCCAGGCTCTGCAGAGCTTCTTCCAGCAGATGCTGGCTCCTGCGCTGCACGAGGCCACGCCAGAGCACGTGCAGGAACGGGAGACGTCCCTGCGAGAGCAGGTGACGCAGCTCCTGCAGGGGCTGGAGCAGGCTGCCGCTGCCTGGGCAGCCCCGCTCCTCCCTGCCTTGCAGCAATGGCACTTCTGGGCCACTGCTGCTCTTCTCCTCCTCCTCCTGCTCCTGGGGCTCTGCTGCTGGCTCAGGACAAGGAGCCGCCGGCCAGGCAGCAGCAGCAAGAAGGAGGCCACCACCAAGGACACGGCTGAAGAGGAGGAGGAATCAAAGGAAAAGTCCGACAGGATTTCGGCCCAGCGACTCCTGGACCTCTCCGAATCATTCACCGTGGTGGAGG
>NW_015091257.1:1906925-1919433 GCF_001431845.1 Calidris pugnax
AAGTCCAACTCTCTGCTCCTCGCAGGACTACCTAAACTTCAACCTTATGACTGGGAGCCTTGTCCAGGCGCTCCTTGAACACTGGCAGGCTTGGTGCCATGACCACTTCCCTGGGGAGGCTGTTCCAGTGGCCGAGCGACCACTGGCTTAGTGAAGAACCTCTTCCTAACGTCCAGTCTGAGCTTCCCCTGATGTAGCTTCATTGCATTTCCTCGTGTGCTATCGCTGGTGACCAGTGCAAGCAGCTCAGCACCTCCCACTGCGCTACGCGCCTTGAGCAAGTTGTAGACTGCCGTGAGGGCACCCCTCTCTGCCTTCTCTCCTGCCTACTGAACGAGCCGAGTGACCTCAGGTGCTCCTCCTAAGTCTTGCCCTCCAGGCCTTTCACCACCTGGGTCACCCTCCTCTGGATGCACTCTCCTAGTTGGATGTCCTTATCTGCAGGCCTGCTGGCAACAGGTGGGGAAAGCCTAACCCAAAGGGGAAGAAGCATCCCGGCACAAGAGTTAGCAGGGCTCCTTGAATGGCCTTGGAACTAGGCTTGAAGGGGGATGGGGATGAAATCGGGATTAGGAGCAGCATGCCAGCGCTTGTGGGTAAAAGTGCTAGCAAGCTCTTGCAGACTTTGGTCTCAGTGTAGGTGGGCCATGGTGATCCATGTGGTAGCAAAGACATGAGGGGTAGTGATAGGTTGGTAACTAGACAAGGGTCTGAGCGCACGCTCAGGTGGGAATGAGGGCTTGTCCCCCTCTAAAAGTCATATGAGGAGAGGCTGAGGGAGCTGGGCATGTTTAGTTTGGAGGAGGCTGAGGGGAGACCTCTTTGCCCTCTACAACGACCTGAAAGGAGATTGTAGAGAGGTGGGTGTTCTCCCAAGAGGGGTCCCATCTCCCAAGGGAATAATGACAGGACCAGAGGAAATGGTCTGAAGCTGCGGCAGGGGAGGTTGAGATTAGATATTAGGAAGAATTACTTTACTGAGAGAGTGGTCAGGCACTGGAACAGCCTGCCCAGAGAGGTGCTGGAGTCACCATCCCTGAAGGTATTTAAGAAACGTGTAGACATGGCTCTTCAGGGCATGCTCTAGTGCCCAAGATTATTGGTTTGTGAGTGGGTGTGATGTGGCAGGGTGTTGTGTTTTTTGTTTTGTTGTTGTTTTTGTTTTTGTTTTTTAAGGTTGGACTCAATGATCTCAGAGGTCCCTTTCCAACCATGGTTGTTCTGTGATTCTGTGATTCTTTTGTATACATGGGCACCATTTCTTGCTCAGGGTGCTCCCGCTTCTTAGGTTGTCAAAGCTGGGAGACTCTTCTAGGGAGATATCCATCTGCATGCCCTGTTCTTCTGCTCTTGACTACCTGTGGAGTAAACATCCTGGGCTTGTTGGACTCTGGTTTGAACCATGATGGTTCCTTATCCGTCTATATTTATGCTCTGTCTCAGTTGATAGTGTCTTTATGATGTTTGTGAGCAAACCAGATCCAGTTCCCATGCTGTCTCCTTCTCAGGACAGCACATGCTGCTGTACATGGACATCCATTCTGCACTCCAATTCAGTCGTTTTCTAGGCAAAATCTTTGTCCTCTCCTTTGGAATCTGCCTAAGTTCCCCCAGCACAAACACAGCACCAGAACTGCCACTCACATTTTCTTTGTTTGGACAAGGCAGTGAGCAGCAAGACAGCACAACATTTGGCAGATGGTGGGCCAGGCAATTACTATTACAAACTAAGTGGGCAGCTGCCGGGGTCCCGGATCTCCCAGCCCTGCATCCTTTGCATAAAATGCATATTCTGCCCCACTGCTTTACGTGCTTGCTAAGTGGCTTCAAAGCCCAGTTAGGCACTTGGCACACATACATACACAACACGTCACGACTTTTTCTCCTGACTGTGTACTTCATATGAACACCCTTGACATATTAGAAGCTGCTCTGGATTGTAGTCACACTGTGACTGAAACTGGGAGATATCTGAGGACCTTCAGTGATGACATGTATACCTGAGCTACTACATGCTTCAGCCTCTTTCTACGTTTTCAGTCCTTTCTCCACCTGTCTGTTCCTGTCAGCCTTCTGTCAGTACAGCCACCTTCACGCCTATCACACTGTTAGCGTGCCCAAACAGGAAAACAGAGAAAGATAATTTATGGTAAGAGATAGAAGCATGACATTATTTGGCCCTTCCATTTTTCCTCAATGTTTGGCAATAATTCATCCAATCTACTCCTTCATACAAAACTTTAGCAAAACCTCCTCCCTAACTGAAAGCTGTTTAATAAGTATTTTGATCCTAATTCATCACATCAAGGCTGTATTTCTTGAGGGAGGAATTCTTTATCACTGGTCTGGTAGGGGGAAGGTTTGCTGGGCTTGAGGTCAGCAAGTCTTTCTTTTTAAACAAGTGTCAGAATCTCTTTGGCTCTGGAAAAAGCAATGGTGGAAACCCCTCTAAATCTCTCCCCCCTAATTTCTCAGTTAATACTTTGACCCCTTCACTTACATTTTTGCTACACTTACGGGGCCTCAGGCATAGACTAAAGCGCAAACCGCTCTGTCCTTCTCCCACACTCAAAGATGAGATCTGCTTGAATGTTAAGTAGTTCCCCAGCAGACCTGATGGTGAGTAATTGCTTGGGTTACCTGCCCCTAAACCTGGCTCTCTTGCTGCCTCTCCTGTTTTATTTTGTGCCTTCCTGACTTTTTGGCTTTCCTACAGACAGCATGTTAAAAGCCGAGGCAGAAAGTGCACCAGCTGCAACTGAACCAAAGTGTCACCTGTCATCTCCTTACCTCTTGTGGTTCCCCACAGGTCAGTGCTCCCAGGCAGCCACGGCAGTTATGAATTCAACAATTAATGTTTTGTGTTTCAAAAACAATTACAAGCAGCTAGTGAGTAAATTCTTTATTCTCAGTCTTGCCTTGTAAGTTGCAGCAAAACCTCTCCCTGGAGTTCAGTTGAGACTTGAAGATCACACTATATAAGCTTATCTGGCATGAAGGAGATACCTATGAAGATATTAAATGTTCAAGGCACTCCTGCTTTGTGATTACTCATTAAACAATGTGTATCCTCGGTGGTCACACAGTTGCAGGCAGCATTTCTGGCAGTTGTCCTAGTGTTGTCTAATTGCCACTTGTCACATCAACATGTCAGGTGCTATGCCCATGTTCCCTATTGAGAAAAGCTGATTCAGTGAGTTAGAACAAACGTGCCAAGGGACATGTTTTTAGTTGGTTCACAAGAGGCTTTGCTACTTTGGCTTTAAGCATGTTGGGGGAAATGGGATAGGTGTCTTGCATTACCCAAGAGAGCTAGGTGTTTTGCCAAAGGAGGAGAGTAAGGGCAGGAAACCTTAGTGCCAAAACAACACAGAATTCTTTTCTGTGTTGGACACATGAACATGTGAACAGGGAGGAGAGATTAAATTAAATTAATATTTTCTGAAGCTTTTTTTTTTAAGTATTAGCTCATTCTCTAACCCTGTATTGACCTGCTCAAAATGGTTGTCTTCAAATTAAGTTTTCTGTAAGGGGACTATAAACGTCCCATTTGGTTATGGCACCAGGAGTCAGTCTTTGTCCAGCTTTTATCTACCTCTACAAACATAGCCAGAGTGAGCTGGGATTTGAGGCTAATTGCCACACATTTTGTCCAGTAGCAAGCCTGGGGGGCTCAAGCTTGTGGAGAGGGCAGAGAAGGAATGGAGGAAGTTGTAGAGGCAAAACCACTGAGAAATGGCACTTCACATTGCATTTCTGAGAGTGGCTGTCTCTTTCTGTACTATAACACCACTAATTAACTGGAACAGGTCATGGACTGATTTTGCCAGCCACGGTAAGAAATGTCAGAAAAGTGTGCTTCAGTCCAGTGTGGGGAATGGAGAGACCAGGAGACTTTCCATCTTTCACAGAAATCAGCCAGGATGGCAATAAAGTTTGTTTCATAGTAAACTCTCTGCAGATTTTGGAAAAAAAAATAAAATCCGTTTTTAGATTTCCAAATGTTACTAAATCTAACAGGAAACCATAGTTGAACGTGGAGCATAACTGAGAGAGAGGTTAAGATCACATTTCCCTGAAGGAAAAACACAGAGGGCAAAAACTTGCTTGAAAGGAACTCTGCAGTGCAAACCATCGTTTTTAGCATGTCATTGGTCCTGTGAGCCCTTAGAGAGGCACATCCAGAGGGTATAACTGCTCAGCTGTTTGTGAAGGTTCATGGTAGCAATGGTCATCAGAAGAGTCTGTCCCAGGCAGTCAGCTTCTGCCAGACCAGCTACAGAAACTTTGGTGGCTCTCTATGTGCTCCAGAAATCATACACATCTATGAAAGATTTTGTTCAGTCCTGACATGCTGAAAGGAAACCAGGAGTTAGTATAGATCTATAAACATGCTCAGAGGGAGCAATTACTTCTGGCACGTGAATGATAGGATCAATACGTACACATTCTGAATAGCCTTTGCCCCACCTGCTCAGTGCATAGGGGAGATTATTTTTATCAGTGCAAGTTGTCTGCCAAGGTAGATTTTTCTACCTTTGCTAAAGTTACTTTAGCCTCAGAAAGGCCAGGGGAGACACATCTGGTGGAAGAGTAAGAATGGAGAACAAGCTTTCTTCTAAATGAGAGGAAAAGTTTGGACCAAGCTTGCAAAGCCAAAAGGTAGGTTAATTAAAATATTTTATCCTGTCATTCTGATGTTAATGGCAGCAAACCAAAATACTTAGTAGTGCCCTTCAGGGTCAGACCGTGCTTTGCTTCAATTCACTTCTAGCTGCCTCTCCCAGTCACTGTTAAGTGCAAGCCTCCAGCTCATAGGGACATCAAGCTTATTAACCAGGTTCCAGATGAGACCACATTACATTTTTCTGGGTCCTATGATCACCAGGTGTTTTCTGCTGAGGACTGAGACTGATACTTTAGATTGATCATCCGTTTCTGGGCATTCATTGGAAACCTATCCTGTACAGTAATCCTGATAAAGCATCACCAAGTGAGGTACATCACAAACTGTAAAATATTAGCTGTATTTCGTACTAACAGAAAGCATTTTGGACTAAATACAAATGCACTGACTGGTGTAGCCTGGAAGAGGAAAGTCTTGAAACAAACTCCTCCAATGTCTGCAGGTTACCCAGAGGTTGGCTGCAATATGGAGTTGCATTAGGCTTCTGCTGAATCTATAGAATTTGAGCATTAATTTCCTCAAAGTCCTTGAAATATCTTAAATTGAACGTCCCTGAAAAGCCATGCATCAAAATGACAGACATTGAAGACTACGTTTGTTGTGACTTGAAGCTGAAATCAGTATGATGGTCTCAATGACATGAGAAGACAGCAGAAAAGAAACTAAACAGAGAAGACTGACCTTCCCTCTAAAAAAAAAAAACAACAAAAAAGCCAAACCAAACCAACAAACAAACACAAAAAACCCACAAAAAAACCAAACCAATTTATCTCATTTGAGGAGAAGACAAATATTTGAGAAAAAAAACGAAAATAATTCCTAAACCATTGTACATCACAGCCACAGTGGCACACTGACGAGCCCAGATTGTCTTTCTCCTCAGGTTCTCCAAACAATCTGCCTTTAGTACACTACAATGGGACAGGTTCTCCTTGGGCCAGAGAGTGCTAGCAGGAGGTGGTAGCCCCAGTATATTTGCTCAGATTTAATATGACCCCCATGCCACTCTTGCATATGTCTCCCTGGCTCATCGGTTTGCACCGAGTCATGATTCTACGGCTCAGCTCTTCTCTGAGCACCTACTGGTGTCAGCCTCATTTATCCACCTCTTTGCCTTCTCCTACTCCAAATTCCTGTTCTCCTGTGAGTCCCTCTCAACCACTACTAATGACAGAGCAGTACTTCAACAGGTGTATATCAGCAGGGCACCAGAAAAAACTTTATCAAAGAAAGAAACAAGGGAATTCCAAAAGCCCTGTTCTGCTTCATCCACAGATCCTTCTGAAATGACAAAATGTTATTTCTTGTCCTCCTATTTTTTTCTTTATTAACCCCTATCATAAACTGTAAACTCGTTTCTTCCTCCGAAAGTAATGGAGAAAAAAGCAACAGAATAAGGAGTTATAGCTCCATTTTTTTAACTTTTTCTTTATTAACCCCTATCATAAATTAAACTGTAAACTCGTTTCTTCCTCAGAAAGTAATGGAGAAAAAAGCAAGAGAATAAGGAGTTATAGCTCCATTTTTTTAAGACTTCCCATGCTTCAAAGGAACAAGAGCTCGGATCTGCATCACCTGGACAAATAACTTCTGGGGGTAAAACAAACTCCTCTAAGGTTTTGTAAACACTAGAACCAAAAAATCAAATGTGAGCCCTTCCTTACATCATACTGAGTTCTCTAGAGTTACTGTAGCTCTTCTCTTCTTCTTAAAGCATTTCCTCTCTTCTTCTTTGTCTCAGCTGACTGGTTAGATGGTCTCTAAAACTCAGACCAAGTGTTGGGTGAGGGGTGAGGGAAGGTCTTATAGTCTGGTCTGCAATGCGAGTTATTTCTTCTGATGGAGGGGAAGTGTATTTGCCAGCTCACAAAATTCTTCAGTGATCTGTTCTACTATTACTGTAATACTCAGTATTTTACTGAGTGTTAGTGACTTTCAGAGGCCTTCAGCAATGTATAGCACTCAATGCTGCCAACTCTTATGACTTTATCATGTTATTTTTGAGTTTGATTTCTGAGGAAAAATTATACCCCCTGTTTTTGTGACCTCTTCTCCTTCAGGAAGCATAAGCCCTAGAGCACTTCAGGTGCCTACATAAGCTCAGTTAAAGTCAGTCATGGTTATTAAGACTGATGAGGAAGCTGAGGTCTGTAGCCTAAGAATATCCCCCAGAGCTAGGAGGAAGGTCTCTGGTAGAAAAGACCAACAGCCCAGAACAGGAGATGAGGTGTGTCAGGGTGAGGAAGTGGGAAGAGTGAGTTCTCTTCCTTACTTACTGAGTTCTCTAGAGTTACTGTAGCTCTTCTCTTCTTCTTAAAGCATTTCCTCTCTTCTTCTTTGTCTCAGCTGACTGGTTAGATGGTCTCTAAAACTCAGACCAAGTGTTGGGTGAGGGGTGAGGGAAGGTCTTATAGTCTGGTCTGCAATGCGAGTTATTTCTTCTGATGGAGGGGAAGTGTATTTGCCAGCTCACAAAATTCTTCAGTGATCTGTTCTACTATTACTGTAATACTCAGTATTTTACTGAGTGTTAGTGACTTTCAGAGGCCTTCAGCAATGTATAGCACTCAATGCTGCCAACTCTTATGACTTTATCATGTTATTTTTGAGTTTGATTTCTGAGGAAAAATTATACCCCCTGTTTTTGTGACCCCTTCTCCTTCAGGAAGCATAAGCCCTAGAGCACTTCAGGTGCCTACATAAGCTCAGTTAAAGTCAGTCATGGTTATTAAGACTGATGAGGAAGCTGAGGTCTGTAGCCTAAGAATATCCCCCAGAGCTAGGAGGAAGGTCTCTGGTAGAAAAGACCAACAGCCCAGAACAGGAGATGAGGTGTGTCAGGGTGAGGAAGTGGGAAGAGGGATGGGAAGCTCACAGAAATAGAGATCAATTCGGCAATGTGGCTACTGAATGGACTGTGGCTGCTGTAGGAATGGGGAAGAGAGGGTGGAGATGAAGTGCTGCAAAATGCAACAACAGAGTGCATGCTGTTCTGGGTCTGGTGGAGATCTCTGCAGGTGGGGACCTGGCACCCTTGCTGCTGTCAGGACCTGTGCCAGCCCCAGGCAAGACAACTAGAAATGCCAACTGTGGATTGTCCAAACCTATGTCAATAGGATGGTACCTAAAGAAGCCTTGGATTTCTCTTCTAATGCCAGCCCCAAGCAAGACAACTAAAAGTGCCAACCCTGTGGATTGTCCAAACCTGTGTCAATAGGATTGTACCTAAAGAAGCCTTGGATTTCTCTTCTATGTCTGTCTTTTAGAAAGCCATGAAGACTATATGTAAAACTACTGTAAAAAAAAAAAAATAAAAATACTGCTGTTTGCAGACTTAATGATCTCAAATATAAGAAGCGTCAGAAGCAAGTGCAAATCAGTCTTTGATGATACATATACTAAATATTGCCAGTGTCATCTGGAACAGTAGTGTCTGAACACGTGAAAACTTTCTCATAAGATGTACACAGTAGAACAGAGGTGTTACATTCAAATTACACAAGCAAATTTTGAGTTTTCCCAGCTCATGAGTGCTTTTTTTGGCAAAGATAGTAGTGTTATTTTAGCTTCACGAGTTCCATGTAAGCCAGTGCTGAAGTTAATGAGAGGTAGTATACACTGAGCTGCATAATGACATCTATTTTTACTGTAAGAGTTGGGAGCATTACTGCCCTTTAAACAGTTTATAGATTTTGCTTTAACTGGGTGTTTATTGCTCAGTCTTTCATATGTTTTAATTTAACCTCTACAAAGTCTATATACACGGTTTTTGTGTCTATGTATGTAAGCTTATGTGGATAGGTATAATAAAACATTGTTCCATCAGCTTCCTCAAGTGAACTATAAATGGCACCCGGTTTACTGGTTTGCATAGGTTATACGTGAATGGCATATGTGTTATCTATGCTAAAAACACGCATATGCAAAGAGAGGGCATAGAAGATTTTCTCAAAAAGTATTGCTCTCACCTTCTGCTGTTTGTATTATTCTGTATCAGCAATGCATAAATGTGCTAATGGTTTGGGTTTGGGTTTTGTTTGGCTTTGGGTTCTTTTGGTAGCTGGGTAACTCATCTATCTATTTCCACAGTACTGTGAGTTCTAGGAACCCTAATTGGTGTTCCATTAGGCACGGTGCTAGCTTCACTTCAAACGAATATAACAAACTCTTCCAGTATGCATTATTAATGACCGCATAGCACACAAAATCGTCCTCCATGAAGAAAAGATAGATGGCTTCTTTACGTTTTTAATATTGCACACAGTCAAATTTTGCACTTGGTTTTATTCAATAAAATCTTTTGTCTCCTCTGCAGTAAGATATATTCTAGCCTTTATGGCCTCACAACTTATTAGATAAATAATTACTGAATTTCCATCTATCACTGAAGGCACAGATATGCTATAGATACAGATGGGACTGGAGTGTGTTTATGAAACTGATAGATCATCTTTAATCAGTGGGTTCCTTAAGTGACCTTCAGAGATATAAATAGGTTTCTGAGTCTGAAGAAACTCTGTTTTCTTCCTCCTATGAAGAAAACACAGTATGCAAGGTATGTCCGGGAGGAAAATAAGAGGAGAAGAATCACAAAGGCACTGTAAATTGTTCTTTGAGAGGAAGCCTACTTCTGCGGATTAAGTACAGTGCCTAGTAAACCAGTGTGAGCACCTAAATAGAGTCCCAAAAATACTGGTTGAACCCTGCATTCTTCCCTCCTCTTCTACAAGGAGAGTAGGAAATATCAGAGGAGAAACTATCTTGGCAAGTACTTTGGTTATAAAAAGTCTTCAGTCGCAAGGGGATCTGGTAAACCAGGATCAACCAAGCACACACTCAGCCTCTGTCTTGATCTTGGAGGCAGTATATTACTTGCTGATTCTGTTAAATAATTGAAAATCCATTTTTTAAAGGATTGTTGGAAATACATTTACAGGAAGTTTCTTTTGCCTGAAGATGAGGCACAGCTCTGGTGTTTTCTGGTCATGTTCCCACTGTGTGCCAAGCACTGGGGCAATGTGAGGAAGGTGAGGTGGTCTTCCCTCCAGCTAGAAGTTAGTGGTCTGCTCTAAGCTTTTTACTTAAGATCTTCTGTGAGCTGATGAAGGCAGAGAAGCAATACCTTCCCCCCTGTCTCATATACTGAGACAGTCCCTCCTAGAGGTCTTTGGCTATTCCTCATGATGCTAGAGGGTCACAAAAACATCTACATTTTAGACGTACACCTTTTGGGGCTTGATTCACTTTTGTTTGGGCCTGCCACTTACTGTAGGTATCACTCAGAACAAGATTTGCTTTCTCAAAACAGTTTTTTAGAAAAAATCTACCAGTCTGTGGTGAGAGGCAACACATGTGAACTGGAACTAAGAGGGGCACGTTATGTTTTTCAAACCTTGAGTGACCAGTGGCAGCCCAATATCCGTTCTCCAGATTGCTGAAGGGCAAAAAAAAGAAAATAAATAAATCACCTTCTCTCCTGTCAGTAAGGGCAATAGCAAGAAAAGAAAGAATGGTGATCAATGGTACCCTAAGAGACCAATGAGACATTGAAGTAAATCAATGCCCTGCTCCATAGAGAGCAGAAGACCCTCATTAGGGAATTCTCATACAGCCTCTAATTTGGGCACTGGTTTTGCTGTGGAACAAAGTTATTTATTACAGAAGAACAAATGACTGAAAGTACAAATGTTCTGCATTGATACTTGCTTTATGAATGGCCCAAACTCAGCCCTAACCAATGTCTAGAGTCCACTTGGACTAAGGAGGACTTGGAATAATAACATCAAATGCCCAATGTGACTGCTCTGATCCCAAACCAGAATCATTCTTTTGTAGCAGTGTAACAACAGCATAACACTGTTCGGCAATTTTTAAAATGTTGGAAAAGGGGACAAGAAATTCACACTGCTATTTTTGCAGTGGATTCATTTTTTTCTCTAATTTGTTTAATCCGGATGAAGAGGAAGCTCAGACCATCTGTACTTTCAGGATAACCTGGACAACAGCTGTTTTTCTTACATCAATGATGAACCTTTTGTTCTCCTCTGTGATTTGTCATCTGGTTTTTGTTTGCTGTTTTTATTTTTCACTACTATATTCTTGCCCCACTAAGTATAATTTTTCTTGGACTTACAGGGGTGTGAATCCACAGCAAGTCCAATGAAGTCAGTGGTGCTATGCTGACATGGAGACAGCATTTTCTTAGTGAAGCCTTTGGGCATTGCTTCCTAATGTTGTCCCACACTCTTCTGTAACTGTGCAGGAGCTGTGGAAGCTAGTGATTTTCTGAACCAGCAATTTTAACATCTAGTTACAAAATGTAGCCATATGGTCATTTGTCTCTTGGCCCTAAGGGTCCGTACATCTTTGCATGTGTCCTCTCCAGGGTCACCACAGATGAAGAGCACTTTGGGGAATGAAAACAAAAAACAACAATAGCAACAGTAGCACTCACTTCAGCTGGGTGGGAGCAGATTTGTATCATTCCCATGGTATTGTTGGATCTTCCACATGTTAGGAGGTTTGTAATTTTCAAGTTATGTAAGACAAGCATGTGTAAGAAAGGGAAAGAGCCATACACAGAAGGAAAATTCTGTGCAATGTCTTCGTAAAACTTCATTAACTGGAAATGACAAAAAAAAAAAAACCCGCTCTTTTGCCTCAGTGGTATCAAATGGTATTAAACATGAGGAGGAACTTCATTACTTTGAGGGTGGCAGAGCCCTGGAATAGGCTGTCCAGGGAGGTGGTCGAGTCTCCTTCTCTGGAGACATTCAAAACCCACCTGGACAAGTTCCTGTGCAACCTGCTCTCAGTGGACCTGCTCTGGCAGGGGGGTTGGACTAGATGATCTCCAGAGGTCCCTTCCAACACCATGTGATTCTGTGATTCTGTGATTCTGTGAAATGTCTTCTTCATCTTCCCCTTGATCTAAAAGTAGGCTTTTAAGAGCCCAAAGTTTAGTCAATGTGGAGCAGTGATCAATATTCTAAGCAACATCCATCTCTTTCTGTAAAAACACCTGTTTTCCATCATCCATTCAGTCACCCTGCTGCTGGTTCTGTTTCATTAGCACAACTTGTACTTGGGTTGGAAGCCCACTCCAAAATCATTCTCCAGTACAGCCAGGCAGTATCTCCTGACACTGTGTGGATGGGCACAATGACTGCCTGTGACCAAAGGAACTACTTATATGACCTTTCTCGTCGTGGCAGAAGTGCTTGCGGAGCCACTCTCCATCATTTACCAGCAGTCCTGGCAAACTGGGGAGGTCCCGGCCGACTGGCGTCTGGCAAATGTACGCCCATCCACAAGAAGGGCCGTAAGGATGATCCAGAGAACTACAGGCCTGTCAGCCTGACCTCGGTGCCTGGGAAGATCATGGAGCAGATCATCCTGAGTGCCATCATGCAACACATGAGGGACACCCATGCGATCTGGCCCAGCCAGCACGGGTTCACAAGGGGCAGGTCCTGCTTGACAAACCTGATCTCCTTCTATGACAAAGTGACCCGCTTGCTGGATGAAGGAAAGGCTGTGGATGTTGTTTATCTGGACTTCAGCAAAGCCTTTGATACAGTCTCCCACAGTATCCTCCTGGAGAAACTGTCTGCCCATGGCTTGGATGGGAATACCCTCTGCTGGGTTAAAAACTGGCTGGAGGGACGGACCCAGAGAGTGGTGGTGAATGGAGCTAAATCCAGCTGGCGTCCAGTCACGAGTGGTGTCCCACAGGGCTCAGTACTGGGGCCACTTCTCTTTAACATCTTTATCAATGATCTGGACGAGGGGATCGAGTGCACCCTCAGTAAGTTCGCAGAC